>NW_027461966.1:2175000-2517500 GCF_050947455.1 Rhinoderma darwinii | reverse complement strand
ATAAGATTATATTTTACAGTGTAATTACTTAAAGTACATGTAAAGCATTCCCATGTAGTGTCTGTATATTTATTTGACAATAGTTGCCCCCAGTCTATTTCCTGCTGCGCAGCCCTCAACCGGGAGAAATTGGCCTTTTTAATATGCAGTCAGTGTTTTACCCTCCCAGCCTGTTTGCTTTTAAGGTTTTGTTCATGTGGAGTTTTTTGCAGGCAAACAATTCTGCCTGGAAAAATCAGCTCCGCCTTTTTTTAAGTGTTTTTTTTACCACACACGTTTTTTGACACAGTTATTGATGCGTTTTCCTACGTGGTTCTTTATGCCCATTTTAAAGCGTTATTTTTATCTCCTTCTTCAACAGGCAAAGGAAAAAAAAACGCAAGCATTTTTTTCTTTGCCTAAAACCGCTTGAAAACGCGTCAAAACCGGTCGCGGCCGTTCACAGCATTTTTCCGTCTCTCATTGATTTCAATAGGGTTTTTTGAGGCGGAAAACGAATCTAGAAAGGTCATATCACATACGTAGTGGAACCATTATACCCTAATGTTTTCTCCTTCTTTAGTAGCGTACAACTCAAGTGCCAACTTCCATTACATGATAGTGTCTCAACAGGACTCTTTCTACAATAGATCTGGGGGTCGGCCAGTGAATACTTTTTCTCTATGTTCAGCTTAACAACAATACCAATGATGATGATGATGATGATGATAATATCCCTGCCTCTTTTCTATAGTAGTCTCAGTACATGTTTTAATATGATATCATTGATAAATGAATAATGAATTGAGTATTTCTCTAGCTGTGACCATCTCATGACTATCACCACATATGGAGCATCCTGCGCACTGACTATTACTAAGCCTCTCCATATTTCTCAGCATTTTCTGCTCCTTTACCCTGCGATCATATAGTCAGAAGTAACATATAAGTTCTCTCCTCACTGTTCAGACGTCATGGGTTTTCTGCTAGGATGGACACACCAGTATTTACAATGTGTCTCTTCTTCTAGATGTTTGTAGGAATCTCCTTGTAGCCAGGATCTCCTTCTCTGTGCTGGTTGGTGTCTTCTAGATGTTGAAGGTGGTCATCTTCTAGGTATATGCAGGAATCTTCTAGCTGCTAACTGGGGTCTACGTGTTGTCAGGACTCTTTAAAATCTCAAAGACTGGGATAAAGATCTCCTGAAAAAAAAACAAGAAAAATATTTTGAGACAAAAAACTACAAATATATAACCTACAAAGAAATTGATGCGACCAAAAAAACAAGTGTAGAACATGGAAAAAATCTTTATTGGAATAACAATGAAAAGCTACATGTCAACACAATACAATTAAAAAGACTCCACAAGACTCTACAGAAGAAAAGGACAGCTCATTGTGTGACTCACAAAGAAAATAATAATTAGATAAGACCCCATGGCTGCACACACCTGCGTAATGTAGGTCATATATAAATACCAAATGGTATGGAATAAACAACTATACAGTGCAAAAAAGCAGTCAGCGCATAAGTAAGAGCAAAAATGAATCAACTATTAAACAAGTATGGAGGGATATAACATACCCATAATAAGGTTGTTCAGGAGCACCAACACAGGGAGTGCCCACCCAGACGCACGTTTCAGCGCTAAATGCCTTCATCAGGGGGTGGCGCTGATAGTTCACACACAGTATTTAAATGAACGCTAGCCAATGGTACTTAAATATATCCAGGTGATTATATATATATATATATGCCCATAAATCAGATCAGTGCACTCACTGTTTACTATTGGTGGCAATATGTGGTCGAGTACATGGCCAGACTCCAGAAACGGCAACAACGAGACACTGGGGCGGAAACACATCAGCGCGTCACCTGACGCGGTCACGTGTATCAGCAACCCAGCGTGTCATGGGTGACGAATCGGAGGCCGGTCAATCACAACCAATCAGAATGCAACCAGTGATTGAAGGCATGAAAAGCATTCAGAAGGATATTAACCCTGTACGGGCAGTCCAATAGCGATACACTTCATGTCTGCAAGTCTAAACCCAAAATACAGAGAGACAAGATAGTTATACAGATATATTGCACATGTATCATACAAATACATATAAATATATGGACACAAAGTGATGTGTGATGAAGAGTGTCAACGTGTAGGGAGTAATCAAGTGTGGAACATTATTATCAATTATAATGTGTGAAAAAAGACCAATATATACGTGCCAAAAGGAATAATCCAGTGCACACAACCTGAACATAGTAGGGAAGTGACAGGTAAGAAATGATATTAAACACAATAAAGTGTTGTTTATATAGAACATGTGTAAGTAAAAGAGTGAAAAGGTAATAAATGTATGGTGACAAAATAAAAGAAATAAAAAACTAAAAATAAAATAGTGTGAATAGGCGTGTGCGATGAAAAAAGAAGAAAAAAACAACGTGTGTATTATGCATCAAAAAATAAAATGGACTACAAGTGCCAAGCACAAAGCAGATTTTAGTTACATGTCGATATATCTAATACAACAAGCCTCAAAGGTGCAGAATATAATATGCAGTGATCTGCAGACAGAGCCCGCTTTTCTATTTTTTGTGAAGATCATCAGTAGGGCATCATTGCTGAGGATGAAGATCATGACAACCCGAAAATTGAACAGTTGACATAGTCAACACAGGCAGCGTAAACCATATATCTAATCTGTATACACAAATAAAGAAATGTAGATTAAAATCAAAATAAGAACATAAAATCAAAAATACCCGACTAAAATCTTTGGTAGCAGTCAGAGAAATGCAGCAACACCAATGTTCTCATTGAGACCCCTCGGTTGTGTTGTCTTAAGCCTCCATATCCACTTGCATTCTGATTGCAAAAGCCTCTTTTTACATCTCGTCCTCGCATATCAGTATTGATGTGATCTATTCCCTTCACTCTCACAAGTCTAGAGTTACACGCATGATGTAGGTGAAAATGTTGTGGAATCGTCTTCAGCTGTTCCATATACTCTACTGTTTTGGCATTTTCAATGTCTCTAACATGTTCTCTTACGCGAAAGCGCAATTCTCGGATTCTCATGCCAATATACATTTTAGGGCAAGGGTAAGTTGCATGATAGATCACACCTGTAGTGCCACATGTAATTTGCCATGTGATCTTAACATTTTTCAACCCACTTGAGTCAACAAAACCTTGAGAGCGTTCAATATTAGGGCAACTAATACAGTCGCCGCAAGGGTTACAACCCCACTTAGGACCAATCTTTCCAAAACATTTACCCGGTTTTTCCACTGTTCGGTAACTGTGAACTATTGCGTCACGTAAAGAACGCGCTCTACATGGTGCAACAGCAAGATAATTTGGTAGTACTTTCTGTAGAATTGGATCATTGAGGAGCATCGGCCAAAATGTGTTTGAGGTGTCCCTCATTTCTGACCAAATGATACGTGTTCGTAAATCTTACCTTAGGAGAAATTCCTTATTTTTAGTTACAGTTTGTAATAGCTGTGCACGAGGGGGAGCTGTGCACGTGGTCGTCAATGGGCTTTATTAACATTGCGGCAGCTGCAGCCCTGTTGAGCAAGTCTCTTTCTTAACTCAGTCGTGCGGTATTTGAAATCTTCATGAGTTGAACAAATTTTCTTAACACGCAGTAATCGTCCAGTTGGTATAGCTTCGATGGTGTGGCGAAGATGTGAAGACGTGGCGTGAAGAAATGAGTTTGTTGATGTCTCTTTACGATGCAAATCTGTCTGGAGACAACCATTATGGTTCCTTTTAGTTAGTATGTCCAAAAAAATCTATCTCAACATGATTCCACTTGCATGTTAATTTAATGTTACGTGTATTATAGTTAAATACACTGATGAATTCCATTAATTCATCCGAAGTCCCCTGCCAGATCATGAAGATGTCATCAATGAACGGGCCCAGAAAAGGAGCTGGTTCATTGATATCTCATGATCTGGCAGGAATAGGTCCCTCTCCCACAGCCCCAGGAACAGGTTGGCGTATGAGGGTGCACAGGCTGCCCCCATTGCCGTGCCCTGGAGTTGCAGGTAGAAGGACCCATTGAACGTGATAAAAATTGTGTTTGAGAACAAAGTCCGATAGGGTGAGCAACAACTCTGAAAAGTCTTTCCTATATTACTCATATTCAAAAAGGTGGCCACTGCATGCAACCCATCTGAATGCTGGATGCCGATATATAGTGACTCAATGTCACAAGTTACCAAAATATGTGTCATCTAAATGAATCTCTTCAATTTTCAACAACAAATCTGCAGAGTCGCACAGATACGAAGGTAGACATTCCACTAATGGTTTTAAATGGTGGTCGACCCATTTGCACACCTTCTGAGTTAACCCCCCGCTACACAATATAATTGGCCTACCTGGAGGGTCCTTATGAATTTTGGGTAGTAGAAAAGGCGTCTGTATCGTTGGCTCAGTCACAATCAGTGCCTCCATTAGGGACTTGGAGAGGACTCCGGCATCCATACCATCTTGTAGAATGTGGATCATCTTTGCTCTAAAGGATAATAAAGAATTGTATGTTAACCTTCTACAACAAGTGGAGTTTTTTTTTATTTCGTTTTTTTTTAAATTGATGTATTTTTTATTTTTCCAAACATAACAAACAAGCGAACAACAATTCAACAATATTTCCCATGGCAATAGCATCTCGGAACACATATCATTATTTTGCATATTATATAATCTACAATTTGTATAAATATTCATAGGAAATGAAACACACTAAATAAATCAAAAAAGAAGGGGGAAGGGAAGTATAGAGGGGGAGGGGGAAGAGGATGGACACGTGTATCCCCATCGTTACCACGATTCAATACAGATATTTAAGGAATCAGATCATGATTGGTGTCACACCAGACAGCTGATGCTCCAGATACCAAGTTGTGGAGCCAAAGCATGAAATCAGTTTTTGTTTTATATGAAGTGGTAAGAGAGGTATAAAGTTCTCCCACAACTTAAAAAAGGCTTCAGTTTTGTGCTCTTTTCGATGGGAGGTTTCCACCCAATCCATTCGGAAAATATAAGATATATTTTCTAGGGAAATACGATGTGTGGGGGGTGTATTATTTATCCAAACCTGGAGAATGGCCTTCCTAGCAGCCGCAGAGACATAGTATAACAGTTGTTTGTGATGTTTCGGGATAAAGAGCATGGAAGGTGGCAGTATCCCAAAGAGACCCCACTTTTGGGTTGAGGGGCATGGTATGGACAGGGTGTTCGACACAAAATATTGTATCTTTCGCCAAAAGTCAACAATAGTTGGGTATAACCAGAGACAATGTAATTGCGGTGCTCCATACTTTAAACACGAATGGTCAGAGGAGTTACCCATGAGAAAGCCCCTATAAGGGGACACGTCAGCCCTATGGGCTATTGTAAAAGACATCTCCCAGGACATATCTGATGGGAGGTATTTGGCAGCCATAATTACAGATGATAGGACATCGTCATGAGTTGTTTGATCTAAGTGGTCAACCCAGTAAGATACGCCTGATCTCGATTTAGTGTAGTCCAATGGCTGTCTTACAACGTTATAATAGGTAGTGATTAGTCTTTTTCGGCATTGATGAGATGGAGTTTAGTGACAGAAGAAGTCACCCCAGTCTTGGTCTTGTAAGTGTCTAATGACCTTGTGAGCATAGCTACAGGCCTGCATGTAATAAAATGGGTGTTGGCCCAAAAAATCATATTGTATACGTAGTTCATTAAATGAGTATGGACGACGAGTGAGCATGTTAGTTATCTGATTAATACATGTCAACCCCTCCCCCCCAACCCATCCACGAAAAACCACATGGAGGTTGGCATTTTGGAAGTCAAAGTTATGGACCCAAGGAAGAAGTAGGAAAAATCTAGGGTTTAAACCTAAGTGTTGCCTGACCTTGGTCCATGTTTCCAGGAGGACATGACTAGGGGGTTAGCCCGTTCATCAGGTGATAGAGCCGAGTAGGGAGTGTGTAAGAGGCATGTTAAGGAAATGGGTTTTGAAAATTGTTGGTCCAATGTAGAATCAGAAAAGCAGGAGCTACCAGTTATCCCATCTCCAATCACTCGTAGTTGAGCTGCCATATTGTATAAGTGAATCTGTGGAACATTAATCCCTCCATTTTCATGATGTTGCTGCAATATGCATAGGCTCACTCTTGGTCTCTTTTGCCTAACATCAACTGGTCTCAAGTATATAGGCAAGGATTGTAGTAAGTATAACAATTTAGGGAAGACAACCATTTTTAATAGATTAGCCCTACCTAAAAATGATAGAGTAAAGTGCCTCCAAGCCATGAGTTGGGATTCCAAATATGCAATAAAGGGATTAAGGTTTCGTTGATATAAATTTGATGGTTGTCTCGTGATGCGTACCCCCAAATAGGGAATGTAATCAGAGTTCCATTTAAATGCATGCTTCGAAGACCAGAGTGGCCTGGAGGGACCCTTAAGAATTAGGGCTTCTGATTTTTGTAGATTGATCTTGAAACCTGACAGGGCACCATAAATTGGGATATCCTGGAGGATTGGTTGTAAAGTAGAGGCAGGGTTAGATATGAAGAACAAAATATAATCTGCAAATGCCGATAGTTTAATTTGAGAATCTCCAATTTGTATGCCTTGAAAACATGCTAGGGACTGGAGATGACGGAGAAGTGGATCTAGGGATAAATGAAACAGTAACGGTGAGAGAGGGCATCCCTGACACGTACCCCTGAAAATTGAGATAGGAGGTGAGTTAAGCCCATTGATGGTAAGGGATGTGGTAGAGCAGGCCTGTGAGCGTGAAAGGAATGTTAGAAAGCGGTCCCCGAAGGCCCAGGACTGCAACACCGCTGTGAGAAATGGCCATGATAAAGAGTCAAACGCCTTTTCCGCGTCAAGTCTCAACAACATGGTCACTGGGGAGGAGGGGTCTAGTGCAGACACCGTGGCTGCTACAACCTGACTGATACCTTTAGTGGAATGTCTATTGCTTAAGAAACCCAGTTGGGTTGGGGCAATGATCAGTCCAAACATGGTTTGGAGGCGGTCGGCCAAAATATTTGTTAGGAGCTTATAGTCTTGGTTTAAAAGGGAAATCGGACGATATGAGGAAAGGAGGGTTGGATCCCTGTCAGGTTTGGGAAGCAATATGGTCCTGGACGCATGAAAGTTAGGCAGGTCAATCTCCCCACTAAATATGGCTTGTAAGGTCCTCGTCAATGTCGGTACAATATCTGGCAAAAGTTTGTAGTATTCAGCCGATAGGCCGTCAGGACCCGGCGTTTTATTATTGTGTAGCTTAGAGATTGCTAAAGCAACCTCCGCCTCCGTGATATCATTATTTAAAAAGTGGAGTTTATTCAATTGGCGATTTGCTTCATAAATATACATCTGGCGTGGCAAAAATACCACATTTCTGCCTTTATCGGCAGGTTTTACTACCACATCATGCCATGATTTAATCCTCTCCAAGCTCTCTCTCTCTCTCTGTCTCTCTGTCTCTCTGTCTCTCTGTCTCTCTGTCTCTCTGTCTCTCCCTCTCTCTCTCTCAACTCGACAGATTCTTAATTTTCCTTGGAATGTTTTGCTAATCTTCAGGGACTAATTTGACAAAAAGATCTACTGCGGGGCAAATAGACAACGGGGGGATTTTGTAGATTTGGTTCTAATACAGATATGAATCTTACCTTCTGATATTCCCCCTTCTTGGTGAAAGAGTTTCTCAAATATTCACAATGTTTCTTGTTCCTCAACTGTGACAAATAAATCGCCTTCCTCTTTAAAATACCATTTCTTAAAGATCAAAGATTGTGCAAAAAATTGCAGATCTTTTACTGCTGAGAAAAGATCAAAACAGGAGGCGGGAGAAAAGGTCAAGACTTTGTCCAACAGTGTGATGTCACCTATAGATAATTGATGCATAGAAATGTTAATGACCTTCTTTTGATGTCTTGGATTTTGTTCCAATCCCTTATTCATTTTTCTCCTACTGTTGGACGACTGATTTTAGTTCCGTTTTCTTTTGTATCTTGGTAAGTCACGTGTAGACCTCACGCTACTACATAATGTCATATCAAGGTGACCGCTCTGTGATGACAAAGATCACATAGAAGAGGAAAGACTCAGTGATTCACCATTTTGTCTCCCATTCCATCAATATATTTTCTTCTGTTGAAAATCATTATTATCACATATCAATTTCTTTGTTTTTCTGCTCTCCATTTCTTTTTCCCACACGAGGCATTGATGATCCAATTGTGTTTTAAATGTTTCTAAGTCCTCTTTGGACATCTCTGCTTTTAATTTTTGCTGGATCTTTTCCAGCTCGTTATCCCTGTTTTCTAATGATGTGTTATTGAGTCCAATAAGAAGCTCCATCACTTTAAATGAACACGCACTGCAGTTCTCCTCCCATTTAGATGGAAAATTCACATCTTCAGTTGGAAATGATGGGAAAACTTGTATGCGCAACCCCCTCGGTATAAGGTTCCGTTGGAGATAATTTGCTAGGAATGCTCGGTTCCACCAAACTTTCATTCTTTTATTTACAAGGCATTTGAAGGAGTTCTGTGGCTCCCTAATATTTCTCTGACTGCCAACACCTGTGGCTGTGGAGTCATCTTTAACCAGCCATGACTGTTCTCTGGCTCTAAAATCCATAGTTGGGCTTCTGGCACTATCTGTAAAAACACAGAAAACAAACTGATAAATAATCCAAAAAGACAGCGAGGATCTGAAATCCCAAATGCAGGTGCACGGCCTTTATTACTAGTAAGGGGGGATCCTAGGGTGAAGTCCTGAGCACATCAATATATATATATATATATATATATATATATATATATATAGAAGATAGAAATTCGAGGCACTCACCGCTGTTTCTGTAACTTCCGACCATGTCATCAAGAAGTGACCAGGAAGCAGCATGAGCACAAAAAGCTATAACTGGGTTTGGGGGCAGCGGCGGATCGTTAGGAAGGCTCGGGCAGCCGACCAAGGCTCCCAGGGGGCCCATGGCTGCCAAGCCCATAACATTTATTGGCTGGGCTGCACGGGCCCCCTCAAGCCCATTGGCGCCTAGAACTGGAGGGGGCCCCGATGCTAGCGACAGCCACATTCACTTGTATCTGCATCCTCAGGACGCAGATATGAATTAATGATATAGGCTTCAGGCCAAGTTAGGACTGCAGCCTATAAGGTGCTGGGAAGACTCCCTGGGCAGGCCGCCGTGATGACGTAACTGCATCACGCTGATATGAGCATGCGTTCTGCCTGGAGACAGTGCAGCGCACCGTCCGTCGCGGGAATGGGGCAAGGTAAGTACAATGTTTTGTTTTGGAGGCAATATATGTGGCAATATACAGGGGGGTGATTGCTGTGTAGCACTACATACAAGGGGAGGGGGGATATGTGGCACTATATACAAGGGGAGAGGGGGCTGTGTGGCACTATATACAAGGGGAGGGGGGATGTGTGTGAAGCTATCTACAGGGGCTGTGTGTGTGGCGCTATCGACAGGGGCTGTGTGTGGCGCTTTCTACGGGGGCTGTGTGTGTGGTGCTTTACTTTACCTTCTGTGAGTCACTAGATTTATAGAGAATCTGTCTCCTCTCCTGACATGTTTTTTATAGGAAATCCTTGTCTTTCACAAAATATCTTTGTGCAGTCCAGGACTGATAGACAATTGCGTGTTACCATTCCCCTTGTCAGGAGGATGTGTCCCTGCACAGTGTGATACTGTCAGTATGTAGGGACGCAGCCCTTTGACAAGGGGAATCGTAACATCCATCTGTTAATGCTTGCACAAAAAGGTAGTGGCAGGGCGGCGGAGGAGTAGGGGGGCCCCATGTTTGGGTAACAGCCCAGGGCCTATGGCCTACTTAATCCGCCACTGTTTAGGGGGCCTCGTTCTGGAGATAGGCGCCGGTCACAGAGGTGGGACTCCCATCTATCTGACATTTATGACATATCCTGTGGAGATGTCATAAATGTCCTTCATGGGAAAACCCATTGAAGGGGATAGACAAATCTTACCTGTCCATACAGAAGTGACATTAATACATTGGGAGGAGCTTTCAGTTGCCGGTTAGTTGTCCGTTCTACGATGGTTGGAAACCGAACAGTTTCTATGGCGATGACGTAACATGGGAGCCCTGCATGTTGTCCAGTGGGAGCGGAGTCTGTTTAGAAAGAGAGAAATCCAATATTTATTATAATATTACAGGAAAAGGTATAGTAGGGGATAATGTTTTATCCATACCACCTTAAAAATCCTGATTAGAGAGCGGACCCTGTCCCATATATACATATAACTGAACAGTACTTTATATACAGTATATATGAGGACAGTAAAGAGGGAGCACAGTATATACAGTGAGGACACGTCTCATATATACATATAACTGAACAGTACATTATATACAGTATATATGAGGACAGTAAAGAGGGAGTACAGTATATACAGTGAGGACACATACTATATATACATATAACTGAACAGTACATTATATACAGTATATATGAGGACAGTAAAGAGGGAGTACAGTATATACAGTGAGGACACGTCTCATATATACATATAACTGAACAGTACATTATATACAGTATATATGAGGACAGTAAGGAGGGAGTACAGTATATACAGTGAGGACATGCTCCATACATATATACATATAACTGAACAGTACATTATATACAGTATATATGAGGACAGTAAGGAGGGAGTACAGTATATACAGTGAGGACATGCTCCATACATATATACATACGACTGAGAAGTACATTTTGTTTCCGGACAGTCTGCAGGATATTTATGTAGTGGAGCCCCCAGCAAGGCACCTCCGCCCTGAATATGTGTAGATAAGGGACTCCAGCAGATCGCTTGTTAGGTCCATGTAGAAGCTCAAACACTTCATGGTCCTTAAGAATAAGTTGGGAGTGATGCATTGTCACAGGCACAACTAGAGGTACAGGCCTGGTTATCCATATTTGTGCGCCCGAGTGGCCACTATTTTACCACTGATCTCTATAAAATGGCAATATAATAGGGATTTTCCGGTTTCATGTAACTAGATGCTTAAATTTCGTATAATGAAAAGTTCGGCAACTTACTAATTCCTCAGCATTTTTAAGATATCTGTTTGGGGTCAGTGAATGGGAATATTCTTGTTTATATCCAGGAACATGCCTGATATTTCTCGCAGCTGATAGTTTGCTACAATTGGATCCATTCTAGGTCAGGATTTTCCTCACTGTTTCTGCGATTCATGCCCTCCGGCTTACTCTCTGCTCTGTAGAAGTTCCAGATTTGGGGGTGGGTTGTTGTTAAGGGCAGATGGGTGAAATGTCCCAGGCCCGCTTGCTTCATCATCTTGGTACATACAAGCAGAGCAGCCCCAGGCTACTGCACATGCCCAAAAACGTCTTGTATTATTCCATGTGCAGCACTAGGTGGGGAGGGGGCAAGTGCCAAAAGAACATTTACCCAACCGTGCACCACAGATAGAGGCTGCCATTGGGGTTGCATACGGTTTATTTACTTACAGACGCAAATCCTATAAACCTAGAAATTCACGGTACTGATGTCAGCTTTCTGTAATTTAACCACTGGGTGACATACATATACAGTGCCATGCAGTTAGCACAAAGTACCGTAAATGTACAGTACTTGGATGGTGCGGGAAATAGCGTAGATCCCGGCACGTTACCCCTCAGTTGCTGTGGTCAATAGTGGGGCATCTACGTGGGTTAACAGATGGCGGGGGCTTCTTCTGTCACCATCAGCGCAATCGCAGGTTTCTGATAGGTGCCATGGCAACCGGGGGCCTAAACAAGGCTCCCAGGTCTGCCATGTGTGAATGCTTATAAAGCCATGCCATTATGTACTCAACGCCTTTGTTGCAGAAGTTTTGTTGTGTTACTGGTTGCCCTTGGATCCGACCATAACCCATTCCTCTGGCTATGTTCGGGAAAAGACACATCCCGACCATAGTATGGCTTTGTGGTCGCTTTCAATGTTCTCATGAACACGCTTTATTTCGTTTGCACTCCGGAACATCCAATTATTCCCGAGTGCTTGGTGTGACTACCAGCCCGTAGCTGCAACTGCGCATGCGCAACAGTAGCGCTGCCCAAGTCCCCGCCTGCACTCGGGAACTGGCAACTGTTCCCGAGTGCTTCTACTAAACTTGCATTTCAGCAAGACTGTATGTACCCAGGAACCGGCGACTGTTCCCAAGTGCTTATTCTAAACCTGTATTTCAGGGTGCGCTACTGCTCATGCGCAGTCACATCGCTGTAGAGGACGGTATGTACCCGGGAACCGGCGACTGTTCCCAAGTGCTTATTCTAAACCTGTATTTCAGCATGTGCTACTGCTCATGCGCAGTCACATCGCTGTAGAAGACTGTATGTACCCGGGAACCGGCGACTGTTCCCAAGTGCTTATTCTAAACCTGTATTTCAGCGTGCGCTGCTGCACATGCGCAGTCACATCGCTGTAGAGGACTGTATGTACCCGGGAACTGGCGACTGTTCTCAAGTGCTTATTCTAAACCTGTATTTCAGTGTGCGCTACTGCTCATGCGCAGTCACATCGCTGTAGAGGACGGTATGTACCCGGGAACTGGCGACTCTTCCCAAGTGCTTATTCTAAACCTGTATTTCAGCATGCGCTACTGCTCATGTGCAGTTACATCGCTGTAGAGGACGGTATGTACCCGCGAATCGGCGACTGTTCCCAAGTGCTTATTCTAAACCTGTATTTCAGCGTGCGCTACTGCTCATGTGCAGTCACATGGCTGTAGAGGACTGTATGTACCCGGGAACCGGCGACTGTTCCCAAGTGCTTATTATAAACCTGTATTTCAGCGTGCGCTACTGCTCATGCGCAGTCACATCGCTGTAGAAGACGGTTTGTACCCGGGAACCGGCGACTGTTCCCAAGTGCTTATTCTAAACCTGTATTTCAGCGTGCGCTACTGCTCATGCGCAGTCACATCGCTGTAGAGGACGGTATGTACCCGGGAACCGGCGACTGTTCCCAAGTGCTTATTCTAAACCTGTATTTCAGCGTGCACTACTGCTCATGCGCAGTCACATCGCTGTAGAGGACGGTATGCACCCGGGAACCGGCGACTGTTCCCAAGTGCTTATTGTAAACCTGTATTTCAGCGTGCGCTACTGCTCATGCGCAGTCACATCGCTGTAGAAGACGGTATGCACCCGGGAATCGGCGCTTGTTTCCGAGTGATTCTAATGTACTATTTCAGCGTCTGCTACAAGTACTAGGACTGCAGTAGCTTCGCTGTTCAAATCTTAGCCGTCACTTGGGAATTACACCTCTGAGTAATCCAGAGCTAGAAACCAGCCTGATAATTATCAGTAATTAATAATAATATTAATTACCAGTCCTCTGATTCCTCCATTGCCGCTGACTGGAGGATTCTATATTTTGCTTCTCTTCACTTATAGACATCTAGAAAAGAAAGAGGTGCTATAATACGTTCCTGGTATATGCTATAGATGTACTGGATCAGTAAAGAGATGTTAGTGTGCCTGGTTTCTGATAAAGCTCAAATCATTTTTAAGGGGCAATTAAATCCGTTCTGGGGTACATTCTGCGGAGCCAAACTAGAGATCCCACCTCAAGTCTTCCTATCCAAGAGGTCGCACCGACCACCCCACACTGACTATAAGCCACAAGTATCATGGAATTGTCTCTGACCACAGTCCCTAAATTATTCACCAATCACACCAAAGATCAGATGTCTAGAAGAAATAGCGCTCTCCTTCACATCTGTATAACAGAAAACCATTCTACAATCTATTCAGTGGAACATTTACATCTCATTTATAACATGGGCCTAAGTGTGGCCTAGAGAGGACACCAAATATCTGATATCATCATCAGGAAAAATATTACACATTCAATAGAGACCTCACATGCGCCAAGTTATGACACAAAGTGATATCACTAGTAGTGAAAATAGCCGGACACTGACTTGTGACTTCTGGCCAAATCACTAGAGAGGAAAAGAAAAGGAGACGTGTCAACTAAACTGCGCCACTCACAGCAAAAATATTAAAACCCTGCCCACACAAACCCTACAAAAATGAGCCTTATTTCAGGGGAGACTTTCATGGACACTGCTGATAACCAGAAAGATTGTGTAACATACTGACAAACAAAATATACTGGGCTCGATAACGTCATTGTCATTACACATAGGGATTTCTACATCAGGAACACCTTAAATAATGATGATATCTTGTTACTAGCCGGGATGTAAGGGGCGTCTGGCTGCAACATTTATCACCCCATTCATCGCTACCTTTAATTTGGTGGATCTGACGGCAAGTAGAGTGTCCTTCCTTACCCTGCCACAAATGGAGCATTTTATAGGAGTTCTTCCCATCGTAGACATTTATGGCATACATCAGAGCTGGACCCGCCATAAATGTCTAAGATGGAAAAAACCCTTTAAGCTGCACACTCGTCTGTAAGAGATGAAACACTACTCTATGGCCAGAGGTAGACAACTGACTGTTAGAACGTCCAAATGTCCTCAAGAATATCCTCCAAGAACAAGAACTCCAGAAGAAAACTCTTCTGCAAACAGCAACCAAACCGCATCTGACCGGGGAAATCCAACTCAAAATCACTTTATTAGCAGAACTCTATGAATTATTTCTATCACAGCTACTTTACTTAGTCATAATACTTTCTATAGGAATTTTATCAACATTTCGGCCCCATTCACACGGCTGTGCCCATAATCACGGCCTGTGACTGTGGGCACGGCCAGCTGCCGATGGCCGCGGGCCACAGTTTCGGGCAGTGCTCTCATACAAAGTATGGGAGCACGGCCCATAAAAAACGAAAAGTAGGACATGCTCCATAATTCACGGCACGGTTCTACGGCACAGACAGCTATCCGTAGCGATACGGAAAGGTTTCTGCGGCCAATAGAACCAGGCGGTTCTGTTTTTTTACAGTCATGTGCATGGGGCCTTAAATTGTTACTAAACATAGTGACATGTCAGAAGTTTTGATCGGTGGGAGTCCTAGCACTGAGACCCCCACTTATTGCTAAAATGAAGCAGCAGAAGCGGCAGGGTGAGCGTTGTACTGCTTTGTTTCTGATCGTCTTCCCTCGGAAAGTTGAGCAAACGGTGTACAGACTCAGAGTTTCCATTTAGTCCGTACAACGCTCACTCAGTTTTCCGTGGAAAGCCAATCAGAAACCATGCGGCACAGCACTCACCCAAGCGCTTCTGCCGCTTCGCTGTAGCAGTCGGGGGGGGGGTCTCAGTGTTGAGACCCCCACTGATCAAAACTTCTGCTATGTCACTTTGATATGTTAAAAGTTTAGTTACACTTTACCAGCCTCACACAAGACTAAAAACATACCTTTACCCAACTGCCCCATGACAATCACAATACCTAAACGGCTCCAACGCCTGCCACAAAGTCCTATAAATTAATCAAATTAATCAGTTCCGCCTTTTTTTCTGCCACCCATTGATTTCAATGAGGGGTCAGAGGCGGAAACCGCTCCAGGAAAGTGATTTGGGGCATTTTTTTGGCGCTGATTCCGTTGCGGTTTCCGTGTGAACCGACCTGTGGAGCATTCACCATCTTGATTCTCTGAACTTGGAAATAGACACCTGAAAAAGAAGAAGGCGGTGTGAGAATACATTCCTGGTAAATGCTATCGATTTCTATATAACGCCGATGTCTGTAAGAAATCCATGAAATAAGATGTTACTGCAGCGTGTGATCCTACAACTACAATCTATCCGGATACTTACCAGTCGCTGACACTAATCATAAAGGGGGCAATTTATTAACACTGGTGTTTTATACACCAGTCTTAATAGAAAAAAAATTGAACGTAAAGTGCGACACATTTATTAAGAGGCAAAAGCATTTTAATAAATGTGTTGCATTTTTCTGCTGGGCCGTGCGGTAAAATTGTGCAGCAATGACCACACCATGCACCATAGCATCCCTCCCACGTCTCCCATAACATCAAAAAACACATACTCACCTCACCGCTCTTCTTCTCCCCTCCATCTCGTCATCATTTCAGCGCCGCTCATACATAGTGGATGCCGAGAAGTGTCAGAGCCATATATGCAGGAGCGGATTACAATGAGGTCAATGTGGGCACTTGCCCAGGTCCCGAGGCTGAAGGGGGACCAGTTCGCCCCGGTTTTCCCGAACTGGTTGTTAAAATTACAGCTGGTTCAGAGAACCGGGGTGAAACAGGACTTCTTACCCAATTGTATCCGTGTCCTTAGGACGCAGATACAACCGATTACTATTGCACTGGCTTTTTTTTCTGTGGGCAGCATTGGGGCAATATCTACAGGGCACTCTATTTACACTGGGCAATATCTACAGGGGGCATTTTGACTGGCGCGATCTACAGGGGGCAGTGTGACTGGCACTATTTACAGAGGGTATTGTGACTGGTGCTATCCACAGAGGTTATTGTGACGGTCATTATTTACAGAGGGCATTGTGACTGGCACTATCTACAGGGGGCATTGTCACTGGCACTATCTACAGGGGGCATTGTTAGTGTGTGTGGTGTTTCAATGAACGCTGTGTATAGGAATAGAGACAGCAGCAGCAGCGGCGCTGTCTCTATTGCTCCCGGTGATCATGTGACTGGTCACATGATCGCCGGTTGCCGTTAGTGACAGACTGCTGCTGGGTCTTACTAGACCCAGCACAGCCCAGTTAGTGACAATCGTCACTATGAGAGGCCTGATTTCCCCTGTAACTGGGGCTGTTGTGCAACTCCAGTTACAGTGGAAAAGATGGTGTAAAAGAAAGAAAAAAATATATATATAAAGTTCCCCAAAGGTCTTTTTTGACCTTTGAGGGACAGACCATAATAATAAAAAAATAGTAAAGTACAAAAAAATTTAATAATAAATACACATAAAATACCCACCCCAAAAAAATACAGTTTCCCCCCGCCAATCATTGTTGTAACGCTAGCGCTGACCCAATTACCCTAATATAGACATATAATATATTAAAATTTACGGTAGACAATGACGATCACAAAAAAAAGGTCTATTTTAGGGTAAAACTATGTTATTACCAAAAAAAAAAAAGCTGAAACGTAAAAAAGCTTGTTTTTTTACTATTATTTTCAAACTTTATGAATGAAAATTCTAAAATGGCAAAAAGGTGTGTATAAAAACGATAAAAAAATAAACCTCCATTGTCTACGGAAAAAACGTCGCAAAAATAACGTCGTTAGCCCAACAAATAAAAATGTTATAGCCATTTAACTAACACGTGCTAAAAAGGGCAAAACGGTGTCTGGTCCTGAAGGCGCAAAATAGCCCGGTCCTGAACTGGATAAGATCTTCTGGGGTCCTGTATCTAAGCCTACATTGTTAGGCTTAGATACGGGGTCTAACTAACAGTGTCACACATGGAGCCTGTATCTAAGCCTAACACAATGTAGGCTTAGATACAGGACCCCAGATGACATTCTTTTTATTCCTGTATAAGGGTATGTTCACACGGCCTATTTACGGACGTAATTCGGGCAGATTAACCCCCGAATTACGTCCGAAATTACGGCTTGAAAGCGTTGGCAAACATCTGCCCATTGAAAGCAATGGGCTGACGTTTGTCTGTTCACACGAGGCGTATATTTACGCGTCGCTGTCAAAAGACGGCGCGTAAATAGACGCCCGCGCCAAAGAAGTGTCATGTCACTTGTTCAGACGTAAATGGAGCCGTTTTCCATGGACTACATGGAAAACCAGCTACAGTTACGTCCGTAATGGACGCGGCGTTCAAGCGCCTGCACATGCCGTTACGGCTGAAATGACGGGGCTGTTTTCTCCTGAAAACAGCCCCTTAATTTCGGCCGTTACGGACGCTGCCGTGTGAACATACCCTAAGATTAGTGTTTTGGGGCCCTGTATCTAAGCCTAACATGTGGTATTCTTAGATACATGGCCCATGTGTGACACTGTCTGCTTGGGTAATGTTACTAAGGCTACCTTGTGGTAGGCTTAGATACATGGTCTAACAGTATCACACATGAGCAGTGTATCTAAGCATCCCTCTACAGGTTGGGTCCTTGGTACTACATCAAGTTCAAGGACGACTTCAATGACACCTTTTTTATTTTTAATAAAATCGTTAACCAGTGTTGTGTGTGTTATTTTATTACAATATTTTTTCTATGTCCTTCTCATTTATTTAAAAATGTATTATTAGTGCATTATTAATGGCCACTGTCTAACAGCGCCCATTAGTAAGGCTTCATGCACACTAGCGTGTGTATTTTCCGCGCGTGAAAAACTTGCGTCAATCCCATCCGTGTGTTTGCGTTAGGGCGGATTAACACGAACGTGCTATACGTCCGTGCAACCCGCGTGCTTTTCACGCTTGTGGCACGGACCTATGCTAGTCTATGGGGCAGTGCAGACAGTCCGTGAATTTTACGCAGCATGAGTCCGCTGCGTAAAACTTGCGACATGTTCTATATTTCTGCGTTTTTCGAGCATCACGCACCCATTGAAATCAATAGGTGCGTGAAAATCAGGCGCACCCCATGGAAGCACTTCCGTGTGACGCGCGTAATTCGCGCAACAGCAGTAAAATAATGAATGTAAACAGAAAAGCACCACGTGCTTTTCTGTTTACAAACATCCAAACGGAGTGTCATAATGATGACGGCTGCGCGAAAACCGAAGCCGTGCATCCGTATGAACATGACACGGAGCGGTCAAGTGCATTTTGCGCACGCAAAACGCACACGCTCGTGTAAATCCGCCCTTATGCATCAGTGTGCTTTTCGATTGTCATGTGTTATTCACGCACTCACAAAGCCAGCCCATTTTTTTCTTCTTTTTTACAACAAATTGCTGTGTAAATCACGCACCAAACACGTGTGCGGTGCGTGGTTTTCACGCATGCATTGACTTCAATGTGAGTGTAGGTGATTGATAACGCACCAATAGAGGACATGCAGTATGTTTCACGCAGCGGACTCTCGCTGCGTGAAAAGTCACGCATGTGTCAACGGCCCCATTGAAATAAATGGGTCGCGTGTGTTGTGCGTTTTTTCAAAGCACAGCACACGGACGTGATTCACACTTGTGTAAATCGTGCCTAAGGCCCCATTCACACCAGGGTGAATCTCGTCCGTGTGCTGATCGTCGAAACCACGCATAGCACACGCGACCCATTTATTTCAATGGGGCCGTTTTCACGCAGCGAGAGTCCGCTGCGTGAAACATACTGCATGTCCTCGTGAATAACGCATGCCACTTGCTAAGCACACTGATGCAGAACGCACACAAACTGACCCCATTCATACGCGTTTCTCACGGGCGTCAATCTTACACGCAAGTGTGCATGAGGCATAAGACGGGGCTGGACGAACACTAACCATCACTATGACCCTGTTACCCTCCGCCACCAGGGGCACCGGGAATAGCATACCTGGGTAACATCCAGTAGCTGACCATCGCTAATACTGTGGTGGCCACAGCGCTGGCTGTTATTATTAGGGCACGTTCAGACGTGGCAGAGTTTTTATGCTTCAAATGTTGTTGCAGATTTAGGGGAAAGTACGCAACGAATCTGCACCAATATTTGCAGTTTTGACAGGTAATTCAGACGTTGCAGAAAACACAGCGGACCTGCCACTGATTTCGGTTTTTGCATTGCAAAGGCTGAAATACTTTGTGCCTTTCCACTTCTCCGCAACAGACAGCGCATGCTGCGGCCTGAAATTTCTGCACCGCTGCCTATCGTCCGCAGCGGAGTTCCCATCAATGTCTGAACTAACTTGCCTAAAAATGTGTAGAAGGCCTGATTCAGACCAACGTGGCGTTTTTGCGCAGGCAAAACACGTGGCATTTTGCCTGCGCAAAAGCCACTTACCTGCTCCGTAAGGCAGCGTCATATGCGTGGTTTTTGCGCAGCCGCCATCATTATGACACGCCATTTGGATGTTTGTAAACAGAAAAGCACGTGGTGCTTTTCTGTTTAGGGTATGTTCACACGACAGCGTCCGTAACGGCTGAAACTACGGGGATGTTTCAGCCTGAAAACATCCCCGTAATTTCAGCCGTACCGGCATGTGCAGGCGCTTGAACGCCGCGTCAATTACGGCCGTAATTAGCGCTGCTATTCATTGGAGTCAATGAATAGCGTCTCCAATTACGGCCAAAGAAGTGACAGGTCACTTCTTCTACGCGGGCGTCTATTTACGCGCCGTCATTTGACAGCGGCGCGTAAATATACACCTCGTGTGAACAGACAAACGTCTGCCCATTGCTTTCAATGGGCAGATGTTTGTCAGCGCTATTGAGGCGCTATTTTCAGACGTAATTCGGGGCAAAAACGCCCGAATTACGTCCGTAAATAGGCCGTGTGAACATACCCTTACATTCATCCTTTTGACAGCTGTTGTGCAAAACAGCCAGTTCGCACGGAGGTGCTTCCGTGCGGCAATGCGTGGTTTTCACGCGCCCATTGACTTCAATGGGTGCGTGATGCGCGAAAACCGCCGGAATATAGAACATGTCGTGAGTTATACGCAGCGGAATCACGCTGCACAAAAATCAATGACAGTCTGCACTGCTCCATAGACTTGCATAGGTCCGTGCCACACGTGTGAAAAACACGCGGGTTGCACGGACGTATATGGCGTTCGTGTAAATCCGCCCTTAGGTAGACAGCGCCACTATGATTCCGGTCCACAACGGATTGCTTCATGTCTATGCCTAGGTCTATGTCCAAGCAAAGCGTGCAGGAGCGGAATCCCCGACCATAGTGGGATTCCACTACTCCGATAAGTTACAATAGCGCTAGGTACAGGTGGGGGGAGGGGTAGTGTGTCATCTATGTAATAAAATGACTCCTCCTCACAACACAAAGTGCAGGAGGAGGAATGGTACATGAAGTACAATAACGGAGGCAGCATTAGGCTAAGTTCACACAGAGTATTTTGACGAGTTTTTTTTAAGCGGAAACAGCGTTGCAAAACTCGTCAAAAACGGCCCGAAAATGCGTACCATTGATTTCAATGGGAGGCGTCGGCGTCTTTTTCCCGCGAGCAGTAAAACTGCCTTGCGGGAAAAAGAAGCGACATGCTCTATCTTCGGGCGTTTACGCTTCTGACCTCCCATTGACTTCAATGGGAGGCAGAGAAAGCGTATTTCACGTTGTTTTATGCCCGCGGCGCTCAATTGCCGCGGGCGAAAAACGCCACAAAAAACAGATGCAAAAAACAACGCCAAAAAGGCTACGATAAACGCCGCGAAAAACATCGCAAATAAAGCCGCGAAAAAAGCCGCAAACAAAGAGGCAAAGAACGCCACAAAAAACGACAGGGAAAACGCCACGAAAGACGCAACGAAAAACCCAGAAAAAAAAATGCAAACAACGACGCAAAAAAATACGCGAAAAACGACGCAAAAAAGGCTACGATAAACGCCACGGAAAACGCTGCGAAAAAGACGCGAAAAAAGCCGCAAACAAAGAGGCAAAGAACGCCGCGAAAAACAACTGGGAAAACGCCACGAAAGACGCAACGAAAAAAGCAGCAAAAATAGCCGCAAACAACGACACTAAAAAAGAAACGATAAACGCAACGGAAAACACAGCAAAAAACATCGCAAAAAAAGCCGCAAACAAACAAGCAAAAAACGCCAAGATAAACTAAGCGAAAAACGCCCCGAACAAAGCGGCAAACAAAAACGCAAACAAAGCCGCAAACAGCGCACAAAAAACTCCGGGAAATATGACGCAAAAATCAACGTGCAGGGAGAGGTAAATCTGCCGCAAACTTCAAGACGGAATTTTGAGGCAGATATTCTTCCTGCAAAAAAACTGTGTGTGAACATGGCCTTAGTGGAGAGAGACATGAGATAGAAGAGGGTGGACGAGGGTGAGGGTGGACGAGGGTGAGGGTGGACGAGGGTGAGGGTGGACGAGGGTGAGGGTGGACGAGGGTGAGGGAGACACGAAGAGGTTTATAGACCTGAAAAGAGAAAGAAAACATAAATGTGAAAACATAATGGGGGGAGAACGGTCACCGTCCTTCAAGAATGTCAGCAAGAAGACAAGTCCAGTGAAGGAGGTCAGCGGGGAGGAGCAGGGACAGCTCACGTGAACTCTTGGAAGGTACGTGCACGCTCATTGCAGCCTGCAAGGAGCGTGCACGGGAAAAAAGTTTCCTCACAAGGAAAGATCAACAAACCAGAGCTGAACTGCATGTAAACAAGCCGTGCTAAACTCAAAGCAGAAATGTGCCAAGTAGAAGTTTTTTTAAAATAATGCTTTATTTAGATTGTCTGTATAAGGGGTAATGTATGACACAGTTTTTGAAAAAATTTGGGTATCTCGGACAACCCCTTTAACCCCTTAATGACCGGGCCATTTTGCACGTTAATGACCAAGGATTATTTTTTGTTTTTTCACGGTCGCATTCCAAGAGTCATAACTTTTTTTTTATTTCGTCGACATAGCCGTATATGGGCTTGTTTTTTGTGGGACGAGTTGTATTTTGTAATTGTACCATTTTTAGATGCTTATAATATATCGATTAACTTTTATTAACTTTATTTTAGGAGAGAATTGAAAATAAACAGCTATTCCAGCATTGATTTTCACGTTATAAATGTACGCCGTTTACTATGCAGTGTAAATAACATGTTAACTTCATTCTATGGGTCGGCACGATTACGGGGATACCAAATATGTAAAGGTTTTATATGTTTTCCTACGTTTGCACAATAAAAAGCCTTTTAGAAAAAAATTACTTGTTTTTGCATCGCCGCATTCCAAGAGCCGTAACGTTTTTATTTTTCCGTCGATGTGGCCGTATGGGGGCTTGATTTTTGCGGGCCAATGTGTCGTTTTCATTAGTACTATTTTGGGGTACATAGGACTTATAGATTAACTTTTATTTAATTTTTTATGGGGAAAATGGGAGAAAAGAGCGAATTTTGCCGTTGTTTTTGGCGGTTTTCTTGGACGCCGTTCATCCGGCGGTTTAATTAATGTGTTCATTTTATTGGTCAAGTTGTTACGATCGCGGGGATAACATATATGTGCATGTGTTATTTGTTTTGACACTTTTACTTAGTTTCATTTGATTTTCACTGTAATTTATTTTTATTTTTTTTCACAAACTTTATTTAACTGATTGACATTTTTTTTTTTAGTCCCACCAGGGGACTTCACTATGCAATGTGCCGATCGCATATATAATGCTTTGGTATACTTAGTATACCGAAGCATTATTGCCTGTCAGTGTAAGGGTATGTTCACACGGCGGGGGTCCGTAACGGCTGAAATTACGGGGATGTTTCAGCCTGAAAACATCCCCGTAATTTCAGCCGTACCGGCATGTGCAGGCGCTTGAACGCCGCGTCAATTACGGCCGTAATTAGCGCTGCTATTCATTGGAGTCAATGAATAGCGGCTCCAATTACGGCCAAAGAAGTGACAGGTCACTTCTTTGACGCGGGCGTCTAGTTACGCGCCGTCATTTGACAGCGGCGCGTAAATATACGCCTCGTGTGAACAGACAAACGTCTGCCCATTGCTTTCAATGGGCAGATGTTTGTCAGCGCTATTGAGGCGCTATTTTCAGACGTAATTCGGGGCCAAAACGCCCGAATTACGTCCGTAAATAGGCCGTGTGAACATACCCTAAAACTGACAGGCAACCTATTAGGTCATGCCTCCGGCATCGCCTAACAGGCAGTTGCGGAAGACAGACCTGGGGGTCTTTGTTAGACCCCCGGCTGTCATGGAAACCCGACGGCGACACGCGATTTGTTTGCGGGGGCGCCGATGGGGTGACAGAGGGAGCTCCCTCCCTCTGTCAAACACATTGGATGCCGCTGTCACTATTGACAGCGGCATTTAATGGGTTAAACTGCCGGAATCGGAGCGCGCTTCGATTCCAGCAGTTGCAACAGGAGCCAGGCTGTGTAGAACAGCCTTGCTCCTGCCGCTGATCGCGTGGGTACACTGGCAGTACCCGCGCCATCACAGGACGGATATATCCGTCCTCCTGCGCGAACTAGCAGCTGCTGAGGACGGATATATCCGTCCTTCGGCGTTAAGAGGTTAAAGAGGCTCTGTCACCAGATTTTGCAACCCCTATCTGCTATTGCAGCAGATAGGCGCTGCAATGTAGATTACAGTAACGTTTTATTTTTAAAAAATGAGCATTTTTGGCCAAGTTATGACCATTTTTGTATTTATGCAAATGAGGCTTGCAAAAGTACAACTGGGCGTGTATTATGTGCGTACATCGGGGCGTTTTTACTACTTTTACTAGCTGGGTGTTCTGACGAGAAGTATCATCCACTTCTCTTCGTTACCACCCAGCTTCTGGCAGTGCAGACACACAGCGTGTTCTCGAGAGATCACGCTGTGACGTCACTCACTTCCTGCCCCAGGTCCTGCATCGTGTCGGCCACATCGGCACCAGAGGCTACAGTTGATTCTGCAGCAGCATCAGCGTTTGCAGGTAAGTAGCTACATCGACTTACCTGCAAACGCTGATGCTGCTGCAGAATCAACTGTAGCCTCTGGTGCCGATGTGTCCTCGCTCGTCCGACACGATGCAGGACCTGGGGCAGGAAGTGAGTGACGTCACAGCGTGATCTCTCGAGAACACGCTGTGTCTGCACTGCCAGAAGCTGGGCGTTCTGAAGAGAAGTGGATGATACTTCTCGTCAGAACGCCCAGCTAGTAAAAGAAGTAAAAACGCCCCGATGTAACACACATAATACACGCCCAGTTGGACTTTTACTTTAAACACGCCCAGTTGGATTTTAGAAAGCCTCATTTGCATAAATACAAAAATGGTCATAACTTGGCCAAAAATGCTTGTTTTTAAAAAAATAAAAACGTTACTCTTATCTACATTGCAGCGCCGATCTGCTGCAATACCAGATAGGGGTTGCAAAATCTGGTGACAGAGCCTCTTTATGGTAAAAGTAGATGTTAAATCTACTTTTACCTTAAGAGAAGGTAAGTGTGTACAGTAAAAACTAAACCCAAAAAACATGGAGGAAGCTCAGTTTTCTCAAATTCAACCATTACATGGTACTTTAAATGGTGCCCAAAAAACTACAACTCCTCTCGCAAAAAAATAACCCTTCACACACCACTCCATTGACGTAAAAATAAAAAAGTTATGACTCTAGGAAGGTGAGTGACAAATGAAAAATGGCTTGTATAACCTCTTCAGGCCGAAGCCATTTTAATAGACTTTGAGGGCTTATTTTTTACGGGAGGCGTCGTAGTTTCTATTAGTAGCATCTAAAGTACCATACAATGCACTGGTAAACGGAAAAAAAATTATTTGCGTGCTGAAGTTGGAAAAAACTGCGATCCCTTCATGGCTTTTTGGGTTTCGTTCTTACAGATTTCACCGTGCGGTAAAAATGAAAACGGAACTACATGCTGTGGCTCAATACGATTGCGGAGATACCAATTTATATAGGTTTTCTTAAATTACACTACTTTCAAAGAAAAAAAACTTTTTGGTAATTTTTTTTTATTGGTGTAGCCACATTCTAAGAGCCATACGGTTTTTATTTTTCCATCGATTGAGCGGTGTGATGCGTATTTTTTGTGGGACGAGCTCTAGTTTTTATAGGTACAATTTTTTGGTACATGCAATTTTTTGATCACTTTTTATTAAAAAATTTTTAAGAGCTAAGTTGACCAAAAAACAGCAATTTTGGGGTTTTAAATATTTTTGGGTTCACCATGCGCGTTAAATAACGCTATATTTTAATAGTTCAGAAACAGCTATACCAATTTTGTTAACTTTTTTTTATTTTTTACATTACTTTAGAGGAAAACTGGGAAAAGGTGTTTTTTTTTAACTTTTAATTTGTTCTTTTTTTCCTTACTAAAAACGATATTTCCCTTTTTTTTGCTAGGGGACATGAACCAGCGATTGTTAGATCGCTGGCACAATATACTGCAATACTAATGTATTGCAGTATATTGTAACTTCCACAGGCTTCTGTTAAAGTGCAGCTAAACGTTTAACAAACTTCTGACATGTCATAGTGACATGTCAGAAGTTTTGATTGGTGGAGGTCCAAGCACTGAGACCCCACCTATCGCTAAAAGTACGCAGCTGAAGCGCTCGGTACGGGCTCTTAGACTTTCTCCGATACATTGGTTTCCGGAAAAAGCCGAACAGACACGAAGCGGCTGAGCGCTCACACGAGAACTTCAGCTGCTTCATTCTAGCTATTAGTGGGGGTCTCAGTGCTCGGACCCCCACCAATCAAAACCTCTGACATGTCACTATGACATGTCAGAAGTTTCTTAAACGTTTAGCTACACTTTAAGCCCTGCCACATGCAGGACTTAGGAGAGGCAGAGTGAAGGCAGTCTTGGGGGCCTTCATTAGGCCCTGGGCTGCCATGACAACCATAGTGACCCTGCGATCTCATTGCGGGTGGGGGTGACGAGCTGTCAGAGGGGGCCGCCCCCTCTTTTTAACACCTCAGATGCTGCCGTCGTGATTGACCACAGCATTTGAGGGGTTAAACAGCCAGAAATCAGCGCGATCACTGTTGCTGGCCGTTAGTCCCGGATGTCATCTGTAATACACAGCTGATAGCCGCAGCGTATGGTGCACGCACAGCGCGTGAGCGCTCCGTACATCACCCCTCGCACTATGACATATCTGACACAACATTTTGCGGGAAGCAGTTAAGGGGTTGAACAACAGGAACTGGTTCTTTAAGGTTATATTCACGCACAGAAGATGATTTTTTCCGGAAAACCCAAACAATTTAAAGCTCCTGACCTCTTTAGGGTCCCAATGTATTCTGCTTTCTCTCTTCTGTAATGGCTCATTCTGCTTTTACAGAAAATTATAAACTGTGCCAGATCTGCGAGGTCCAGCGCGGGCCTCTACCTTGCTATGCCCCATGGAGTGAAATATACGTTAGCGAGGAGCTGGCGTAGATTTCCACTATAATTTATGCCACTTTTCTGGGAGAATCATAATAAATTTGTTGGCTCAGTGGCCACGCCCCTTTCCCCTCGACCACGCCCCATTTCTACAAAAATGGGGAAAGTGGCGCAAAAAAAGGGCATAAATTGCATTTGCATCAAAAATGCGACTTTTAATCCCTTTTGCGACTTTTCTACGCCTGGCGTAGAAGAGTTGATAAATGACCCCCCCCCCCCCTTAGTGTCTTATGTCTCTGTGTTCTTCTCCTGCCTGTAGTCCTCGCCTTCCTTACAGCTGTACTAGTGACTGGACCGTGAAGTAACAATCATTACCAGATAGAACGTCAGGTCCGCTCATTGTATAATATTACAACAGAGGATGAGGAACGTTTCTTGGGAAGGTCCTTGTATAAACATTACAAGTTGTAGAGTCATTTACTGCTTCACATAAGCTGAGAGACTTTCCTCCGGTTCTGTCCAGATTTCATGGATTTCATGACTAGATGTCACATTATAAAAGCTCTTAGCTGCCATATTTGCGCTCACTTATATATAAATACCGTCAGGGCCGGCCTTAGGTTGGATGGCGCCCTGTGCGGGATTCTCTATTGCCGCCCTCCACAAACCAAAAATTAACCACATATATAGACACATACTGGAACATATATACTGCACATACATAGAGGGACATATTTAGACAAACAGGCAAATATATATATATACACATTCTGGAATATATACACACACACACACACACACACACACACACACAGAGACACACACACACACACACACACACACACACACACACAGGAACATAGATACTGCACATACATAGAGGGACATATTTAGACAAACAGGCAAATATATAGATATATACACATTCTGGAATATATACACACAGACACACACACACACACACACACACACACACACACAGGAACATATATACAAACACAAACACACATTCACATACATACCCATATATACACTGTGCAGATAATGTAGTAGATGTCACCTGCAGTCCTATGTCACACTACAGATAACACAGTGATAACTCTCTGATTACAGATAATGTAGTAGATGTCACCTGCAGTCCTATGTAAGACCACAGATATCACACTCTGATAACTATACCCACACATATATACACACACAGAGGCACACATATATACACACACTAACATAGAGACATATATACACATATACACACACACACACACACACACACACACACACACATACTGGAACATATACACACACGAACACAGAGACACATACACACACATAGACACTTACATCTCTTCTTGCTGACAGGATCACAGGTTTCTTGCAGGACGGGCTGTGACGGAGCTTCCTCCTCTGCTCTTGCTCCACGGCTCTTGTTTCCTCCGTGTGTGTAACGAGGAGGAGAGGACAGAATAGGGGCAGAGCCCAGTGGTGCCCCCTACATGCTGGGAGGGTGCAGCGCCCCGTGCACTCGTACAGGTCACACACACCTAAGACCGGCCCTAAACATCGTCTCTTACACAGATCTCAAGTCTCTCGCTGTCTATTATCCGCTCAACTGACACCAACTGACACCTGCAGTTCTATGGAGACGGCTGGTGCAGAGGAGCTCTGAGGATGGGATCATTCAAAGCGTCCAATCAGAAGCTGCCAACTGGTTTGTACCACTAGGTAAACTACAAGGGTAGGCTCGGACCAAACCAATGACAGTTTTTGTGTTTGTTTTAATAAAGCAACAGGTTATATGTTATACATTTTATATATATATATCCAAAAAAGAGAACGTGAAGCAGCACTCAAATAAAGTGAATTTATTCATCCAACATGGAACCACAACGTTTCACCTCCTCTATGAAGGCATTTTCAAGTCACTGTATTTGAGTTCTCTTTTTTGGATATCTAACACATAAGGAGAGGTCACGCCTTTATTTTTGAAGCTTTGCACCAGCCTAGTCAGGCATTTGTTCACAGTGCTGCTCCAATCCTCTGCTTTTTTATATATATATATATATATATATATATATATATATATACACACACAAACACACACATATATATATACACACACACACACACACACACACACACACACACACACACACACACACACACACACGTGTGTGGAAAGGAAATGATTTATTCCATCTCAAACAGAAAAATAGTGACATTACAGATTTAGGCCCCATGCACATGACCGTAAAAACTCCCGTAATTACGGGCCCATAGACTTCTATTGGTCACGGGTACCTCCCCGTATGCTTACGGGAAGGTGCCCGTGCTGTTGAAAAAGATAGAACATGTCCTATTTCAGGCCGTAATTACGGCACGGGCAGCCAATAGAAGTCTATGGGGCTCCCGTAATTACGGGTGACTACGTGTGTGCACCCGTAAGTACGGGAGCATTGCTAGGCGACGTCAGTAAATAGTCACTGTCCAGGGTGCTGAAAGAGTTAAACGATCGTCAGTAACTGTTTCAGCACCCTGGACAGTTGCTACCGATCACAATATAGATAAAGCTGTAAAAAAAAAAAAAAGACGTTCATACTTACCCAGAACTCCCTGCTTCTTCCTCCAGTCCGGCCTCCTGGGATGACGTTACAGCCCATGTAACCGCTGCAGCCAATCACAGGCCAATCACTGGCTGCAGTGGTCACATGGACTGCCGCGTCATCCAGGGAGGTCGGACTGGATGTCAAGAAAGGGACGCGTCACCAAGACAACGGCCGGGTAAGTATGAATTTATTTTACTTTTATTACGGAAAGGGCTGTCCCTTCTCTCTATCCTGCACTGATAGAGAGAAGGGGCTGCCGATTAGTGCAGTGCAATTTTGCAGCCAAAAACGTGCCCGTAAATACGGGTGGAATACGGGTCGAATACGTGTGGCCAAGGACCCGTATTTATGCCAGTATTTACGGGTGGACAAAAATACGGTCATGTGCATGGGGCCTTATGGGGTGATTTGGTTTCTTTGAAACGGCAGCGCTTTAAGTCTTTTTATTTCTGTCAGCGAGTTAATTGTAAAGATAAAGATTCGCCCAATATCCACGTTTTAATGTTCTGTTAGTGTCTTCATCATACTGGACGGGTGAGATAATGTGATTGATAGAAGATAAGCGGCGGTTTCCCTATTTATGGCGGTATCACAACAGTAACCACATTGGCCTCTCACATTATTAATGAATTGCTGCGAGGCCTCCCCTCCTGAATAGTGGATGTATGTAACGTATAGGGTAAGGGCACACAGGGGGGATACGCTGAGTAAAATATGAGGGTATGCTCACACGCTAAAGTAAAATCGGTTGTAAAATGCGGATGTTTTTAAGGGAAAACGGCCTCTGATTTTCAGCTGCTTCTTAAGCATCAAACATTTTTGATGCGTTTTTTTTCTTAAGCTGTTTTTTTATTGACACAATGAAAAACGGCTCCAAAAAGGACTCAAGAAGTGACATGAACTTTTTATTTCACGAAGCGTTTTTATTACTACAGGGTGTAATCAGGAGCGTAGCTGGGGATGGCAGGGGGGGGGGGGCATGTATTTAGGGGGCCTGGTTTGGGGACTGTATTTAGGAGGTTTGGTGTCTATTAGTTTAAGGGGTCTGTATTTAGGGGGTCTGGTCTGGGGTCTGTATCAGATTAAGGGGGTTAGGGTCTGTATATTTAGGGGTCTGTGTTAGTTTAAGTGATCTGGGGTCGGTATTTAGGGGGTCTGTTTTAGTTTGAGGTCTGTGTCGGTATTTAGGGGGTCTGTATTTGGGGGTGTGATCTGTATTTGTTTATGGGGTCTGTATTTAGGGGTCTGTATTAGTTTTGGGGTTTTTATTTAGGGGTCTGTATTAGTTTAGGGGGTCTGGTCTGAGGTCTGTATTAAGGGAGTCAGGTCTGGCGTTATTATTAGTGTAGGGGGTCAGGTCTGGTGTCCGTATTTAGGGGTCCGGTCTGAGGTCTGTATTTATTCAGGGTGCTTGTGATGGGGGTCTGTATTTGTTTAGGGGGTCTGGTCTGGGGACTACAATAGCTTAGAAGGTCTGGGGTCTGTAGGTATTCTATAATCTAGTCTGTGATCCAATTTTATTAGTATGAGTAAAAGGGGTTGTCCAGGCACGTGGATAGGTCATTAGTATAAAAAACGGTCTGTGCCCGCACCACCCCTTTAATGTATGGTCCTGGGCCTTGGTGTCTAAATTTGTGTGTTTCTATAGGGGCTGGAAATGGCTGCAGAAGTGATGGGCAAAGATAACGCCACAGTGCCCTCTGTAGATAATGCCACAGTGCCCTCTGTAGATAATGCCACAGTGCCCTCTGTAGATAATGCCACAGTGCCCTCTGTAGACAATGCCACAGTGCCCTCTGTAGATAATGCCACAGTGCCCTCTGTAGATAATGCCACAGTGCCTTCTGTAGATAATGCCACAGTGCCCTCTGTAGATAATGCCACAGTGCCCTCTGTAGATAATGCCACAGTGCCCTCTGTAGATAATGCCACAGTGCCCTCTGTAGATAATGCCACAGTGCCCTCTGTAGATAATGCCACAGTGCCGTCTGTAGATAATGCCACAGTGCCGTCTGTAGATAATGCCCGTTGAGTTGGGCGATTTATCTACAGGGGGGGCTATATACTGGGGTTGGCTATCTGTGGAGCACTATATACAGTGTGGGCTATATCTACAGGGGGCTATATCTACAGGGGGCTATCTGTGGAGCACTATATACAGGGGTGGGCTATATCTACAGGGGGGCTATATACAGGGTTGGGCTATACGTGGAGCACTATATACAGGGGTGGGCTATCTGTAGAGCACTATAGGGGGAGCTATATGTGGGACACTATACAGAGGTGGGCTATATGGGGGCACTATCTACAGGGGGCTCTATGGGGGGCACTATCTACAGGGTGCTCTATGGCAGGCACCATCTACAGGGGGCACAGTGTGTGTGTGTGGGACATGGTGTATGGTGCTATTATAATTAGAGGTGCAGTGTATGGCGCTATTATATTTAGGGGCGTAGTGTGTGGTATAATGAGAACTTTATCTTTGTTTATAGGTGTAGAAATGTAGGAAAAGTGAGAAGCTGAAGACATCTGAGAAGCAAACTGCAGAAATGGGTTGTGACCGGGAGAAGTCATCATAGAGGTCTGGACCGGATGGAGAAAAAGATCTAGAATCTGAGACGTCACCGATGAGTCACTTAATGTAAATGTTCATTCTGCCTCTAATCAGCACTGTAGTCACTGTATGATTTGCAGCGAGATGATGGGTGGTGTGATTTTTTTTTTTTATGAAACAGCATCTCCCAGCATATCTTTACCATTGTTCGGACCATGCTGGGAGCTGGAAACAATTTAGTGTGAACCTATACGTCAGGGGTTGCACTAAATTGAGCTGTATTTGTGCTGGTGCTTTAGTATTATCTACAGAGGGCACTGTGGCATTATCTACAGAGGGCACTGTGGCATTATCTACAGAGGGCACTGTGGCATTATCTACAGAGGGCACTGTGGCATTATTTACAGAGGGCACTGTGGCATTATCTACAGAGGGCACTGTGGCATTATCTACAGAGGGCACTGTGGCATTATCTACAGAGGGCACTGTGGCGTTATCTACAGACGGCACAGTGGCGTTATCTACAGACGGCACAGTGGCGTTATCTACAGATGGCACAGTGGCATTATCTACAGACGGCACTGTGGCATTATCTACAGAGGGCACTGTGGCATTATCTACAGAGGGCACTGTGGCATTATCTACAGAGGGCACTGTGGCATTATCTACAGAGGGCACTGTGGCATTATCTACAGAGGGCACGGTGGCATTATCTACAGAGGGCACTGTGGCATTATCTACAGAGGGCACTGTGGAATTATCTACAGAGGGCACTGTGGCATTATCTACAGAGGGCACTGTGGCATTATCTACAGAGGGCACTGTGGCATTATCTACAGAGGGCACTGTGGCATTATCTACAGAGGGCACTGTGGAATTATCTACAGAGGGCACTGTGGCATTATCTACAGAGGGCACTGTGGCATTATCTACAGAGGGCACTGTGGCATTATCTACAGAGGGCACTGTGGCATTATCTACAGAGGGCACTGTGGCATTATCTACAGAGGGCACTGTGGCATTATCTACAGAGGGCACTGTGGCATTATCTACAGAGGGCACTGTGGCATTATCTACAGAGGGCACTGTGGCATTATCTACAGAGGGCACTGAGGCATGGTCTAAAAAGGGACTGCCCAATCTTGACATGTGTCTGCCAAACGCTGCCAACTGAGCCGCCGGACTGCATTTAGCGACACAAACTGGAAAACTGAATTGTTGAAATAAGCACGTGGAGAAATATCTAAAAATTTTAAACCTAGCAGTATTATTATAGTAATATAGTATTATTATTATAGTAATGTAGTATTATTATAGTAATGTAGTATTATTATTTTAGTAATGTAGTATTATTATAGTAATGTAGTATTATTATGATAGTAATATAGTGTTATAGTAGATCAAATAACTAATTGATTGACAATTTTGTATTGTATCAAATTTGAAAGTAATGCGGCCCGTCAACTTCCCATTTTTTCTATATGCGGCCCAGTTTGAGACCCCTCGGATAGACAGTGAGGACAGTATACAGGGAATATAGGACATACAATGAGGCTAGTATACAGGGAATATAGGACATACAGTGAGGACAGTATACAGGGAATATAGGACATACAGTGAGGACTGTATACAGGGAATGTAGGACAGACAGTGAGAACAGTATACAGGGAATATAGGACATACAGTGAGGACAGTATACAGGGAATATAGTACATATAGTGAGGACTGTATACAGGGAATGTAGAACAGACAGTGAGAACAGTATACAGGGAATATAGTACATATAGTGAGGACTGTATACAGGGAATGTAGGACAGACAGTGAGAACAGTATACAGGGAATATAGGACATACGATGAGGCTAGTATACAGGGAATATAAGACATACAGTGAGGACAGTATACAAGGCATATAGGACATTAAATGAGGTCAATATACTGGGAGTATAATATAGTACATACAGTGAGGACAATATACAGGGAATATAGGACATACAATGAGCCTAGTATACAGGGAATATATGACATACAGTGAGGATAGTATACAGAAAATATAGGACAAACTTGAGGAAAGTATACTGGGAATTTAGTACATATAGTGAGGACAGTATACTGGGAATATAGTACATGTAGTGAGGACAGTATACAAGGCATATAGGACATTAAATGAGGACAATATACATGGAATATAGGACATACAATGAGCCTAGTATAAAGGGAATATAGGACATACAGTGAGGATAGTATACAGAAAATGTAGGACATACTGTGAGGAAAGTATACTGGGAGTATAATACATACAGTGAGGACAGTATTAAGGACATACAGTGAGGACAGTATACAGGGAATATAGGACATACAGTGAGGACAATATACATGGAATATAGGACATACAATGTGCCTAGTATACAGGGAATATAGGACATACAGTGAGGACAGTATGCTGGGAATATAGGACATACAATGAGCCTAGTATACAGGGAATATAGGACATACAGTGAGGACAGTATACTGGGAATATAGGACATACAGTGAGGATAGTATACAGAAAATGTAGGACATACTGTGAGGAAAGTATACTGGGAATATAGTACATGTAGTGAGGACAGTATACAGGGAATATAGGACATACAGTGAGGACAGAATACAGGGAATATAAGACATACAGTGAGGACAATATACGGAGAATATAAGACATACAGTGAGGACAGTATACTGGGAAAAAGTACATAGCGTGAGGACAGTATACAGGGAATATAGGACATACAGTGGGGGCAATATACAAAGTATATAGGACATACAGTAAGGACAGTATACAGGCATATAGTACATATAGTGAGGACAGTGTACTGGAAATATAGTACATATAGTGAGGACAGTATACTGGGAATATAGGACATACAGTGAGGACAGTATACAGAGAATATAATACATATAGTGGGGGACAGTATACAGGGAATATAAGACATACAGTGGGGACAGTATACTGGGAAAAAGTACATAGCGTGAGGACAGTATACAGGGAATATAGGACATACAGTGAGGACAGTATACAGAGAATATGGTACATATAGTGAGGACAGTATACAGGGAATATAAGACATACAGAGAATATAATATACAGAGTATATAGTACATATAGTAAGGACAGCATACAGGGAATATAGGACATACAATGAACCTAGTATACAGGGAATATAGGACATACAGTGAGGACAGAATACTGGGAATATATGACATACAGTGAGGATAGTATACAGAAAATATAGGACATACTTGAGGAAAGTATACTGGGAATTTAGTACATATAGTGAGGACAGTATACTGGGAATATAGTACATGTAGTGAGGACAGTATACAAGGAATATAGTACATATAGTGAGGACAGAATACAGGGAATATAAGACATACAGAGAATACAATATAAAGAGAATATAGTACATACAGTAAGGACAGCATACAGGGAATATAGGACATACAGTGAGGACAGCATACAGGGAATATAGGACATACAGTGCGGACAGTATACAGAAAATATAGGACATACTGTGAGGAAAGTATACTGGGAATATAGTACATGTAGTGAGGACAGTATAGAGGGAATATAGGACATACAGTGGGGACAGGATACTGCGAATTTACTACATATAGTGAGGACAGTATACTGCGAATATAATACATATAGTGAGGACAGTATACAGGGAATATAATACATACAGTGAGGATAGTATACTGGGAAAAAAGTACATAGTGTGAGGAAAGTATACAGGGAATATAGGACATCCAGGGAGGACAGTATACTGGGAATATAGAACATACAGTAAGGATAATATACAGAGATTATACTATATACATTGAGGAGAATATACAGAGAATATAGTACATACAGTAAGGACAATATACTGGAAATATAGGACATACAGTGGGGACAGGATAGTGGGAATTTAGTACGTATAGTGAGGACAATATACATGGAAAACTACATATAGTGAGTACAGTATGCAGTGAATATAAGACATACAGTGAGGACAGTATTATGTTTTATTTTGTTTCAGCTAATTGTCAGAGAAAAGAATGTACTTAGAAACTCCTTTATCGGAGATGAAGACGGCCTGCAGGGGACTAGATCACGAGAAGTCACATTTTACTGTGTTTCCAACGAATATCAGTCTAGAAAAGTCTATAAGTCCCCATCACATCACGTTTTTAGCCTCCACTTAATGTATATGCCAGGAACAGCTCCCGACATATACGTTAAACATAGACAGTGACAGATACTAAACAGTGGCATCTGCCAAGCATAGACTACAATAGCGTACGTTAAATGTATGCGTCATTATCTTTCATGACCCCTTTCAAGACATATACGTTAAACGGATGCCATAATAGCCTATAGGTGAGGGATGCCACGGTTAGGCATCTGTCACAGGCATCTGACTCCCATCGACGGATCAATTTAACATATACATGTCATGAAAATCTATTGTAAATCCTATGACGTATACATGAAACGGAGGCCTGTGACGTATACTATATAGTGGTATACGTCACCCATAGTCTTCCATGCTTAAAAACATATACCACGCATTGTACATTTCTTGAGGGATTCCGTTGTATGGAATAACGTATACCAGCCTGACTTAGGCCAAAAGGACACTTTATTTTTACCCCTGTCGGTCTAGTGGAGACATATGGACACTTTACTGTGGAGATTGGGACAGATCAACTAAACGTTGGGCTAAAAAGTGATCAATATCATGTCAAAATCTGTCAATTACAATATATGTGTAACACCCCTTTGGGCCGACCTCTGTAGGCAGGGTGTATTGTAGTTCTCACCTCACTATGGCGCAGTGCCTCCACCCAAATCTTGCTAGGAGCTCTATACGAAAGCAGGAGGGTCTTCCTCTTCTGCCAGGGGTCGACGCGGGAAACCCCCACATTTGCTCAGTACACACTCACAAGCGGTTATGGTGAAACTACTCAACCGTTTTATTTAGGGAAAGGTAAACAAGGGCGATCTAAATAAAAATGATGCAAATAAAGAAATAAAGCACAAATGACATAACAGTTACAGTTCTGTGTGATTGACCCCCCAGTGGTGGGCATGGGCTATATGCCAGGCCTGGCTGGTACAACACATATCAATATTCCCAGAAATGTTATGGGCAGGGGCGTAGCTAGGGGGGGGGGCAGGCGGGGCACATGCCCCGGGCGCAGCTCAGAGGGGGGCACCAGCACCACCTCCTCCTGCACTATAATTGTACCTGTGTCGCAAGGACACAGGTACAATTAGAAGCAATGAATGACCGGGCACGTTCCGTGCCCGGCCATTCAGCGCCTTTCCACGAATGAAGCAACTGGTACCTTTTGTACCAGTGAAGCTTCCGTCGATGAAAGACGCTGACTGACTGACAGGGAAAGTCATCCTTCCCAGCCAATCAGCGCCTTTCATAGATGCTGTGTTCAACCCCCTGGAGACCTGCGCAGAAGAGCGCAGGTCTCCATGGCTGCCGGACGGCGTGGGAGCGGGAATAAGGTGAGTTTAAATATTTTTTATTTATTTTAAACTGTAATAGACGTGTGTGTCTGTATCTGCGGGGGGACTATATCTACAGGGGGACTATATCTATAGGGGGCTATATCTACAGGGGGTGGGCTATATCTACAGGGGGGCTATATACTGGGGTGGGCTATCTACAGGGGGACCATATCTCCAGGGGGTGGGCTATATACAGGTGGACTATATCTACAGGGGGGCTATATACTGGGGTGGGCTATCTACAGGGGGACCATATCTACAGGGGGTGGGCTATATACAGGTGGACTATATCTACAGGGGCTGGGCTTAATACAGGGGGACTATATCTACAGGGGGGCTATATACTGGGGTGGACTATCTATGGAGCACCATATACAGGGGTGGGCTATAGCTACAGGGGGGCTATAGAGTATATAGCCCCCTGTAGATATAGCCCACCCCTGTAGATATAGCCCACCCCTTTAGATATAGCCCACCCCTGTAGATATAGCCCACCCCTGTAGATATAGCCCACCCCTGTGTATAGCCCAGCCCTGTAGATATGGTCCCCCTGTAGATAGCCCACCCCTGTAGATATAGTCCCCCTGTAGATATAGCCCACCCCTGTATATAGTCCCCCTGTAGATATAGCCCACCCCTGTATATAGTATCCCACAAATAGCTCCCCCTATAGTGGTCCACAGAAAGCCCACCCCTGTATATAGTGCTCCACAGATAGCCCACCCCTGTATATACTATATACAAGGGTGGGCTATCTGTGGAGCACTATATACAGGGGTGGACTATCTAGTGGAGCACTATATACAAGGGTGGACTATATGTACAAGGGGGGGGGCTATCTGTGAAACACTATATACAGGGGTGGACTATATGTGGAGCACTATATACAGGGGTGGGCTATATCTACAGGGGGGGCTACATACATGGTTGGGCTATCTCTGGAGTACTATATACAGGGGTGGGCTATATCTACAGGGGGCTATATACAGGGGTGGGCTATCTGTAGAGCACTATAGGGGGAGTTATTTGTGGGACATTATATACAGGGGTGGTCTATATGGGGGCACTATCTACAGGGTGCTCTATGGCAGGCACTATCTACAGGGCGCACAGTGTGTGTGTGGGACATGGTGTATGGTGCTATTATAATTAGAGGTGCAGTGTATGGCGCTATTATATTTAGGGGCGTAGTGTGTGGTATAATGATAACTTTATATTTATTTATAGGTGCAGAAATGTTGGAAAAGTGAGAAGCTGAAGACATGTGAGCGGCAAACTGCAGAAATGGGCTGTGATCGGGAAAAGTCATCATAGAGGTCTGGACCGGATGGAGAAAAAGAACTAGAATCTGAGATGTCACCGGTGAGTCACTTAATGTAAGTGTTTATTCTGCCTCTAATCAGTACTGTAGTCGCTGTATGATCTGCAGTGAGATGATTATGATAGGATTTATTTTTTGTGAAACGGCATCTCCCAGCATATCCTTATCATTGTTTGGGCTATGCTGGGAGCTGTAGTTTTACGCCGTACACACCTATACGGCAGGGGTTGCACTAAATTGAGCTGTATTTGTGCTGGTGTTTTATATATGTAGTGAGCTTGGTTCTGGTGTTGTGTATAGAACCATATTGCTTGTAAAATGTACAAATGTTTTTATGCTCGCGATTGGTAGAGAAAACAAACACGGCGAGGGGGAAGGAGATGTCGGGAAAGAGGTTGGTGGGGGGGCGCCAAACTGAATCTTTGCACCGGGTGCTGGAGAACATAGCTACGCCTCTGGTTATGGGGATAACAAAGGGTTAGGATACTGTCTTCACCAAACATATACAGTATATCAGTGACCCACACAGGATAATGATCACTCACTCACACTTATACTGCTGGTGATAGCCGGCACGCGCTTATACTGCTGGTGATAGCCGGCACGCGCACTGGCGTAGCTATGGGGGTCGCAGCGGTTGCAATTGCGACCGGGCCCCGAAGCCAGGGGGCCCATGGCCCCCCGCACCACATCAATAAAAAGTTACTATAGTAACTCGGGCCGCGGGCCCCTGTTACTATAGTAACATATTTTACTTACCTTCCTGGTTCCGGATCGGAGCGGAGGTCCTGACGTCAAGCGCTGTGCGCGGCGCATGACGTCACAGCGCTATGCGCCGCGCACAGCATCGAGACGACAGAACTCCCGCCGCGGCCGAAGAGGAAGGTAAGCTTAGCCCTGACTGGCGGGGTCCGACTCCCGGGACTCGCCAATCAGCTGTTTTGAAGGGGCCGCAGCACTCGTACGAGAGCTGCTCCCCTTCATTCCTGTCACTTCATTCCGGTCACACTGTGAATCCGTGTCGGCGATTCACAGTGTGAGCGAGTAGTGAAATGAAGGGGAAGCAGTTCTCGTACGAGTGCTGCGGCCCCTTCAAAACAGCTGATTGGCGGGTCCCGGGAGACACATCAGCTATTGATGGCCTATCCTTAGGATAGGCCATCAATGTTTAGGGACTGCACAACCCCTAAGCCTACGATGTAGCAGGCTTAGCGGGCCCATGAGACAGGATCACAGATTGTGTGATCCTGTCTGCTGGGCCCTGTATCTAAGCCAATCACATGGTAGGCTTAGATACATGGCCCATGTGTGATCCTGTCTGATTTGCCCTGTATATAAGCCAATCACATGGTAGGCTTAGATACATGGCCCATGTGTGATCCTGTCTGATTTGCCCTGTATATAAGCCAATCACATGGTAGGCTTAGATACATGGCCCATGTGTGATCCTGTCTTATGGGCCCTGTATCTAAGCCTACCACACTGTAGGTTTAGATACAGGGCCCCAGTACACAGTAATCTTATACTGTATAAGATTACTGTCTGCTGGACCCTGTATCTAAGCCTACGTTGTGGTAGGCTTAGATACAGGGTCCCACAGACAGTATCACACATGGGCCCTGTATCTAAGCCTAACACATGTGTTACTAATCGTTTTTCTTATGTGTTTTCTTACAGGTTCGGTCGTTGGACTACGTCGGATTCCAGGACTACTTCGATGACAACTTTTTTTTTTATTATCAATAAAATGGTTAATGAGGGCTGTGTGGGTTTTTTTTTTATTTCAATAAAATATTTTTTCTATGTCTTTGTGTTTTTTTTTAAACTATATTACTACCGCCTTAGTAATGGCCGCCGGCTGATTGACAGCATCCATTGCTAAGGCGCGGCTTAGTGTTAGCCGATGCAGATGCTAACACTAACCCCCTTTATTACCCCGGTACCCACCGCCACCAGGGGTGCTGGGAAGAGCCGGGTACAATCCAGTACCTGACCATCTGTAGTGATGGTCGGCCACTGGGGCGGCCGCAGGCTGGTAGTATCAGGAGGGGAAAGGCCAAAAACAGTGGCCCTTCCTACCCTGGTGATGCTAGGCTGCTGCTGCTTTATTCTATCTGGCTGGTTATGAAAAATGGGGGGGACCCCACGTCATTTAAAAAAAAAAAATATATAATAATTGGAAAGAACGATGTGGGGTCCCCCCCAATTTTCATAACCAGCCAGATACAACACAGCAGCAGCAGGCAGCATTACAAGGGTGGGAAGGGCCACTGTTTTTGGCCTTCCCTAGCCTAATACTACCAGCCTGCGGCCACCCCGGTGCCTGCCCGTCACTACAGATGGTCGGGTACTGGTTCGTACCCGGCTCTTCCCAGTACTCCTGGTGGTGGTGGGTACCGGGGTAATAATGGGGGTTAGTGTAGCCTCTGCACCTGCTAACATTAAGCCCCGCCTTAGTAATGGAGGTTGTCAATCAGCCAGCGGCCATTACTAAGGTGGTGATAATAAAGTTTAAAAAGATACAAGCACATAGAAAAAATATTTTATTGAAATAAAAAAACAACCCTCATTAACCATTTTATTGAGAATAAAAAAAACGCCGTCATTGAAGTCCTCGAATCCGAAGTCCAACAACCGAACCTGTAAAAAAAACACAAACACACAAAAATAATCAGTAACACATAAAGAAGCAACATTATTATTGTTACCTTTCCTGGGTCCAGCGCTGGAAACGCAATGTCAGCGAGCTGGGCCCTGTATCTAATCCAATCATGTGTGATACTGTCTGCTGGGCCCTGTATCTAATCGTATCTTGTGTGATACTGTCTGCTGGGCCCTATATCTAATCCGATCATGTGTGATACTGCCTTCTGAGCCACTGTATCTAATCCTATCATGTGTGGTACTGTCTGCTGAGCCACTGTATCTAATCCTATCATGTGTGGTACTGTCTGCTGAGCCACTGTATCTAATCCTATCATGTGTGATACTGTCTGCTGGGCCACTGTATCTAATCCTATCATGTGTGATACTGCCTTCTGAGCCACTGTATCTAATCCTATCATGTGTGATACTGTCTGCTGAGCCACTGTATCTAATCCTATCCATAGTTTATAGGGTCGTAGTGCTATAGATATGCTATGCTGTCTCATATACACACTTTTTTTTGGGCGGACACATATGTATTGGGGCCATTTCCCTGACATTTTAAGCCCTGAGGGTATGTTCACACGGCAGCATCTGTTACGGCTGAAATTACGGTGCTGTTTTCAGGAGAAAACAGCACCGTAATTTCAGCCGTAATGGCATGTGCAGGCGTCTTTAGCTGCGTCCATTACGGACGTAATTGGAGCTGTTTTTCTATGGAGTCCATGGAAAACGGCTCCATTTACATATGAAGAAGTGACAGGCACTTCTTTGATGCGGGCGTCTTTTTTACGCGCCGCCTTTTGACAGCGGCGCGTAAAAAAAAATGACCGTCTGCACAGAACATTGTAAGACCCATTCATATGAATGGGCAGATGTTTGCCAACGCTTTTGAGCCGCATTTTCAGACGTAATTCAATGCTAAAACGCCCGAATTACGTCCGTAAATAGGGTGTGTGAACCCAGACTTAGTGACGCCCCCGGCTGCTAGTGCTGCATTGTTGGGTCACTTAGGAGACCCAGCGATGCAGCTGAAAGCTGCGGACCGTCGGCCATGAGAAGTTTGCGGGGGGGGCCCAGTTAGAATTTTTGAATCGGGGCCCATGAGCCTTTAGCTACGCCCCTGGGCACGCGCTTATACTGCTGGTGATAGCCGGAACGCGCTTGTACTGCTGGTGATAGCCGGCACGCGCTTATACTGCTGGTGATAGCCAGCACTCGCTTATACTGCTGGTGATAGCCGGCACACGCTTATACCGCTGGCGATAGCCGGCACGCGCTTATACTGCTGGTGATAGCCGGCACGCGCTTATACCGCTGTGGATAGCCGGCACGCGATTATACTGCTGGTGATAGCCGGCACACGCTTATACTGCTGGAGATAGCCGGCACGCGCTTATACTGCTGGTATTAGCCGGCACGCACTTATACTGCTGGTAATAGCCGGCACGCGCTTATACTGCTGGTGATAGCCGGCACGCACTTATACTGCTGGTGATAGCCGGCACGCACTTATACTGCTGGTAATAGCCGGCACGCGCTTATACTGCTGGTAATAGCCGGCACGCACTTATACTGCTGGTAATAGCCGGCACGCACTTATACTGTTACTGTCACATTATAATGTTACTAATGGCTGCAGTAATGCAATGAACACAGTCCAAACGTTGGGGCCCTGTTGCCGCGGACGTTGGTGCGCTTTTCTGTAACTGTTGGTGCACTTAATTACTGGAATTCCTCTCAAGAACAGTTCTCTCACTAAGTCCTCAATATCAGCACAATAAGTTCCAGCAATGTGTACTCACTACTTCTTGCAGCAAAGATGATATTTCCCCGGGATCCAGCTCGGGGCCGCAGCGTTCAGACGCGTGGAAGACAATGGAGTGGCAGGCAAAATCCTCCAGTGCTGCAGAGCAGGGAACCTCCCTGGAATCAGGCTGTTTTGCAGAGGGGATGCTGCTGCAGCATTTCTTCCTCTCATACAGTGAGCTGCTGGGCTGTCAGGACTGTCTCTGGGTCTCTGTGCTGTGTGTCCCAGTGCAGGACTCTACTCTCTGCAATGCACTCACAGTCTCCCTATCTGCTGACTATGTGTCTCTCCCAAAAATGGCCACTCTCTCTCCTCCCTCCCCAGCCTTGTCCCACAAGCCCCTGCTCAGCCAATCAGTGCTCCCCTCTCCTGCTCCTCTCCTAGGCTGCAGGGGTATAGAGAAGCAAGTGTTGCTGGGACATGTAGTCCACTGCACTTCAGAAGAAGAGGTGCTAATGTCTGTTGATGTGAGTCCCTGCTTGACATTAACTGCAGCATCCTCTATACACAATGCTTTCTCTGAAGGTGTTACATATATATTGGGGAATTTATCCAGGGAGCCTTTTATCTACAGGGATCATAAGGGTGTGGAAAAGTCATAGGTGTAATAATCTGCAGAATATATCACTGTGTATCTGTCAGTAGGTAGAGGAGCAATGTTCTGCAGATCCCTAGAGAAGTCAGTTGTGTAATAATCTGCAGAATATATCACTATGTATCTATTAACAGGTAGGGAGGACAGAGCAATATTCTGCAGATCTCCAGAGAGGTCAGTGGTGTAATAATCTGCAGAATATATCACTATGTATCTATTAACAGGTAGAGAGGACAGAGCAATGTTCTGCAGATCTCCAGAGAGGTCAGTGGTGTAATAATCTGCAGAATATATCACTATTTATCTGTCAGGAGGTAGAGGAGCAATGTTCTGCAGATCTCTAGAGAGGTCAGTGGTGTAATAATCTGCAGAATATATCACTATGTATCTGTCATGAGGTAGAGGAGCAATGTTCTGCAGATCTCTAGAGAGGTCAGTGGTGTAATAATCTGCAGAATATATCACTGTGTATCTGTCAGGAGGTAGAGGAGCGATGTTCTGCAGATCTCCAGAGAGGTCAGTGGTGTAATAATCTGCAGAATATATCACTATATATCTGTCAGGAGGTAGAGGAGCAATGTTCTGCAGATCTCTAGAGAGGTCAGTGGTGTCATAATCTGCAGAATATATCACTGTGTATCTGTCAGTAGGTAGAGAGGACAGAGCAAAGTTCTGCAGATCTCCAGAGAGGTCAGTGGTGTAATAATCTGCAGAATATATCACTATGTATCTGTCAGGAGGTAGAGGAGCAATGTTCTGCAGATCTCTAGAGAGGTCAGTGGTGTAATAATCTGCAGAATATATCACTGTGTATCTGTCAGGAGGTAGAGGAGCGATGTTCTGCAGATCTCCAGAGAGGTCAGTGGTGTAATAATCTGCAGAATATATCACTATATATCTGTCAGGAGGTAGAGGAGCAATGTTCTGCAGATCTCTAGAGAGGTTAGTGGTATAATAATCTGCAGAATATATCACTGTGTATCTGTCAAGAGGTAGAGGAGCAATGTTCTGCAGATCTCCAGAGAGGTCAGTGGTGTAATAATCTGCAGAATATATCACTATGTATCTGTCAGGTTGTAGAGGAGCAATGTTCTGCAGATCCCTAGAGATGTCAGTGGTGTAATAATCTGCAGAATATATCACTATGTATCTTTCAGGAGGTAGAGGAGCAATGTTCTGCAGATCTCCAGAGATGTCAGTGGTTTAATAATCTGCAGAATATATCACTATGTATCTGTCAGGAGGTAGAGGAGCAATATTCTGCAGATCTCCAGAGAGGTCAGTGGTGTAATAATCTGCAGAATATATCACTATGTATCTGTCAGGAGGTAGAGGAGCAATGTTCTGCAGATCTCCAGAGAGGTCAGTGGTGTAATAATCTGCAGAATATATCACTATGTATTTGTCAGGAGGTAGAGGAGCAATGTTCTGCAGATCTCCAGAGAGGTCAGTGGTGTAATAATTTGCAGAATATATCACTATGTATCTGTCAGGAGGTAGAGAGGACAGAGCAATGTTCTGCAGATCTCCAGAGAGGTCAGTGGTGTAATAATCTGCAGAATATATCACTATGTATCTGTCAGGAGGTAGAGGAGCAATGTTCTGCAGATCTCCAGAGAGGTCAGTGGTGTAATAATCTGCAGAATATATCACTATGTATTTGTCAGGAGGTAGAGGAGCAATGTTCTGCAGATCTCCAGAGAGGTCAGTGGTGTAATATTCTGCAGATTACATCACTATGTATCTGTCAGGAGGTAGGGAGGACAGAGCAATGTTCTGCAGCTCTCCAGAGAAGTCAGTGGTGTAATAATCTGCAGAATATATCACTATGTATCTGTCAGGAGGTAGAGAGGACAGAGCAATGTTCTGCAGATCTCCAGAGAGGTCAGTGGTGTAATAATCTGCAGAATATATCACTAGGTATCTGTCAGGAGGTAGAGGAGCAATATTCTGCAGATCTCTAGAGAGGTCAGTGGTGTAATAAATAATCTGCAGAATATATCACTATGTATCTGTCAGGAGGTAGAGGAGCAATGTTCTGCAGATCTCCAGAGAGGTCAGTGGTGTAATAATCTGCAGAATATATCACTATGTATTTGTCAGGAGGTAGAGGAGCAATGTTCTGCAGATCTCCAGAGAGGTCAGTGGTGTAATATTCTGCAGATTACATCACTATGTATCTGGCAGGAGGTAGAGAGGAGAGAGGAATGTTCTGCAGATCTTTAGAGAGGTCAGTGGTGTAATAATCTGCAGAATATATCACTATTTATCTGTCAGGAGGTAGAGGAGTAATGTTCTGCAGATCTCCAGAGAGGTCAGTGGTGTAATAATCTGCAGAATATATCACTATGTATCTGTCAGGAGGTATAGGAGCAATGTTCTGCAGATCTCCAGAGAGGTCAGTGGTGTAATAATCTGCAGAATATATCACTATATATCTGTCAGGAGGTAGAGAGGACAGAGCAATGTTCTGCAGATCTCCAGAGAGGTCAGTGGTGTAATATTCTGCAGAATACATAACTATGTATCTGTCAGGAGGTAGAGGAGCAATGTTCTGCAGATCTCCAGAGAAGTCAATGGTGTAATAATCTGCAGAATATATCACTATGTATCTGGCAGGAGGTAGAGAGGAGAGAGGAATGTTCTGCAGATCTTTAGAGAGATCAGTGGTGTAATAATCTGCAGAATATATCACTATATATCTGCCAGGAGGTAGAGAGGAGAGAGGAATCTTCTGCAGATTTCTAGAGAAGTCAGTGGTGTAATAATCTGCAGAATATATCACTATGTATCTGTCAGGAGGTAAAGGATCAATGTTCTGCAGATCTCCGGAGGGGTTAGTGGTGTAATAATCTGCAGAATATATCACTATGTATCTGTCAGGAGGTAGAGGAGCAATGTTCTGCAGATCTCCGGAGGGGTCAGTGGTGTAATAATCTGCAGAATATATCAATATATATCTGTCAGGAGGTAGAGAGGACAGCGCAATGTTCTGCAGATGTCTAGGTAGGTCAGTGGTGCAATAATCTTCAGAACATATCACTATGTATCTATCAACAGGTAGAGAGGACAGAGCAATATTCTGCAGATCTCTAGAGAGGTCAGTGGTGTAATAATCCGCAGAATATATCACTATGTATCTATCAACAGGTAGCGAGGACAGAGCAATGTTCTGCAGATCTCCAGAGAGGTCAGTGGTGTAATAATCTGCAGAATATATCACTATGTATCTGTCAGGAGGTAGAGGAGCAATGTTCTGCAGATCTCTAGATAGGTCAGTGGTGTAATAATCTACAGAATATATCACTATGTATCTGTTAGAAGGTAGAGGAGCAATGTTCTGCAGATCTCCAGAGACGTCAGTGGTGTAATAATCTGCAGAATATATCACTATATATCTGTCAGGAGGTAGAGGAGCAATGTTCTGCAGATCTCTAGAGAGGTCAGTGGTGTAATAATCTGCAGAATATATCACTATGTATCTGTCAGGAGGTAGAGAGAGCAATGTTCTGCAGATCTCTAGAGAGGTCATTGGTGTAATAATCTGCAGAATATATCACTATGTATCTGTCAGGAGGTAGAGAGGAGAGAGCAATGTACTTCAGATCTCTAGAGAGGTCAGTGGTGTAATAATCTTCAGAATATATCACTATGTATCTATCAACAGGTAGAGAGGACAGAGCAATGTTCTGCAGATCTCCAGAGAGGTCAGTGGTGTAATCTGCAGAATATATCACTATGTATCTGTCAGGAGGTAGAGGAGCAATGTTCTGCAGATCTCCAGAGAGGTCAGTGGTGTAAAAATCTTCAGAATATAGCACTATGTATCTGTCAGGAGGTAGAGGAGCAATGTTCTGCAGATCTCTAGAGAGGTCGGGGGTGTAATAATCTGCAGAATATATCACTATGTATCTATCAACAGGTAGAGAGGACAGAGCAATGTTCTGCTGATCTCCAGAGAGGTCAGTGGTGTAATAATCTGCAGAATATATCACTATGTATCGATCAACAGGTAGAGAGGACAGAGCAATGTTCTGCAGATCTCTAGAGAGGTCGGTGGTGTAATAATCTGCAGAATATATCACTATGTATCTATCAACAGGTAGAGAGGACATAGCAATGTTCTGCAGATCTCTAGAGAGGTCAGTGGTGTAATAATCTGCAGAATATATCACTATGTATCTGTCAGGAGGTAGAGGAACAATGTTCTGCAGATCTCTAGAGAGGTTAGTGGTGTAATAATCTGCAGAATATATCACTATGTATCTGTCAGGAGGTAGAGAGAAGAGAGCAATGTTCTGCAGATCTCCAGAGAGGTCAGTGGTGTAATAATCTGCAGAATATATCACTATGTATCTGTCAGGAGGTAGGGGAGCAATGTTCAGCAAATCTCTAGAGAGGTTAGTGGTGTAATAATCTGCAGAATATATCACTATATATCTGTCAGGAGGTAGAGGAGCAATGTTCTGCAGATCTCCAGAGAGGTCAGTGGTGTAATAATCTGCAGAATACATAACTATGTATCTGTCAGAAGGTAGAGAGGACAGAGCAATGTTCTGCAGCTCTCCAGAGAGGTCAGTGGTGTAAAAATCTGCAGAATACATCACTATGTGTGGTAACGCGGGCGGCTAGTCGCGGTGGGCGGGGCTCTCTGAGCTGAAGTTGGTATTCACGCGCTTTGGTCACGGTGGCGCACTTTCTCTCTCCTGCTCCTCGGGCCGCAGAACCAGTGAAATAAGTGGTGCTTGTGGGATACACTGTTCTCTGCCCCCTGGGATGTTATGTGGTGTACCCCGAAATAAGGATATTCCAAGAGACAGGGTTCAATAAACTTTCACAGTAGTTTTACTGGGCACAATATGCTTGGTGGTTACTTTTGTTACAGAGGCAATGTCTTTAAGTAGTATAAACATATCACAGGGTATTGCAAATGGTGGTACCTGCTTCACCTCCCTGACTCTGTCTGTAATTCCTCCAAGTGTGCTCTGAGTTCTGCTCCTCTTTCTTCTCTATACTGTGCTGGAAGGTGCGCTGCTGACTGTCCCAATCCAGTTGCACTATCACAGAGGACTGCTGTCCCTTGGGGATTCTAGGCTGTGTGCAAGCTCCTTGCTTTGCTCTAGGCACTCTCAGTAGTGTCCAAGCTCCTTGTCTGGCTTCTGTACCACATGCAACACACACTGACCTGCACTCCTTTCACTTCCACATGGCTGCTGCTGATCCTCTCACAGAATTCCTCTCAGTTCCACATGGCTGCTGCAGCATCTCACTGAATACAACTTCAGACACTGACTTGTCTGCTCTCCTCTGCCTGCACGCTGCTGCACACTTCTCCTCAATTCTGCACTCCTCTGCTCCACACTGCTGCACTCCTCTGCTCCATACTGCTGCACTCCTCTGCTTCACACTGCTGCACTCCTCTGCTCCACACTGCTGCACTCCTCTGCTCCACACTGCTGCGCTCGGTGAAGTTCGTTCCTCTGTCTCAGCTAGCTACACCCCTCCCCTCTCTCTGGAGAATACATCTTAAGGTGAAAGCCCATTTATGTTTCTGCTGAGTCATATAGGGAAGTAAATTCAGTACCAACCATGATTACAGAATAAAGCACATTAAAACCTGCATACTAAAGCAACAGTACAATGACAGTAAATAAACAGCAATTTTCCTGGGTATCACATACGTCCCCGGTAAAATCAGGGTCATCCCCGACACTGTCTCTCCTGCAACGAAAATGGGACAAAAATATGCAATATAACATATTCACATATCAAAGGTAAACTGTGCATCATAACGGCAAATGTCCATAGTGCATTCCTGAAAGGCAAAAATATTAAGGCAATACTGTAAAACGAGTGTCTCTCAATATATCCGGCAACAACGTCCATATGGCAAGACATCTTCTGCCGCCATTTGCAAGTCGCATGGTACAGCCGACAATCCTTGCGCTGCACTTCAATAGACTCAATAGAGATGTGGCACAACGTGCACAACTTGGGTTTCAAAATAAAGTCCAGGACAGTCTCTGGGTCTCAAAAATTAAATCAAGGTTGCATCAGCCAACTGGGGGGTCAAATGTAACTATAGGGCTCCATAGAAATAGTCTGTAGCATAGACATGTCTATTCAGTCACAGTATCGTTCAGGCATTTTACCTTTGGTGGCTCTCTCCGACCTTCTAGGAGGATCACAAGTAGTAGGGGGCTGAGAGTCAATTAGTTCACAGCAGCTTGGAACAACTTCTGGGTGGGACTCAATCGGCACACTTTGGCTAGGGACAACTTGTGGGACACCTAGTTGCATCCAAGGACCGAAAAGCCAGCCAAACGGGAACAAGTTACCTGCATTTTCCATGGGGGACTCCAGTCTTCCCTCAGAGAGTGTCTCATCTGGAATGGTTTCCTCTCTAGAATCCTTCAACAGGCAAAGTTTCAGCTGATTACGGTGTACCACCTTGGTACTCTCTACGTTTTCTTTTCCAATCTCGTAGATTTCTATTTCTGGATGAGGAATGGCTTTCACAGTGTACGGCCTTGATTCCCAATAGTCATCTAGCTTGCTGGTTCTGTGGTTCTTCTTTAACCAGACTCGATCCCCAACTTTCAAAGGTTCGGCGTTGGCATTGCAATTATAGTCCTCCTCTTGTCTCTGACGTACGACTTTCATCCGGTTCTCACCCATTTCATTGGCTTCATTCAGGCGACGCTGATGGTCTGCTACCCAGTCTGTTCGTGGTAGTGGATTGATGGTATCGCTGACTTGAACTTCCATAGCTATATCAGACGGCAGTTTGCCTTGACGACCAAACATCAGGAAGTATGGAGTGTATCCGGTGGAACAATGGACTGTATTGTTGTACAAATAAGTTAGCTCTGGAATCAGAATGGGCCAATCCGCTCTTCGATGAGTAGGCACAGTTTTCAGCATTCCTATCAGTGTCTTGTTCATTCTTTCGCAGAGTCCATTGCATTGTGGATGGTACGCAGTTGTTCTTAACTTCTTACAGCCATAGAGGGTGCACAACTCTTGAAATAATTGTGACTCAAACGCAGACCCTTGGTCCGTCAAAATCTGTTTAGGATATCCACAAGGTAGAGCAAAGGTTTTCCAGAAGACTTCAGCTGTGGTATTGGCTGTCAAATCCCTCACGGGCATTGCTACAACAAACTTTGTGTAATGGTCAGAGCATGGGTGAACCCAGTTCTGCTTGGCTCCAGCTTCACATGGTCAAGTGCAACTAATTCCAGCGGCTTATGACTCACAATAGGATGTAGTGGTGCTTTCTGACCAGATTGCTCTCGTCGGCTCACTGCACAAGAAGTACATTCTCGACAGCATTTTTCAATGTCCTCTCTCATTCCAATCCAGAAGAACCGTCTTCTTATAGTGGCTTCAGTCTTTTGACACCCAAAATGACCAGACTGGTCGTGGTAAGCTTCGAGGACTATGCTGGCGTCCTGCCGGGGCACCACAATTTGATTCACACGTTCATAAGTGATTGGATCTAGAGTGCGTCTGTATAGCTGACCCTTCCCTATGAATAGCCGTTTTCTCTGCCTTAACAGCTTGACCAACTCTGGATCGGCATTGATACGCTGACTCCTGCTGAGTTTTCTGCCAGATTCAAGAAGGGTTTTTAAACTTTCCAAGACTCTGCTTTCTTTCTGGACCTGAGCCCAATGTACTTTCTCTGTTTGCAGATTAAGAGGCACTTGTTTAGATGGGGGCTGGGTTCCTCTCCTTGTTGTCATGGCATTTTGGTTGGCAAATTGTGCATAGAAAGCAGGCATTTCCACCTCTTCCCAATTCTTCTCATACTAAATACACGAGAAAAGGAGTCAAGACTATTTAATCAAGAAGCACAAAGTATAGAAAAATTGCAAATTTTATTGAACAAATACAAACATACATTGTTAAAAAAGACTACAAACCCAAAAACTGCATATCTCCAAGGTGGGAGACAGTATGGAGCCACAAAGCTACTTTAATTAATAAAGTTTTTATTGGTCACATTCCTCGGGAAAATTTCCCAAAAGAGGTTTATCAAGAAATATGTTCTAAGTCATGTCCCTAGAGCAATGTAACAAGGCTAACAAAACACTTGTGTCAAAAAGTTTTGTCTAAAAGTTCCCAGTGTAGTGCGTCTCTGTAAACAGTAGTAGAGGATACCGAGATAGTAATTTATTTGTAGCAGTGAGTACATATAATCCACTCAGTACTAAAGAAAAGGACCAATAATAGAGATAGCCTATTTAAAACATTGTCTAAATATTATTGCAGGTAACCCGGTAACAGCATGACAAAAAACTAATAATTTAATTGAAAAAACCAGCAAGTACTAACCCATGTGGCTCCTAGGTTGTAACAGCTCCCAAGTATGGAGAAAAACCGCAACGCGCGTTTCGCGTAGATTGCTTTTTCAAGGGGTGTTCTGAGTTGTACAAATTAGACCTCTTACATATGATAGGTCGGGAAGTCAGCTGACTTTTCAGGCCAATGATAGCCTGGGCTTTTTTTCTCCCTTTCTCCCATCGCGCGTGCCGAGATGAGTCATCACACAGTCACAGCTCCGAGCCGCTGGAACCCGACCACGCATGCGCGGCTCCGGAAACCGCGCACGCACAGACAGGCACAGCCAGCCACAGGAGCAGGGACCGCGGGCGACACACTCGACACGCACAGATGAGAACCAAAGTAAGTAATAAAAAGCGGTAGCAAATCTCAAAACTCATATGGAGAGAGATATATACTTTTCCCCTTTGGAATATCGACTGATTTCAAAAAATGGAAAACAGGAGAAAACAAGAGTATCATCCACCACATATATACACAGACGCATTACAGTGAAAGGAGCCTTCCTCATAATTATATGAAGAAAAGGGCAAGCACATATAATTGTAGGGAAATCTAACAAAAAATAATAAAAAAAAAAAAATAAAAATGTAAAAAATATAAAAAATAAAGAAAAAGAAAAAACAAATTATGAGTCATAATAGACATTAATATATATATCAAAAAAATATTATAATGAAAGAAAAAAAGAAATAATAAAACTAATAAAAGTGACAGAAAATAATAAGATGCTGGATAACCAGCAATAGTAAGATGCTGAAAAAAACCAGCAATAATGAAGTGAAACACAAATATATAAATATTGTTGGATGTTCAAGCAGAGTGCCACAAGGAGAAATATATATCCACGTGTGCATTCCATCCTGACATCCATACACAATGTGTAATAATAACATAATCATATAGGATAAGTATAAAAATAAATAGAAAATACAAAAAAAATACAAAAGAATTGAATAAAAACTTCACATAAATAATGTCGTAACCCATGCTATAGTTTAAGCATAGATACATAAATACAAATTCAATAGTGAACAGAGACAACAGGTGAGTATGTTCCAATGAAATCCCATCATATTCCAAGAAATCGGGAAGTAAAGAAAATTCTCCAAAAGAAATCCAGCTCATGATGTTACATCCCAGCGACCACGAGTAACTCAGAAAAACTCTGGTATAGAGGAATAGGGTAGCAAACTAAACAGAACAAAAACATAAATTAATAGATATACAGAGTAAAAAACGTTTAAAAATGAATGGCAGAAAACAAATTTTTTTACAGAAAAGAGGCAAAACTTAATGTTTCGTTCAGTCCAACAGGGGCCATAGTACCAAGGGTGATAATCCACTTACATTCCCTCTGAGCCAACAATTTTTTGGAATCCCCACCTCTAATACCACAGAACACTCTGTCGATACCCCACGCCTTAAAGGATTTTGGGTCACAGGCATGGTGTATCTTGAAGTGTCTGGGAATGGTCTTAAGGAGTGTAATGTCCTCAATGTCCTTGGCGGCCGTTATATCACGCACATGTTCTCTTATCCTGACCCTCAGTTGTCTTGAGGTCAGGCCAACATATACTTTCTGGCAGCCACAGGTTGCGTAATAAATTACGTTCACTGTGCTGCAGGAAATGTAGTGTCGTATATCAAAGACCCTATCTTCTATCATTGACGCAAAATGTGTTGTCTGAACCATATTCGCACATGATAGGCAGTCACCACAGGGGTAACAGCACAGTCTGGGACTACTTGATGAAAAAGGATTTTGCTGCTTTGGTATATAATGGCTCTTTACTAACATGTCCTTAATATTCATGCTCCTCCGAGCTGTCATCTGAGGTCTTATTGATAGATTCCCCGCAAAAGCGGGCTCCAAATGCAGGATTGGCCAATGTTTGTCCAAGATAGATCTCATCATGTGCCATTGATTGTTGTATGTAGTAATATATCGAGTATTATTTTGATCACATTTTTTTGTATTTAATCCCACAGGATGCAAAATTGAATTCCGACTCGTCAATTGAGCCCGTCTGTATCCCCTTTTAATGCTTCTCTGGCTGTATCCCCTATCCAAAAATCTTTCGCGTAAGTCGCTAGACTGTATCTCAAAATTCACATTTGATGAACAAATGCGTCTCATTCTCAGGAATTGACCAGTGGGGACGGCGCCAATCGTCGACTGACTGTGGGCAGATGTTGCATGAAGCAAGGCGTTCACAGAAGTCTTCTTCCTGAAGACATCAGTTTGAAGGTGACCCGTCTCATCCGCCTCTATTAAAATATCCAAAAACTCAACTCTGTGCTTATCAAACACATAGGTGAGCTTTATATTCAAATCATTGATGTTAAGATCCTGCATAAATTGTGTCAGCTGTATTTCAGTCCCCTGCCAGATGAACAAGACGTCATCAATGTATCTCATCCAGCAATGCACATGGTCGACGGCGAGAGCGCCACCACCATGAAAAACCTGCCTCTCCCAAAGACCGAGAAACAGGTTTGCATATGACGGCGCACACGCCGCCCCCATGGCAGTGCCTTGTTTTTGCAGGTAGAACACATCCTTAAAGACAAAAAAGTTATGTGTCAGGATGTATTCCAAAAGTTCCACAACCAGTCGACACATGGGACCGTCCCAACTGCTCATCCCCAAGAAAAAACGCACAGCTTGTAAGCCATCATTATGTCGTATGCTGGTGTACAGCGACTCAATGTCAGCTGTCACCAGAATCATGTCAGCATCAAGGCTGACACCGTCAATCCTTTTCAGGACATCTGTGGTGTCCTTGACGTAAGACGGTAGACATTCTACCGATGATTTTAAATAGTGATCGATGAACCTGCAGATGGGATCGCAGAGTCCACCTATCCCAGATACTATCGGACGTCCCGGAGGGTCTGTCATATTGTTGTGAACCTTGGGAAGAAAATATAATGTTGGTATTCTTGGATATTGGGTCATTAAGCCAGACAAAACATTTTTTGGAATTATGCCTTTATCATGGGCCAAGGATAAAATCTTAAACAATTCAGCTGAAAAAGGGCCCACTGGGTTATGGGTTAATTTTTGATAGGTCTTTTTATCTCTCAACTGCCTAAAGGCCTCCTTTTCATACTTCTCGGTTGGCCAGATCACGATATTCCCACCCTTGTCCGCTGCTTTGTATACTACATCTTCATAGCTTTTCAGTTCTTTCAAAGCATCACGTTGTTTTTTAGTTAGATTATAATTTTTTCTATTTGACGAAATGGTTTTAAAATCATTTATTACCATCTTGGTAAAAATCTCAACCTGCGGACAAATGGACAAGGGTGGGAACCTCTGTGATCTGGGTATAACCGATTTTGGAAACCTACCTTGGTCTGTACAAATTTTCTCCTGTAAGAGGTCCTCAAGGGCTTTTAAAGCTTCTTTTTCCAAAACGCTATTTAGTCCCATATCTACTCCAGGTCTACTATGTAATTTTTTCCAAAATTAGTTTTCTTGAAAATAGATATAAGTCCTTCATAGCTGAAAAAAAGTTGAAAGGGTTACTAGGGGAGAAAGTTAGTCCCTTACCAAGCACCTCATATTGTGTCTCTGAGAGGGAATGTTCAGATAGATTAATCACCTCTAATACAGTCTTGGATTTCTTCCCCTGTTGATATGTCGGAACATCCTTTCGTCTTGCCACCTGTCTCTCTCTATTTCTCCGCGGATAAATTATCTCTGGATGGTTAGTTAATTCATAATTTCGCTTAGGTCTTGTAAGATTATCGCTGGAGGTTACAGACGAAAAAGATGTAGATCTAGATCTTGAGATAGATCTGGATCTCAAATTTCGCCACCTATACATTCTACCCTCCTGTGAGTCGTTTTTGTCTCTCTGGAATTTTGAAGATTTTACGGAGAGAATCTCTTGCTCCCACTTAGAAAAATCCCTGTCTAAGTCATCATTCAATTTTTCCAACTCACCACTAGAGAGGTCACCTTTCAAAACACTCTGTACCTCCTCAATTTCTTTTTCCAAATCACCTAGCGTTACTTGATTGGCTTGAGACAAAAGGTGCATGAAGCCCCTAGAGCAGTCGGTTGCAAAACCCTCCCATTTAGTTTTAAAAGGTTCATCCTCGATCGGGAAAGAGGGAAAAACTTGTACCCTCAGACCCCTTGGTATTAGACCCATGGAAAGGTACCTTTCCAGAAAGGCCCTATTCCACCAGGTCTTGGTTCTTTTTTTATGTAATTCCTTGAGCCTATTAATAGATTCCCTTGAATCTCTGCCATTCGTAGTTAAAATTAGGTTTGAGTCTTCTTTAAAAACCTCATTTAACTGTGAGATCCAGGACTGATCTCGTGTCCTGAAGTCCATTTTTGGCCCAGAGCCAGCAGCTGTGAAAGATACACAGAAATACAATATTCTAAACAAATGTCTCATGGGACTACAATGTCATATGGGTTGAGCTACCAGCAAGTGCGAAAATTCCCAGCTCCCCAATAATGGAAATAGAAACTCCAAACATCATATACTAAATACACGAGAAAAGGAGTCAAGACTATTTAAGCAAGAAGCACAAAGTATAGAAAAATTGCAAATTTTATTGAACAAATACAAACATACATTGTTAAAAAAGACTACAAACCCAAAAACTGCATATCTCCAAGGTGGGAGACAGTATGGAGCCACAAAGCTACTTTAATTAATAAAGTTTTTATTGGTCACATTCCTCGGGAAAATTTCCCAAAAGAGGTTTATCAAGAAATATGTTCTAAGTCATGTCCCTAGAGCAATGTAACAAGGCTAACAAAACACTTGTGTCAAAAAGTTTTGTCTAAAAGTTCCCAGTGTAGTGCGTCTCTGTAAACAGTAGTAGAGGATACCGAGATAGTAATTTATTTGTAGCAGTGAGTACATATAATCCACTCAGTACTAAAGAAAAGGACCAATAGTAGAGATAGCCTATTTAAAACATTGTCTAAATATTATTGCAGGTAACCCGGTAACAGCATGACAAAAAACTAATAATTTAATTGAAAAAACCAGCAAGTACTAACCCATGTGGCTCCTAGGTTGTAACAGCTCCCAAGTATGGAGAAAAACCGCAACGCGCGTTTCGCGTAGATTGCTTTTTCAAGGGGTGTTCTGAGTTGTACAAATTAGACCTCTTACATATGATAGGTCGGGAAGTCAGCTGACTTTTCAGGCCAATGATAGCCTGGGCTTTTTTTCTCCCTTTCTCCCATCGCGCGTGCCGAGATGAGTCATCACACAGTCACAGCTCCGAGCCGCTGGAACCCGACCACGCATGCGCGGCTCCGGAAACCGCGCACGCGCAGACAGGCACAGCCAGCCACAGGAGCAGGGACCGCGGGCGACACACTCGACACGCACAGATGAGAACCAAAGTAAGTAATAAAAAGCGGTAGCAAATCTCAAAACTCATATGGAGAGAGATATATACTTTTCCCCTTTGGAATATCGACTGATTTCAAAAAATGGAAAACAGGAGAAAACAAGAGTATCATCCACCACATATATACACAGACGCATTACAGTGAAAGGAGCCTTCCTCATAATTTGTTTATAATTCTTCTCATTTCTGTCCACTTCTTCTACTGTAGGCAGCCGGGACAGTGCATCTGCATTCACATTCGATTTTCCTGTTCTGTATTTGATGGTGAATTTGAAGTTGGCTAGTCGGGATGCCCATCTTTGCTCCAAAGCTCCCAGCCGAGCTGTGTTTAAATGAGCCAGGGGGTTGTTGTCGGTAAAGACTACAAATGAAGTGGCAGTAAGGTAGTCCCGGAACTTCTCAGTAATGGCCCACACGAGTGCAAGGAATTCCAACTTAAACGAGCTGTAGTTATCATCGTTTCTTTCTGTACTTCTAAGGGCTTGACTTCCATAAGCTATCACCCTTTCTTTCTCATCCTGTACTTGGGAAAGCACAGCACCCAATCCTTTCTTGCTGGCATCTGTGTACAAATGGAAAGGACGGCTGTAGTCTGGGTAAGCCAACACGGGGGTTTCAATTAGCATCTGTTTGAGTTTAATAAAGGAGACCTCTTGAGCTTCAGACCAGAGTATAGGCACATTCTTCTGTAGCTTATGATTGGGTTGGCCTCGTAACAACTTCTGTAGGGGTGCTGCAATTTGGGCAAAGTACTTTATAAAGCGGCGGTAGTACCCCACAAATCCAAGGAAACTTCTTACCTCCTGAATGGTAGTAGGGGTCGGCCAATCTTTCACTGCAGCCACTTTGTCTGGATCTGGGATGACTCCTTCAGCGCTGACAACATGTCCCAGGTAATGCACCTTTGGTTTCAGCAAATGGCACTTTGACGGCTTGACTTTTAAACCGTACTTGATGAGGACATCCAACACTTCTCCCAGGTGCTTCAAATGCTCTTCATATGTCTTAGAGTAAACAATGACGTCATCTAGATACAAGAGGACCGTTTCAAATTTTCTATGGCCTAAACAGTACTCCATCAGTCTTTGAAATGTTCCTGGGACATTGCCCAGCCCAAAATGGCATACTGTTGAATTCGAACAAGCCCATTGATGTGGTAAAAGCAATCTTTTCTCGATCTTCAGGGGCCATTGGTACTTGCCAGTATCCACTTGTCAGGTCCAATGTGGAAAAGAATGCGGCTGACCTTAGCGCTGTCAGTGACTCTTCGATTCTTGGTAAAGGGTAGGCATCCTTGTGGGTGATATTATTTAGCTTCCTATAATCAACACAGAAGCGAATGTTGCCGTCTTTCTTTCTAACCAACACCAGGGGGTGCAGCCCAGGGACTGTGACTATCCCGTATGACATTTGAATCTTTCTTGAATCAACTTCTTCACTGGTTGGTATAGAGACGGAGGTACTGGACGGTATCTTTCCCTTATTGGTGGGTGTGAACTAGTTGGGATGGTATGCTGGATGACATCCACTCTTCCAAAGTCTATAGGGTGCTTGCTAAATGCTTGGTGATGTTCTTTGGCAATTTTCATGGCTCCATTTTTCCATTCATCTGGAGTGTCTTTGTCGCCAATATGTATTTCTTCCCACCATGGAGTATCAGGGATTTTATCAGGACAGACTTCTGTTTGGGTGGTATGTTGCGTGGCGGTGACCTCTAGGTTCAAGACGTCTTGAAAGGTAATTCTTGATAGCTTGGGGGAGATTCACATTTAAATGCTGACATTCTCGCTCAATGTGACCACTTCTCCTACACTGCCTGCAAATGGGTCTTCCTTGGGAATCAAACTGGTAAGTGGGCCTTCTCCCAAAATTTCTATAACTGTCCCCACCGGGGCTGTAATGTTGCCTACCTCTCGGAGACCAGCGATCTGCATCTTGTCGGCGTTGCTGTTTAAGTTCTCTCAGCTCTCGGCACATTTCTGTCAGACCTTTAGCCAGTTCTGCAACCTGCACTTGCAACTCCTTTGCCACATCCCACACCTGTGTCTGAGCACACTGCGTGACAATTTCCTTGACGCCAGACATTGGCGCTGCACCGCTGAGGTACTGTTCAGGGCGGGTTTGGACTTGGTTGGACTCTGATTCGGTCCCTAGGACTCTGATGGCCATCTCTTTAAAGTCTAGGAAAGAGCTGTCAGGGTTCTGCAGTGCCAAGGTTCTCAATTGCGTCTTTGTAGCTTCTTTCCTTGCTCCTTTAACGAATTGACCCCTCAGGGTTCTGTCTGTATACAGCACTTCATGTGGATCCACTTGTTTAATAGCATGCAACGCTTCCTGCAAACTGAGGGCAAAATTACGTAACGACTCACCAGGCTTTTTGCTTCGTGCCAAAGAACCGCATCTTTAGTTCAGAGATAGTCCGGGTATCTCAGCCTCTCAAAAATCCATTCCACTGTCCGTTTTTCGGTGTGAGGCCAGGACTACATCTCCCTCAAGGCTGCTCCTCCTAACTGACCGATCAGCATTTCCACTTTTTGCTCTGCGGTAACCGGGTACAGCCGGAACATGGCTTGCATCTTCTCCTTGAAGTCTCTCAGGCTGTTTGCATCTCCATTATAGTTGGGGAGCCAGGGCGCTCCAAAATAATACGGCATCGGGTATCAAAGGTAGTGCTCAGCCTCTCAAAAATCCATTCCACTGTCCGTTTTTCGGTGTGAGGCCAGGACTTCACCTCCCTCAAGGCTGCTCCTCCTAACTGACCGATCAGCATTTCCACTTTTTGCTCTGCGGTAACCGGGTACAGCCGGAACATGGCTTGCATCTTCTCCTTGAAGTCTCTCAGGCTGTTTGCATCTCCATTATAGTTGGGGAGCCAGGGCGCTCCAAAATAATACGGCATCGTTATCGGCGTTGCGTGCGCTGTGCTGGGGGTCCCACTGCTGCCAGGCAGTTCACGATCTCCCTCCATTGACATCTTATCAGAGACCTTCCGGTCGTGCTGTCTTTACTTAACAACAGTCTGTCCCTGCAGATAATACGCAGCAAGAAAACAGTGCAGTCATCCACTTACTGTCACACACACAGAGCGATCTCACAGTCCTGCACTCTCCAAGCGAATCGCGGCTTACTTTACAAGATGGCTGCCGCAGGACCTCCTGCTTAAGGCCCACACCTCGTGGTACATCCTGTTCGTGACGCCAATTTGTGGTAACGCGGGCGCCGAGTCGCGGTGGGCGGGGCTCTCTGAGCTGAAGTTGGTATTCACGCCCTTTGGTCACGGTGGCGCACTTTCTCTCTCCCGCTCCTCGGGCCGCAGAACCAGTGAAATAAGTGGTGCTTGTGGGATACACTGTTCTCTGTCCCCTGGGATGTTATGTGGTGTACCCCGAAATAAGGATGTTCCAAGAGACAGGGTTCAATAAACTTTCACAGTAGTTTTTCTGGGCACAATATGCTTGGTGGTTACTTCTGTTACAGAGGCAATGTCTTTAAGTAGTATAAACATATCACAGGGTATTGCAAATGGTGGTACCTGCTTCACCTCCCTGACTCTGTCTGTAATTCCTCCAAGTTTGCTCTGAGTTCTGCTCCACTTTCTTCTCTATACTGTGCTGGAAGGTGCGCTGCTGACTGTCCCAATCCAGTTGCACTATCACAGAGGAATGGTGTCCCTTCGGGATTCTAGGCTGTGTGCAAGCTCCTTGCTTTGCTCTAGGAACGCTCAGTAGTGTCCAAGCTCCTTGTCTGGGTTCTGTACCACATGCAACACACACTGACCTGCACTCCTTTCACTTCCACATGGCTGCTGCTGATCCTCTCACAGAATTCCTCTCAGTTCCACATGGCTGCTGCAGCATCTCACTGAATGCAACTTCAGACACCGACTTGTCTGCTCTCCTCTGCTCCACACTGCTGCACTCCTCTGCTCCACACTGCTGCACTCCTCTGCTCCACACTGCTGCACTCATCTGCTCCACACTGCTGCACTCCTCTGCTCCACACGGCTGCACTCCTCTGCTCCACACTGCTGCACTCCTCTGCTCCACACGGCTGCACTCCTCTGCTCCACATGGCTGCACTCCTCTGCTCCACACTGCTGCAGTCCTCTGCTCCACACTGCTGCACTCCTCTGCTCCACACTGCTGCACTCCTCTGCTGCACACTGCTGCAATCAGTGAGGTTCGTTCCTGTGTCCCAGCTAGCTACACCCCTCCCCTCTTTCTGGAGAATGCATCTTAAGGTGAAACAGCCCATTTATGTTTCTGCTGAGTCATATAGGGAAGTGAATTCAGTACCAACCATGATTACAGAAGAAAGCACATTAAAACCTGCATACTAAAGCAACAGTAGAATGACCGTTAATAAACAGCAATTTTCCTGGGTATCACAATAGCTCCAAGGACTTCTCCTAGTCTATGTGTTAATGTTTGTTTGTCAGTGGTGTCTGACGTGTTTGGGTTATAATTTATGGTTCGTGCATTATTGATTTATTATTGTTTTTGTTAATAAATAATATGGATATTATTTAATTATGGTTAATTGACTTAACTAACTTTTATATTTATTTCTTAATAAAATGGCTGCTGTGGCCACTTTATCCAAACCCTCGGAGTCGAGTCTTCTTGAGAGAAAGGTGTGGGTTATGAATGGGGAACAGATATATAGGTAAGTGTAATTTGCATACACATACATCACTCGACTTACCCCAAGTCATGCAAAATAAAGACACAAAACATTATAATTGGGTGTTAAATGGTCAAAACTTTTATTATATTATATGACCAAACCCAAAATGGCAAACCTCCGACTCACGAAGAGTCACCCTCCAGCACGCAGGAAAGGAAAAACCCCCTGTGGGGGAAACCTCTAGGGAAACCATGGCTGGAGGATTGCCCTTCCTCTGGGCTTAGAAGGTGCCAAAATAGAATTTATAACAGAATTTGTACATTTTCTCAGATTTTCAAGGAAAGACATTACAATGAACGAACGAACGAACGAACGAACGAACGAACGAACGAACGAACGAACGAACGAACGAACGAACGAACGAACGAACGAACGAACGACATAAAACACATAAATCGGCTGATCTGGTTGGCTAGGCGGATGTCTGTCTTCCTGGGCACCCATTAAAATGAATGGGCGATGCTCGGTTGAGACGGGTCCTCCAGAGGGGTCCTCCAGATGCCTCCTTGTAGCACCTGTCTCCGCTCTGGCTAATAGGGGGGGATCTCCTGCTGGAAAACCCCCTCTATTACAGACAACCCGTATGAAGAGGATGGCATCACTGTGATGAAGAAGTGGTCTGGGGTGAAGGGTTTCCCTGCTAGAACCTACAAATTACATCAGGTCGGCATTGGTGGGGAAGTCAAGCTCAAGGTCCTCAGTCCCATCCAATATGGCGCTGAATGTGGCAGTAAAACCTTCTAATGTGGAATCTTCTTTATGTCATAAACATTTGTGTTTATGACATCAGCACATTCATCATCATTACTACAGGAGTTTCTTACCACTGCCGCCTCGTTCATTGTGACATCACCCACAGTGGTCTGAAGTGTTAACCCTTTAATGACTGGCAGTGTACTTACCACAGAGGCCATAAAGCTGAATAGAACATATCAATGGCCATAAAGGAAAAGGGATAATGCAGGGAGCATCTCCGCACAAGAACAATCCATGACAAAGAGTACTCCAGGATAAGATAACTTGTCTGCTTTCTCCAAAAACCAGCACCACACCTTTCCATAGGTTGTGTGTGGTATTACATCTCATTACCATTCACTTCAATGGAGCAAACCTGCAATACCAAATACAACCTGTGGATAGGTGTGGTGCTGTTTTTGGAAGAAAGCAGCCATATTTTTCTAATCCTGCACAGCCCCTGTTAGAAATAGTTAAAAAAAAGGGGGAGAGAAGAAATTAAAAAAAGGGAAAAAGAGGAACTCTGAGGTAAAAGAAATCAAACTAGACTGAAAGGAGTCTGCTGGAGGTGCCAGATGGAAAGACATATTTCTGCCATGGGGACCAGATTAGTTGAAAAACTATGCAGTTCATCTTCGAATGCAGCGTCACAAAAACAAATTATTTTATAAAAAAATTAAAAAGTGTTTTTATTGTGCAAAACTAGAAAAACTTTTACATACATGTTGGTTCAGGAGTCCTGGTGGTCCTCCATGGGCTTTACCCATGGAGTGTTTGGAGACATGTTGGAGCTGTGGGGGAATGGTAGGTACGCTTACTGACATCTGATGGGATTGTTGGCACATCGCACCATTTTGGTTGGCAATAAATTCTCTCTTCGAACATGCCCTCTCCGCTCCATTCTCTCCAGATCTATTTCTTTCCAGAAGAAGGTTCTCCTCCATTTATTCAGACTAGGTTGTGCCTAGACATTGGAAGTCTACAATTCCCCAGTACAAATCTAAATGTTTGGCCACATTCACTGATATTCAGAATCCAGCAACTCTGCCGATTGTTGAAGTAAAATCTCAGCCATTTTCTGAGTAGTTGACCGCTAACTCCCTCCACTCTGCTACCTCGCTGTAGTGCCCGACCATTCAAATTGTTTTCTTCTCTCTCTGTAATTGTCGTCTGTCTATTGCTTGTTGTTTTAACCTTTCTTATTGATAAAAGTACAGATTTGGTAAAGACGACGCTTACATTGTTTCCTAATTGTCTTTTGGTGAGCTGCATTTTTTTTACATTTTGTACTGCTTTATGGTTTTAATAAAGATTGAGCAGAGTTACTGCAGTTAAGCGGTGATAAATATTCTTCTACGTTGTCACGGCGCAGGATGTGGACCCACAGGGCCGTACCGCGTAGCGGGGTAGCAGCTGGCCAACAAGGTACAAAACCATGTCTATAGTTCTGAACGGGTACCTGAGGCAATGTAGATAGTGGCAGGGACACGACTTGACTTTCACAGCAGGTGACGTCGCGGATGCAGCGGTAAGACACGACTTGACTTTCACAGCAGGTGACGATAGCACGGGATACAGGGTACAGGCAGGAGGAACGGGTAACACTGGGAACTGGAAAACACTGGGAGACCTTTAGCAAGACAAACTAGGGTATACAACAACGCTCAGACAAGGAACCAGTGGGCAGTCCATTTTAAGTCCCATCATCAACAATCCCCAAAGGGTTTACTCTTTATGAGGATATACCAGCTACATGAAGACTGGAGGGGTGGAGATAGAAATAAACTATTACTCCAAAAAGAAACCATGTGGATATACACCCTGGGGACTTTATCCCCTAGGGGGCTAAATAATGAGATCAAATGTAACATGTTCCACTGAAATTATTGGGCTTATGTATCTGTTATGGATTCTTCTTTCTCCGAGGTTCTTTTTCTTTCTTGGATCCCTGCTCAGGACGGTGGGGACTCGGTCGATGGTCATTTTTTGGCCCTTGACCTACTCCCTGCCGACCTGCCCGGTCCCCTTTTGCGATCATTACGTAGTATACTGTATCTCTTTCTTGGTTCTTTCCTGGACTTTGTATGGGTGGGTTCGATATCCGCTCGGGGGGCTGTTTACCAGCAGCTGAGTGGTCTTGCACTCACTCATCCTTATCCATACTATAGAAATAACCTTATTTCTATTCTGAAACTGTAAAGATGGAGATACACTCTTTACCTCCTCAGTTCTTCCCTATATTGAACTAATGACCTTATTCATACATTGAAATGGAGGGAATAAAAATGTTCACTCTTGAGCATATTCAATGGATGGATTTATACACATATGGAAATGGAGAGAAAAGAGATCCTCTTCCCTATAGCCGGCTCATAATGTGTATCTGCCCCCTTCTTTTTTCAGATGTATTAACCATCTCAGGACACATCTCCATCTCTCACTTACAATATTATTCTTTGGATCTAGTTGATGTCTGACCAATTTGTGACACTCTGTTTAATATATATCTCTGTGAGCTATAAAGGAAACAGAATATCGCTACTCGCAATATGTTTGGGATTTTTTTGTTTCTTTCTTTATTGCCTCTTTCTCTTTTTTTTTCTTTCCCTCCCCTTTTTCTTGTTTTCTTTTTCTTATTTTTTCTTTTTCTTGTTTCTTTATTTCTTTATTTCTCTTTTTATTATTTTTCAGGGAGAGTGATGCCTCTCTCTCCAGGATAATGACATTAGCATCTTAATTAAAGTAATTAATGAGGACCTAATTTTTGGTCGTATCTGCTTTTGGCAATCCTGGTAATATTTTCTAATGAAATTATTCTTTATTATGATTACCTTTCTAAAAATGGTTTAAGATGTATTGTACATTTGTTTAATCTGTACTTGCAGTTTATTCCCAATATTCTACTGCATGTAAACGATCGAGTTATTGAAATTGACAATGTATCTTTAAATACCTGTGCTATATAAGCAGGTACTATCGTGAACAAGATTTCCTGTCTCTGATGAAGTCCCAGCTGGGATGAAACGCGTAAGACGTATGCACGGTGGTGAGAGACGTCATCACACCGTTTTCCTCAGGCGTGGTTACCTGTAAACTCCATGCCTCAAACCACGCTTGGTTTGTTACCTACTACCTTGGCTGGTATCTCCTTATTGGGTCCCTGGACTTGAGATTCTTAACCTCTACTACTTATGAGGTATGGGACATAACATCTAGAGGATATCAATTGGCTGTTTCAAACTTGAAGCAAGAACTTTGCATGCACGCTACAACAGCCCTTAAATTCACCTGTACCCGGGAATTAACCCATCCTGTTACGGACAAGGAAGCAAGGGAGAAATCCACTCTGTGTATAATCAGGAATCCACCTGCTTGAAGGAATCGAAGTGACCAAGAATACGATTGTAAGGTCAGATACATGTGGCTGTTAAGTTGCACTGAAACTTCAAGAATGATAAAGACCATCTATGGACTGATGTGCACACAATAGATGAGTATGCGGAAAATCATTGTGGATCATTTATATTCTCATTGCTCACTCTACTTTACCGTACTTATATTGGTTCCAGGATGTGCTTAACAATTTTGCCGTTCTGACAGGTTTGAATTGACTGTCCCTCCTAGGCTGTAACTTGTTATATGTACCTTGCCGATATATCTTTTTGTATCTCATTTAGCATATTTATGCTTATATCGATATATACCCATAATTATCCCTGGCCAGGTAGTTTTTAAATTGTATTCTATTATTGTATATGAATTTTGTGGGAATTTGTTTGCTACTTTTCCCTTTTTTCTACGAATTAAACTAATTTTATATCACAATATCTATAGATATATTTATTTTTTATATATCAATATCTGAATTCTCTTACCCAGATGAGTGCTTGTTTTGTCCTGGATAGTTTTTTCGTTCATTGTTTTTGCTTTAGTTACTAGGACGGCACCGTGTGGCCCCCCAACCACAATATTCTGGGATTCTGGATATTCTCTTCTATTTTTTGTCCCCTTATTATAGTCCAGCAGCCATTTGGGCTGATAATTGATGTAAGGCAGCTTGACGCATACTGGCCCTTTAAGGCGGTGCACGCGTGGGCGCCCTGCGGTACACAGTCCGAGGACCCGGAAGAGAGTGCCGCCGTCTCCCTGGAGGGAGTACACGCCGAGAAGAGAAGCGTCCATGGCCGGGATCGTCAAGAGGTAAGTCAGAACGACGACCCCCGGCCATGGACGTAACTTACGTCCTGCTCCTGAGGTGACCTCAGGGAGGACAGAAACCTCCCATGGAACAGAAGAGACTGGGGTGGTGGACATTGTTAGGTAAAGGTTAAATTATAGACACCATCAGGGGTGCTCAGGGATATGCCGCTAATCCCCAAGTCAAGACTAGCTAGGAGGTCAAGGCTTCCTGAGCCCTGCTCACACCATAGTCAGGAGCCCCCAGCTTGACTGTGTCTGATTTGGGACAGGTAGTGGCTCAATTACTGGCTGGTGTTAGAGAGGCTTTGGTGCAGCGTGAGGTCCCACCACCTGTGGTCCCCGTTGCTCCTTCTCCTGTGGCGGCGTGGTACGGTTCGGTATCTGGGGCTGTTGCGCTAGGTTCTAAAGTCAGTGGAGTTTCGCCATAGCAGTTTCATCTGGGGCCAGTGTGAGGAATGGGGGGAACCACTTTGTCTATTTTGCTGCATGTGAAGAGAGACTTTTTCTGGGACTTTTTCTGTTATTTGCTCCTTGTCCTGAGCTCAGGTGGTTTTTAATTCAAATGAGACAAGCAGCCGATCAAACTGGGAAACCAGTGAACCAGTCCAAACCAGTGTAGAAGTGTCTGAAAATAATCCTCTCCACTGTCACCTTCAGACTGTCCGACCACAATGGTGAGGATATGCGTAGCAGCCGCAAGTGGGCATGGATTACAAATTGATAGTTGATGTGTTTATGTTTCTTTTGATGTGTTTTTATTTAGATATTTAGCACCAAGCGCGCAGCCTATGTAAACATGTGTGCCGCCTATGTAAACATGTATGTGTATATCATTTTAGTGCTTTGCTGCCATCTAGTGACCAAACTGCATAGATAGTTTGTGTAGTGCTGTTGTGTTTTGTGTGCAGGACCTGTGATCACATGACCAGAGAGGCACATTCTCAAGTTTGTGCAGGTGCTGCACAGCTACTCAAGTAGGGGAGAAGCTGAATCTTTATTTAACAGGAGTTTAGCACCATATTTAAATATGCAATATTTTTTAAAAAAATCGCCATCTTAAAGTCGTCAAACTGCATATTATGAGAGGAAAATGACTGTTATGCTATGTCGTTGATATATACATTGTTATTACGTGTTATTCCACTTAAGTAAACATATAACAGATCATTCCTCCAATTAAGACCCTTCGGGAATCTTGTATGAAGCTGCAGATCGCAGAACGCCTCCCTATTCAGGAAGTGTCTTCTCCAATATCCACCCGTCTTTGGTTTCTTCACTTGTTCAAGGCCATAAAAACATTGGGGGGAATTTATTAAGATGGCATTTCATATGCCAGTCTTAATATAAAGAAAGTTGGAGTAAGATGAAATACATTTATTAAATGTGTCACATCTGTCGGTCGTTCGTGCGCCACAATCGTTATGCAGCGACCGCGACCATGCTCCATCCATTCCCCCTACCCATCGGACATAATGTAAAATAAAAAATAAGTATAATCTTTTCTCTGCTTCTCTTCTTCCCCCTTGATCCCCTAATGCTCCCTGCTGCCCATACAATGCACTGACACCGAGCAGCGTCAGGTTCTTTATATGCGACACAGCACTCAACGTCATCAGTGCATTGTATGAGCCGCAGGCTGCGGAGAGAACATGAGGGGACCAGAAGAGGAGTGGTGAGGTGAGCATTCATTTTTTATTTAATTGCCCGATAGAGCGGACGGAGAGGAGCCTGGCATGGGCCTCTACCTTGCTACGCTCCACATAGTGACATTTTTGACAATTATTAGCAGGTGTAGATTTCCACTATTGTTTACGCCAGGTGTAAATTCTTATAATTTTGTTGAGCTGCTGTCACCCCGCCCCCTTTTGGGAAGCCCCCTTTTAGAAAACTGGCGTAGAAAGGTTAATAGATTTTCTCCATAAGCCTTAAAAATTACCATTATGTGTTTCTAAGAAGTGTTTTTCTGCACCGGGAGGCATTAGTGTTTTTTTGTATCTGAAATGTGTTCTACAATGCGCGTTTTGAACTTTCTAATCGTGCGCCCTACAGATGTAGCCGGCTTTATCTTGACTTTCAACGCATTAAATACAGAGTGGCTGTGTTTTTTCAATGACTTTTTAATGACTTTTGTTGTGTGATATCACGCTGCAGCAAGTTATCCGAGTCAAGATAAAGATGGCTACATCCGTACATACACGCGATCACATTGTTTGCATTTAATGGCATAAATTACATGATGCTTAGTACAGTTTTTATAAACGCATCGATATCGTAAGTACTTTTTAAAAAATAAAAAACTTTTTGGGAAAGTCAAGTTTTGTTGTTAGTGACACTGTAGAAAAGACTTGGTGACATCATGTAACCATACCTCCCAACCGTCCCGGATTCAGCGGGACAGTCCCGGATTCCGGGCGGTGTCCCGCTGTCCTGGGCGGCCGGGGGTATGTCCCGCTGTCAAAATAATTCTAAAGCAGGGAACCATCAGCTCCCTGCTTCAGAATTGGTTCATAGCGGAGGAGTAGAGGGAGCTCCTCCGCTCGCCGAGGGCTCCCCGGGCACAGTGCTACTTTGCGGGTGGATTGAGTATCCGACTCACCAGCCACAGCCGGATGAACGGCGTCCAAAAAAAAGTTATTTTTTTCTAAAAGGCTTTTTATTGTGCAAACGTAGGAAAACATATAAAACCTTTACATATTTGGTATCCCCGTAATCGTGCCAACCCATAGAATAAAATTAACATGTTATTTACGCTGCATAGTAAACGGCGTACATTTATAACGTGAAAATCAATGCTGGAATAGCTGTTTATTTTCAATTCTCTCCAAAAATAAAGTTAATAAAAGTTAATCAATATATTATAAGCATCTAAAAATGGTACAATTACAAAATACAACTCGTCCCACAAAAAACAAGCACATATACGGCTATGTCGACGGAATAAAAAAAAAGTTACGACTCTTGGAATGCAACCGTGAAAAAACAAGAAATAATCCTTGGTCATTAACGCGTAAAATGGCCTGGTCATTAAGGGGTTAACATCAATTGTTAATATCCTGTCAAATGTAATCCACGGTCAATATGTATACATTGGTTGTGAAATGTTTTGTCATTTGAGCAGGCTATCCTAGATCTTATAAATTCCCTTGTAGGTATTGCCTAGATGTTGTGAGCTGGGTGACTGTAGTGCCCGAAGAGGGTTCACAAAATGTTTCCTTTTCTGTATTACAATTCCCCTGTAACGTAATCTCGAAGAAGGTAACAGAATCCATGGATGCCGAGCCTGTAACCATTGTAAATTAAATGTATTGGTATTATTGTATTCCATAAATGGTGCACATCATGACCCCTAAACAAAAAAAAGATCGTCGATGTAGCGTCCATCCCACACAATCCACTTGTAAAAGGGATTATTGGCTGAAAAAATGTTGTTCTCCCACCATGTCATAAACAAATTGTCCATGGAGAGGGATAATTTTGACCCCATCAGGGCGTCTTCTGTCTGCAATAAAATAAAACTATCAAGGCAGAAAAAATTATGTGAGCGCAGATACTCCACTGACATTAATAGAAATTATTGTAGACATTTGGAATACCTGGTGTATTTCCTCAAATGGAATTCCACTGCCTTGATTGCCGGAATATGTGGTATGCAGGTATATAAAGCAAAACAAATGGGTATGTATAAGGCAACGGGTATAACTTTCAAAGAATAACCATATGAGTATACAAAATAACCGTTTATTGAATACCAAAACACTACATAGAAGTTAAAAACATTTAAAATAGCATATGATATGCCATATACAAATCACTGAAGGAGGAATACCACCCTGATAAGTGGCTAGCAAATAGCTACCTCCTTACACTCACCTAAACCCCCAGAGCAGACATGCAATGCATTAATCTTGAAAAGAGTGTGTAAAAATGTTGCATCAGTTAGGCATCAGATCAGCATGTCCTATATCTCAGGCTATATGGGGGAAAATAGGGGAAAGAAACCCCACGCGTATCGCCATAAAGTGGCTTCCTCAGGGGTAAGTTTGCATGTGAACATTTAGTGTCTTTATGTAGAACAGCAAATGGAAAAAGTAATCAAAAGTGCAATGGCCTGCACCTGTGGACACACCTACCCCAACCTACACGAGTGAGCTGGTGAGATAACCCAGCTGCCCTATTGCCGTGACGCTCTGCGCATGCGCCGAAGCCGCCACCATGTGCACCTGATGACGGACCCGGCGCACGCGCAGTACACCCAGCAGGACTGCATTCGCCATGAAAATCAAGGCGAGTGGTTACTTAGTATGCGCACGCGCCGGCCCGCAACCATGATATCATGATGCAGTGAGCCGCGCGCACGCACAACCAGGTCACCGGGAGGGGAGGAGAGGCATGGGAAAAAAGGAGGGCTGGGAGGTTGGAAAGCCAACATGTATTGACAGCTATGGATAAGTCGCTACAAACTATCATACCCCATAACAACGGGTTACTATAATAAACATATAGGTTATCACATGTCAATGTGTTGGAACTTAGTCCAAGTTAGTTATCGAGTAATTGTGCATAAATATTAAGCGTTCAATCTTCTAGGCATAATGATGAATACATCATGCTAATTACCTTTTATGCCAATATGTTGTTTATTTAATTTTACACAATTGAGGAGTATGATACATTTTCTAATGAAGAAAACAGTTTAACCAGCATTTGGACAATATATATGTGTAGAAAATATACGAGAGTGGGTATCAGATTATAATACAATATATTCTTTTTCTTTCTCTTTGTTTTTCCTCTTCTGTGTCCATATGTTCTCATATGATGCTCAACACCTCAGAACCGATCACTATACATAGATATGATCTAGAAGGAGAAAACATACTTAATAATTGATCTCAGACCTATGGCTTCAAGATGAACTACTATATCTGTCATATAACGATGCCAATAAATGACGTGCTATGTGATAATAATAAAATAAACATTAGTGACTTAGATCATTTAGAACGTGAAAAATAAATGAGGGAAAGGATATAAAAATTATTATGTGAAATGTAAGAGACCTGAATAAATCATAATAAATATGAAGGTCATAATAAATGTGAACGAAAATATGTGATCTGTGCAAATAGAACATAAGAAAAATCTATATGTAAAAATGAAAAATGACTCGTTATGTTTTATAGAAACCGGTAAATAGTAGTTCTTCATTTATGCCCCTAGGGGACATGCATTTTACATTGAAGATCCACCTTGCTTCATGTTGCAGAAGTCTGGGGACTATATTGCCCCCTCTAATGTTTGTCTGTATGTGTTCCAGACCGGTCACTTTAAGACTGGAAGTCTTACCTTTGTGTACTTGTAAAAAGTGTGAAGCCACCGAGGTCAGAATCTTGTTTTGTTTAATATCTCTTTCTGCCAATCTGATGGTTGATAGGTGATGTTGTATTCGTTTTCGTAGTTCTTGACTTGTCTGACCTATATAAACCTTGGGACAAGAACAGGTTATCGCATAAATGATATTTTTAGTTTGACAGTTAATGTATGACTTAAGTGGGTATTGCTTTTTGTCAACTGGATCTGTGAAAGTGTCACTAGATTCAACAAATTGACATATATTGCAATCCCCACATGCATATGAACCTATAAGTTTAGTTCCTCTACCTAGTCGTGTCGTCGGTCTTGAAAAATGACTTCTTGTTACCCTGTCCCCAAGATTGCGGGCTCTTCTTGCTGTTAGGAGAGGTCTCTCGGTTATGTGTGGTATAAGTTTGGGTTCACATAATAGAATGTTCCAATTTCTATTTAATATTTTGGTGATATCTTGCCATTGACTGTTATAGGCTGTTATGATCCTTGGCTTGTTGTCTTTTATCCGATGTTTGGGTGTGAATGTCTGGATTCTATTGCTCTTTGCTGCTTTTGAAAAAGCTTTCGAAATAACTTTTTGTGGATATCCTCTTGATTTAAATCTTTCACTTAGATCCTTTGCATGAAATTTGAAATCTTGTTCCTCGCTACAGTTTCTCCTAATCCTCAGGAATTGTCCTGTTGGAATACCATTTTTCAAGTGTGGAGGGTGAAAACTTTGGTAATGGAGCAGATTATTAGTAGCTGTTTCTTTACGGTACAGTGTGGTCTTTACTTGAGGTCCGTGCATTTTGATTTTTAAGTCGAGGAACTCAACCATTTCCTTTGAAATTTTGGCAGTGAGGCGTATATTCCATGGATTCTCATTAAGTTCTTCAATGAATGACCCGCATTCTTCTGCTGTCCCTGTCCAAAAAATGAGAATGTCATCTATATATCTTTGCCATTTAATGACATGCTGTTGAAAACTTATAGATGAATATACGTATGTCTCCTCCCACCAACCTAAAAAGAGGTTAGCGTAGGAGGGAGCACAACGTGCCCCCATAGCTGTGCCAGAAACTTGGCGATAAAATTTCCTATCAAACACAAAATAATTGTGTCCAAGGACAAATTCAAGAAGATCAAGCAAAAAGGAATCATGCTGTCTGTTAGATGCCGTCTGCTGATTAAGGTGATGCATAACTGCTCTCAGTCCCAAATGATGCCTAATATTAGTATACAGGGATTCTACATCCAAGGATATAACCAGGGTGCCAAGGGGAACCTCCAAGTCATTCAATTGTTCTATAAGATGCATAGAATCCCTAGTATAGGATTTAAGTTGTAGTACCATGGGCTGTAAAAAATAATCTATATAAGTGCAGGCCTTTTCACAAAGGCTACCTATACCAGCTACAATTGGTCTACCTGGAGGATTAGTCAAAGATTTATGCACCTTGGGCACCAAATAAAATGTTGGTATAATAGGTTTCTCTGTTTTTAGATACTTACATTCATTGTTATTGATGGTACCATAATGGGATGCTGCATCAATAAGTAAATCCAATTTTTTCTTAAAGGTATCAGTTGGGTCAGATGGTAAAACCTGGTAAAAAGATGTATTAGTTAGTTGTTTTAACGCTTCCTGGGTATATTGTTCCGTACCCCACAACACAATATTACCTCCTTTATCTGCTTCTTTGATGACAAATGTGTCATTTTCACTCAAGGAGGATAAAGCTAATCTCTCAGGTTTTGTGAGGTTGTCCCGTTGATGTTTAGATATGTCCAAGTCCTGAATATCCTTAGACACTAGTTCAAAAAAAAATTGTATTGGTGGACATAGCTTAAAAGACGGAGTCTTTTGTGAGGGGGTTTTATAGGGAAATTTAAACTTACCTAGTTCTTCATTGCTCTCATTCTCTTTGAGTAGATCCAAAAGATCTCGGAATACTTGTCTATCCTCCTCCGGTAAGGTGTCAATCATGGAGGGTTGATGATATAGTATTTTAAACATGAGTTGTCTACAAAATAAATAGACATCCTTAGTTAGTTCGAATTTATCTAGCCTTCTCGTGGGCGAAAAAGTGAGTCCTTTTTCTAGAACTGACCTTTCCAAAGGTGTTAGTGCATATGAGGTGAGGTTGATAATTTGTAATTGTTGTGTTACGGTGTTTTTCAAATTTGATGTTGCTTCGTAAAGTTCCGTTTGCTGCGTTTGGGGGACCATTCCCGATGTCTCGGTCCTCTTTTTCTCACGTTTACCTCGCCTGGTCCTCTTTCGGTGTCGCTGATGTCCGTAGATAAAAAATCACTGGTAGATTCTTCAGCGATAAATGGTGCAACATTTTGTTTTGTATGGGTATTTGTGTATCCTTGCCTTCTATTCCCTGCATGTTTCCATTTATATGCTCTCTGTTTTTCAAAATCTGTTCTATCTCTGTGAAATTTTTGTTTTTTGCCTTGAATAATATATTTTTCATATTTTTCTATAATCTCCCTAAGTTTCATTTGAAATGGTTTAACCATGTGGGTCTGGTCAAATCCTGTGAGTTTACTTTCTAAACTCTTGATGCGTTCTTTGATCTGAACCACCAGATTATTATCATGTTCAATCAGCATACGTATGAGTATATGGGAACATTGTAATAAACCCTGTTCCCATATTGATTTAAAGGTAATATCAACCTCCCATGCAGGAAAGATTTGTGCTCTAAGCCCACGTGGTGAAATGCCCAATTTCAAGTATTCCTCCAAGCTTCTAACGTTCCACCAGACTCTGGTATATTTTTTATGTAACATGATGATTTCCTCTGTCAATGTCTTGAATTCCACATTAGTTACAACCTCCACACTAGTACTAAATATTGACGATAGTTGGCTGTTCCAAATAGCCTCCCTGGCCTCAATGTCCGATGCCATACCGTGCGCCATAGCCAACGCACTAACAATATACGAAAAAAATTATATATAAAATATCAATATGTAAGATTCCTGCGTGCCAAACGCCACAAAAAGGCACATTCACCAAGAAATGGCAAGTATGCTGAAAAATACATGTATATCACTGGCAGGCACTGCATATATCATGCCACATACCCTACAAACCACTATATATAAAGCAAAACAAATGGGTATGTATAAGGCAACGGGTATAACTTTCAAAGAATAACCATATGAGTATACAAAATAACCGTTTATTGAATACCAAAACACTACATAGAAGTTAAAAACATTTAAAATAGCATATGATATGCCATATACAAATCACTGAAGGAGGAATACCACCCTGATAAGTGGCTAGCAAATAGCTACCTCCTTACACTCACCTAAACCCCCAGAGCAGACATGCAATGCATTAATCTTGAAAAGAGTGTGTAAAAATGTTGCATCAGTTAGGCATCAGATCAGCATGTCCTATATCTCAGGCTATATGGGGGAAAATAGGGGAAAGAAACCCCACGCGTATCGCCACAAAGTGTGGTATGCAGGTAGGGCCACCATCAGAAATTTCTGGGCCTCATACAGTCAGTGGAATTCCATTTGAGGAAATACATCTGGGTCCCCCATTATTAGGGGATTTGGAGAGGTGGCAATGGAAAGTTGCGGGAGGGGAGCAGGACGCAAAGTGTCAGGGTCTCTGTGAGCGGGCGGAGGAGTAGGCTAAGAGAACGTGAGGTGGCCGAGGCAGGAGTTGGGCCAGAGTGGATATGACGCTTGACCGGCATCTGAGGAGGGGAAGGGGAGGGAGAGCGGTGGGAAGGTGGGAGAGAAGAGGCAACATAAAAAAAATAATTAAACTGAATCTACTGTTTTAAAACAGAGTCACTCACCAAGTTGCAGAGCAGGCCGCTGCTTCTGGCCGCTGCATGGGTCCCATTTCTTTCTACAAACCAATTACCTCTGATCATAACCTTGATGAGCGGCGGCTGCCGAGTTTATTTTACTTTTGTGGCCAGGCCCCTGACAGTAGTGCCAGCAGGCCGGTTTGCAGGGGTACTAGCCAACTACGTCACAGATAACCCAAGACCATGCAAAGTTATGGATTTTTGGCATCCCATGGAATATGGGAACAATAGGGAATTCTATCAGTAAGTATTCTGCCTGTTTCTTGGCTAATACTCCTAATCCAATTCCTTCTTCTAGCAAATTTTTTAAAGATACTTTACATGCGGTGCTTGGTTTCACCACAAGTTTGCGATATGTAGATTTATTGTCTAAAATGGTATGACCGTATCTGGAATATAAACAGGAATCTAGAACAACTCCTACTCCGTGCACTCCTAAGATTTGGAGGACACAGTTATACGCTGGATATATGGTGAGCACCTCTGTGTTTTCACCTTTAGCCCATATGTGTATATATGAACCTTTTAGATGGTTAATCTATACCTGCTAAGGTGGGAGGGTTGGTTCCAATGCCTAGTTATGGTGGTGTCTGTAGACTGGAGTGTGGTGTCTGAGGAAGTAAAGGTCCTTTTAGACGGCCCGATACTGACCATGAAAACAAGCGCCGATTGACGATACAACGTGTTACAAAGAGCAATCGTCGGTAATGTATGGGGCAAACAATCGTTACTACACCCAGACACCGCACCGATACGCCAGTCCAGCTGCCTCCGGGCACTGGACAATATTGCCGGAAGCAGATGGCTCCGACTACTGCATAGCGGCCGTTCGGCAGAACTGCAGCTCGGCCTCTATTCTTTGACCTGAGCCATCTGCTTCCGGCAGTGTTGTTCGGTGCCCGGAGGCAGCTGGAGTGGCGGATCGGTGCGAGGTCCGGGTGTCGGGCACGCACTGATCATATACTGATGACCTATCCAGTGGATAGGTCATTAATTGTCATAACGTGGAAAACCCCTTTAATACTGGCGTTTCATACACCAGTCCTATTAAACAGTTTGCTGGAGTAAGATGCAACACATTTATTAACAGGCGAACGACTCTTAATAAATGTGTCGCATCTTTTAGCTGAAACGTGGCCTGTCATCAGTACTTTCTACGTGCTGCGGCCTGCTGTAAGAGCCTGAGGGAATCCGGGAGGGAGAATCGGAGTGGTGAGGTAAGTACATTTTTAAAATTTATTTTATTGTCTGATTGGGGGGGGCATACAGTCTGATTGGGGGGAGGTATGGGTCTGGCACCGACCTTTGCCTTGTTACGCCCCCCAGAGATAAATCTGGGCCGCACTATACATATAGATTTCTGCTATAATTTACATCAGTTACTGGTGTAAATTATAGTAAAATTGTTGGCCATTTCTGCTAAGCCCCGCCCATTTTTTGCCTCCAAAAATGTCGACATTTGTGCATTTTGTGAATTTTCTACGCTAGTAAACTGTTGTAGAAAGGTTAATATATTCCCCCCAAAGGCTACAGACCGTAATACAATATTTTAACCCCTTCCCTCTATAGCCACTTTTGACCTTCCTGATAGAGCCTCATTTTTCAAATCTGACATGTGTCACTTTATGTGGTAATAACGTCGGAATGCTTTTAGCTATCCAAGCGATTCTGAGATTGTTTTCTCGTGACACATTGGACTTGATGATACTGGCAAAATTTGCTCGATATGTTCAGTATTTAATTGTGAAAAACACCAAAATATTGCGAAAAATTGCAAACATTTGCATTTTTCTCAACTTAAATGTATCTGCTTGTAAGACAGGCAGTTATAACACACAAAATTGTTGCTAACTAACATCCCCCATATGTCTACTTTAGATTGGAATCATTTTTTGAACATCTTTTTATTTTTCTAGGATGTTACAAGGCTTTGAACTTTAGCAGCAATTTCTCATATTTTCAAGAAAATTTAAAAAAGCTATTTTTACAGGGGCCAGTTCACTTGTGAAGTGGCTTTGAGGGCCTTATATATTAGAAACCCCAAAATAGTCAACCCATTTTAAAAAATTCACCCCTCAAAGTATTCATAACAGCATTTAGAAAATGTCTTAACCCTTTAAACTTTTCACAGAAATTAAAGCAAAGTAGGGGTGAAATTTACAAATTTCATATTTTTTGCAGAAATTGATTTTTAATCCAATTTTCTTTATAACACAGAAAGTTTTACCATAGAAATGCAACTCAATGTTTATTTCCCAGATTCTGCAGTTTTAGGAAATATTCCACATGTGGCTGTAGCGTGCTACTGGACTGAAGCACCGGCCTCAGAATCAAAGGAGCACCTAGTGGATTTTGGGGCCTTATTTTTATTCGAATATATTTTAGGCACCAGGTGAGGTTTGAAGGGCTCTTGCGGTGCCAAAACAGGGGAAATCCCCCACAAGTGACCCCATTTTGGAAACGACACCGATTGAGGAAATTATCTAGGGGTATACTGAGCGTTTTGACTCCACAGGTTTTTTGAAGAAATTATTGGAAGTAGGCCCTGAAAATAAAAATCGACATTTTTTCAAAGAAAATGTAGGTAAAGCTAATTTTTTCTCATTTCCACAAGGGCTGAAAGAGAAAAAGCACCACAACATTTGTAAAGCAATTTCTCCCGAGTAAAACAATACCCCACATGTGGTAATAAACGGCTGTTTGGATACACGGCAGGGCTTAGAAGGGATGGAGCACCATTTGGCTTTTGGAGTTCACATTTAGCAGGAATGGTTTGCGGAGGCCATGTCACATTTACAAAGCCCCTTAGGGGATAAAACAGTGGAAACCCCCCACAAGTGACCCCATTTTGGAGACTATACCCATTGAGGAAATTATCTAGGGGTATACTGAGCGTTTTGACCCCACAGGTTTTTTGCAGAAATTATTGGAAGCAGGCCCTGAAAATAAAAATCTACATTTTTTCAAAGAAAATGTAGTTTTAGCTAATTTTTTCTCATTTTCACAAAGACTGAAGGAGAAAAAGTACCACAAAATTTGTAAAGCAATTTCTCCCGAATTAAACAGTACCCCACATGTGGTAATAAACGGCGGTTTGGACACACGGCAGGGCTTATAATGGAAAGAGCGCTATTTGGCTTTTGGAGATCACATTTAGCAGGAATGGTTTGAGGAGGCAGTGTCGCATTTGCAAAGCCCCTGAGGGGACAAAACAATGAAAACGCCCAAAAAATGACTCCATTTAGGAAACTACACCCCTTGAGGAATCCATCTAGGTGTATTGTGAGCTTTTTGAACCCATAGATGTTTCATAGAATTTATTATAATTTGGCAGTGAAAATAAAAGCAATCCTTTTTCTTCAATAAGATGTAGCTTTACCGCAATTTTTTTTGTTTTCTCAACAAATAAAGGAAAAAAAGAACCCAACATTTGTAAAGAAATTTCTCCCGAGTACGGCAGTACCCAGCAATATGTGGTCATAAACTGCTGTTTGGGCACACAGCAAGGCTCAGAAAGGAAGGAGCGCCATTTGGAGTGCAGATTTTGCTGGATTGGTTTCTGGGCGCCTGTGGGACCAAAACTGTGGAAACCCCCCAGAAGTGACCACATTTTGGAAACTACACCCCTAAATGCATTTAGCTAGGGGTGTAGTAAGCATGTTAACCCTGCAGGTGTTTTGTAGAAATTTGTGTGCACTTGATGTTGCAGAGTGAAAATGTTTTTTTTTTTTCCATAGATATGCCAATATGTGGTGCCCAGTTTGTGCCAACATAACAAGACAGTTCTCTAATTATTATGCTGGGTTTCCTGGTTTTAGAAACACCCTTCATGTGGCCCTAATCTTTTGCCTGGACATTCGACCAGGCTCAGGAGTGAAAGCGTACCATGCGAAATTGAGGCCTAATTTGGCGATTTATAAAGTATTGGATCACAATTGCAGAGTCTCAGATGTGAAATAATAAAAAGAAACCCCTGAGAAGTGACCCCATTTGGAAACTGCACCCATCAAGGCATTTATTAAGGGGTGTAGTGAGCATTTTCACCCCACAGGTCTTTTCCATAAATTATTGCACTGCGGATGGTGCAAAGTAAAAATTTATATTTTTCCCTAGATATGCCATTTCAGTGGCAAATATGTCATGCCCAGCTTATGCCACTGGAGACACACACCCCAAAAATTATTAAAAGGGTTCTCAAAGGGTATGACAATGCCATATATGTGGAAGGAAACTGTTGTTTGGGCACACTGTAGGGTTCAGATGGGTGGGAGCGCCATTTGGGTTTTGGAGCGTGGAATTTGGTTGGTAATAGTTTTGTTTGGAGTCTTACTGGTGTTTCCATTTATACTGTGGGGGTACATGTAAGCTGGGCAGAGTACATCAGGGGCATAGTCAGGGTGTATAATAATAAGGTAAAAAAATAAATAAAATGATCCATAGATGTGTGTTACGCTGTGAAGCAATCCTTTCTGCACAGGCCGCACTGATAAATGTCCTTCCTTATCCCCCTTTTGGTCCACACTCTGCACCTTTGCAGTTTGGGGAATTTTGCTGTGAAGTGTTGTCCTGGTATAATACGGGCACCCTCGCTTCCAGCAGATATGTTTGGGCCCTCCCCTTCCTGGTTCCCTAATTTTAGATCCTTGATAAATCGCTTCTTGAAACAGAAGAAATGTTCCCCTCGGGCACAACTGCATATTTTTTATTTCCTGACATATTGGAGCCATAACTAATTTTATTTATTCATAGATGCAGTGGTATGAGGGCTGTTTTTTTTGCGGGACGAGCTGTAGCAATTATTGGTACCATTTTGGGGTGCATGAGACTTTTTGATCACCTTTTATCCTATTTTTTGGGAGGGCAGGTAAACAAAAAAACGCAATTCTGGCACAGCTTTTTTAGATTTTTTTTTATACAGTGTTCACCATGCGTTATAAATTACATGTTAACTTTATTCTGAGGGTCAGTACGATTCCGGCGATACCTAATTTACAGAACTTTTTTATGTTTTACAACTTTTTGCACAATAAAATTACTTTTGTAAAACGAATGTATTTTTTCTGTCACCAAGTTGTGAGAACCATAACTTTTTAATTTTTTTTGTCGACGGAGCTGTATGAGGGCTTGTTTTTTGCGAGACAAGCTATAGTTTTTATAGGTACCATTTTTGGATACGTGCGACTTTTTGATCACTTTTTATTCCAATATTTGTAGAGCAAAGTGACCAAAAAACAGAAACTCAGGTATAGTTTTTTACGGGTTTTTTTTACGCTGTTCCCCGCGTGCAATAAATAATATAATATTTTGATACCTCAGTTCGTTACGGTCGCGGCGATACCAAATACGTATGGTTTATTATTTTTTTCAATAATAAAGTACTTGATAAGTGAAAAAGGGCTGATTGCCTGTCAGGGCTGGTGATCTGCTAGTAAACACTACGATGCAGCAATTGCTTTCGATTGCTGCATCGAAGGGGTTAATGGCAGGGATCGGAGATAGCTCTGGTTCCTGCCATTACAGGTGGATGTCAGCTGTAACATACAGCTGACTGCCACTGCTGATGACGCCAGATCAGCTCCTGAGCCGGCACCATCTTGCCGGCGGCTACGAAAGCCGATCAGGCTCCGCCGCTGGGCGGATCTTGACATGTTTCCGTGCTAGGCAGACAGGGAGGCCAGTATTAGGCCTCCGGTTGCCATTGCAGCCACCGGAACCCTGGCAATTTCATTGCTGGGGTTCCGATGAGCTGCAAACACCTTAAGTGCAGCACTCGCGTTTGAGCGCTGCACTTAAGGGGTTAATGGCGGGGACCGAAGCTAATTTCGGTCCCCGCCATTACAGCTGGATGTCAGCTGTCTGATACAGCTGAGATCCGGCGATGATGACTTCGACTCAGCTTCAGAGCCGGTGCCAAACATTTGGCGTATGGATACGGCAATTTGTGGGAAGTCATAGCTTTCCATGGCGTACCCATACGGCAAATGTCGGGAAGGGGTTAATGTAAGGATGTGTACACTTAATTGTGCAGCAACGCTTGTTGTCTCCATTCTATGTCAGTGTGGGAAGTAGATGTCCGGCCTTATGATTTTGTGATATGTAATAGACCCAGAATCCCAATCACCAAACCAAAGAATGCAAAATAAAGACACAAAACATTATAATTGGGTGTTAAATGGTCAAAACGTTTATTATATTATATGACCAAACCCAAAATGGCAAACCTCCGACTCACGAAGAGTCACCCTCCAGCACGCAGGAAAGGAAAAACCCCCTGTGGGGGAAACCTCTAGAGAAACCATGGCTGGAGGATTGCCCTTCCTCTGGGCTTAGGAGGTGCCAAAATAGAATTTGTAACAGAATTTTTCCATTTTCTCAGATTTTCAAGGAAAGACATTACAATGAACGAACGACATAAAACACATAAATCGGCTGATCTGGTTGGCTAGGCGGATGTCTGTCTTCCTGGGCACCCATTAAAATGAATGGGCGATGCTCGGTTGAGACGGGTTCTCCAGATGCCTCCTTGTAGCACCTGTCTCCGCTCTGGCTAATAGGGGAGGATCTCCTGCTGGAAACCCCCTCTATTACAGACAACGAAGAGGATGGCATCACTGTGATAAAGACGTGGTCTTGGGTGAAGGGTTTCCCTGCTAGAACCTACAAATTACATCAGGTCGGTATTGGTGGGGAAGTCAAGCTCAAGGTCCTCAGTCCCATCCAATATGGCGCTGAACGTGGCAGTAAAACCTTCTAATGTGGAATGTTCTTTATGTCATAAACATTTGTATTTATGACATCAGCGCATTCATCATCATTACTACAGGAGTTTCTTACCACTGCCGCCTCATTCATTGTGATGTCACCCACAGTGGTCTGAAGTGTTAACCCTTTAATGACTGGCAGTTTACTTACCACAGAGGCCATAAAGCTGAATAAAACATATCAATGGCCATAAAGGAAAAGGGATAATGCAGGGAGCATCTCCTCACAAGAACAATCCATGACAAAGGGTTCTCCAGGATAAGATAACGTGTCTGCTTTTTCCAAAAACCAGCGCCACACCTGTCCATAGGTTGTGTGTGGTATTACAGCTCATTACCATTCACTTCAATGGAGCAAACCTGCAATACCAAATATAACCTGTGGATAGGTGTGGTGCTGTTTTTGGAAGAAAGCAGCCATATTTTTCTAATCCTGCACAGCTCCTGTTAGAAATAGTTCAAAACAAGGGGGGAGAGAAGGAGAAGAAGGGGAGAGGGAAAGAAGAAATTAAAAAAAGGGAAAAAGAGGAACTCTGAGGTAAAAGAAATCAAACTAGACTGAAAGGAGTCTGCTGGAGGTGCCAGATGGAAAGACATATTTCTGCCATGGGGACCATATTAGCTGAAATGTATCTTGAAGGGGGGATTCAGAGAGTGGGTTTTGGCACCTTCCCACCCTATGAAGTGCTGTTGCATTGAAAAACTATGCAGTTCATCTTCGAATGCAGCGTCACAAAAACAAATTATTTTGTTAAAAATAAAACTATATAAATTTGGTATCGCCATAATCGTAACAACCCGCAGAATCAAGTTATCATGCAATTCATGCCGCCCGATGAACACTGTAAAATCAAAACAGAAATGGCGGAATTACAGGTTTTTTTTCAATTCACCCCACAAAATGTAGGTTTTTTTTACATTTCTTTAATACATTATATGGTACTTTTGGCCACAGGGTAAATTCCACATAAACAGCGCCATTCATCGGTTAACTGTTTAAATGATACCAGTTCAAGTGACCTTTATCGAAAAACACTATAAGACATTTTTTCCCAATTAACCTTTTAATTGGGCCTAGCATGTGTGATACTGTCTGCTAAGCCGTTGTATCTAAGCATATTATATGTGATACTGTCTGCTGAGCCGCTGTCTCCTATCAAGTAGCAGAGCTATCAGGTGTCATAGTCTTAGGGATCACACGCAAAGTCAAAAATGGCTGAAAATTACAGAGCTGTTTTCAGAGAACACAGCCTTTGGTTTACAGCCATTTTTGAAGCTGGAAACGTTTTTTGAGGTGTTTTTTTCTAGAAGTTTTTGGAGCTGTTTTTCCATTGACACAATGAAAAACATCTCCAAAAAACAGCTCAAGAAGTGACATGCTCCTTCTTTTTACGTGCCGTTTTAAAATACAATAGGCAGATATTTGTAGGCATTGGGCTACCGATTTTTCAGGCGTCTTTGAAGGCGTTTACGCCCCGAAATACGGCTGAAAACACAGCGTGTGAATATACCCTTATAGATACGCTGTCTCAGATATATATATCTTTTTAGTTTTTTTGGGGGGGTGGGCAAAACATGTCTTGTGGCACAAGACAGTATGATTAGTGGGGGAGATACGGGGTCTGTCTTAGGCCTTTTGTTACACACTCAATGTAAAATTGTACACTAGCTTGGAGCTGGCGTTGATTTCTTCTTTACATTACGCCCGTTACTGGCGTAAATGATAGTAAAATTGTCGGCCCTTTCCGCAAAGCGCCACACACTTTTCAAAAAGTGCTAAGCGCACCGTAAACCGACCAAAAACTTTCCCGCACGCTTGGGACTTTTCTATGCCAGATAAGCGGCTTAGCAAGGTTAATAAATTCTCCTCTTAGGCTACAGACAGTAATACAATAACTTAATGCAAGGATCTGTACACTCAGTGTCTGACTGAGGTACCTTGGACCCACCAAAGAAAATAATTCTTGGGGGTCTACCCTTCAACTATATAGAAATAATGTGAACACTCTTAATTGTGTACTAAAAACGTGTGTAGTAAAACAAAGACCAAGATTCCCACCATATTGTGACAGATATCAGTCCTACACAGGCAGTGGCGGATTAAGTAGACCATGGGCCCTGGGCTGTTACCCAAACTTGGGCCCCCCTTCCTCACCGTAACTATTTTTAACACTACCTTTTTGGGCAAGCATTAACAGTGTTACGATTCCCCTTGTCACAGCGCGGTGTCCCTACATACTGACAGGATCACACTGTGCAGGGACACAACCTTCTGACAAGGGGAATTGTCTATCAGTCCTGGACCGCAGAAAGACTTTTTGTGAAATACAAGGATTTCCTATAATAAACATGTCAGGAGAGGTGACAGATTCTCTATAAATCTAGTGACTCACAGGTGACGACGTCTCAGATTCTAGTAGTTTTTTTCCTCTTTTCTTCTCCATCCGGTCCAGCGCTCATGACGACTTCTCCCGGCCATGACTCATTTCTGCAGAATTTGCCACTTAGACGTCTCCTCACTTTTCCAACATTTCCACACCTATAAACGAAAATAAAGTTATCATGGTGCCACATAGTGTACCCCTAAATATAATAGCACCAAACACTGCGCGCCTGAATATAATACCACACACTGTAAAACACCATACACACAGCCCCCTGTACATAGTGCCACACACAGCCCCTGTAGATATTACACACCCCCATAGATATCGCCATACACAGCCCCCTCTATATATCACACATCCCCCTCGTAGAGAGCGTTACACGCAGCCCCCTATAGATAGTGCCATACAGCCCCCCTGTAGAGAGCGCCACACAGCCCTCCCCCTCTTGTAAATAGCACCAAAAAGCCCCCCCTATAAAGAGCGCCACACACATACCACGGTGGATAGCACTACACAGCCCCCCCTTGCCTCACAGCGCTCCCCCTTGTATATAGTGCCACACAGAGCTCCCCCTTGTATATAGTGCCACACAGCGCTCCCCCTTGTATATAGTGCCACAAGGTTATGTACACATTTAAAAACTTTATATTATAATTATATATATATATATATAGTATGTCTGTGTATCAGTGTGATTGATTGATTTTATTAAAAAATATTTTTACTTTTTGAGATACGGCTGCTTTGTATCCTGTATCCGTCAGGTCAGCAGGACTGACGGGATCAGTGACACGCAGGATCCACCTCAAATCTATCACATCTAAGATTATAATTTAGCGCAGGGCCCGTTTCACTGATCCCGTCAGTCCTGCTGACCTGACGGATACAGGATACAAAGCAGCTGTATCTCAAAAAGTGAAAATATTTTTTAATAAAACGTAATTACAAAGTTGCACCAAACACACATTTTTATTAAAAAAAAATAAAACCGACGTTATTTTTGCGACGTTTTTTCCGTAGACAATGCAGGTTTCGTTTTTTATCGTTTTTATGCACACATTTTTTGCCATTTTAGAATTTTTATTCATAAAGTTTGAAAATAATAGTAAAAAAAGAAGCTTTTTTACGTTTCAGCTATTTTTTTTTGGTAATAACATTGTTTTACCCTAAAATAGACCTTTTATCTGTGATCGTCATTGTCTACCGTAAATTTTAATATATGACATGTCTATATTAGGGTAATTGGGTCAGCGCTAGCGTTACAACAATGATTGGCGGGGGGGGAACGTTTTTTTTGGGGTGGGTATTTTATGTGTATTTATTATTATTTATTTTTTTTGCACTTTACTATTTTTTATTACTATGTTCTGATCCTCAAAGGTCAAAAAAGACCTTTGGGGAACCTTATATCTACTTTCTCTTTGTTTTACACCATGTTTTTCCACTGTAACTGGAGCTGCACAGCAGCCCCAGTTACAGGGGAAATCAGCCCTCTCACAGTGACGATTGTCACTAATAGGGCTGTGCTGGGTCTAGTAAGACCCAGCAACAGTCTGCCACTAACGGCACCCGGCGATCATGTGACCTGTCACATGATCACCGGGAGGAATAGAGACAGCGCCGCTGCTGCTGTCTCTATTCCTGTACACAGCGTTCATTGAACGCTGTGTAAGAAGACATCGGAGAAGATAGAAGCAGCGAAAGCTGCTTCTGTCTTCTCCTCAGGGTCCCCGGCAGTCACTGACAGCCGGAGACCCGACATTCAGCTGCCCGATCGCGCGGGCAGCAAGTTAAAACCCGAGCCGTAGAAAGTCTATGGCTCGGGTTTTAAGCACCCGTCCCTGACCGCTGGCCGTAAAAATACAGCCAGCGGTCGGGAACTAGTTGGGCAGGAGGATAATCCTATACTGACCTCAGCGCCGGTGACCGCCCGCCGGCTCTTCTCTTGCTGCTTTGGAGTAACAGAACAGCCGTCCGTCGCTGTTCTGTTACTCAATGGCGGCGGCCCGCACTGTCAGGGAGGCGTGTCCTACCCCTGGATCCCGGCGAATTCCCTGCTCCTCCCCATCTTCGGCCGTTAGCAGCGCTAGCGCGCTGAATAGATTTACGAGATAATGTGCGTTTCGGGCTGCCATGGGCCCCCTGGAAGCCTCGGGCCCCGGGCGGCCGCCCGAAACGCCCATATGATAATCCGCCACTGTACACAGGCATTCTGCAGACCATATAAGTGAATACAGTGCAGTGAAATTCAGTGACTGGAAGGTGACATCTTCTCAGATTGGAGTCGTTCATGTTCTCTTTTCTTCTTCATAAGGCCCAGTGCCCAAGCGCGAACCACAAGATACATCATGAAAGTGTTGATGTAACCTAGATACCATGTTCACGTGACCCAATGTGCCACGTCACAGCGTATTCAAACGATGGAAGCGTTTAGTCTACATGACTACCGCCCATCACGGTGCGCATACCTTAGATGAAAATTTCGACATATAACTAACTCTAAACCTCATAAGCTAATTTTCTTTAGCTATTATACTAGGATGTACAATACTATATTAAAATATTATCATATTAGTCATGTGTCCTAGTATACCAACATCCAGCGATGGGTGGGATGGGTGAAACATAAAATAGTTTTCCATGAGTTTTGGACTGCGATGTGCTGCTCATCTGTCTTTTTGGGGGTAATATACAGGGAATATGGGGGTTATATAAGGGACTCCCATCATCCCTGTATATACCTGCCATCATCCCCATATATAACCACCATTATCAGTGTATGTACCAGCACACCATTATCTCGGTATAAAATCTCCATCACCCCTGTATATACCATTAGGGCGGGCACTGTCAGCTTCCTGTGGCGTGCGGGCATTGTGGCTAAACAAGAAGTAAATGGGGTAGGCATTGAGGACACCATGGAACAATAGGATGCCTGAAACGCCGGTATATGGGAGAAGTCCAGCAGAATCTGAAAATATGCCTCCTGATTGCTTAAAGGCTATGTACTCCTTTGCACTGTTTTTTTTTTAATTGCCTTGTATGTATTTTGCTAAATAAATCACATTTCTAATTGGTCTACCATTTGTCTTCTGTACCTACAGTGTATTTCAGTTTATGGCCAGCTGATGTATTCAGTTATCTCTCTAAGGCCCTGTTCACACCTGCGTTGGTGTGTTTCGTTGTTTTGCTCCGTCAGTGGTGCAGAACAAAGGAATAACGGAAGCAATGGTTCCGTCGCACAACGGACACCGCCACCTGCCGACAGAACCCATTGACTTTAGTGGGTTCCATTGGCTTTCCGTCAGGCGGAGGACCGTGATTTTACCAGAGACAATAGTGCAGATGTGAACGAGGCCTTATCCGTCAGTCATCACCCTAATGGCAAACTGAGCAGCTCCTCCTTTGCAGGCTCATGAACAAGCATTTACTGTGGAATCTGCGCATGTGCATGGTTTTAATTACTGCATACCTCCTAACCGTCCCGGATACAGCGGGACAGTCCAGGATTCCAGGTGGTGTTACGCTGTCCCAAGCGGCCGGTGGTATGTCTTGGTGTCAACTGTATCTGCGTCCTCAGGATGCAGATACAGTTGAATCCAATGCTAATGTAAGGGATAGTCAGCTCCCTGCATCAGTATTAGTACTACTCGTCGAGGAATTCCCGGGCACAGTGCTACTTTAAGTGCGGAGCCCCTTGTCTCACTATCCATATATGGACATTGAAGTCGGGGACTACTCCTGGAGCGGAATCCACTGCCAGAGCATTGCCGATGGTCTGGGCGGGGATTCCGCTCCTAGGCGGAACCCCTGTCGTCACTGTCCATATATGTACAATTACATCAAGGTCTCCTCCTGGAGTGCGATCCCTGGCCACAGCGTGGCCAACGCTCTGGACAGGGATTCTGCTCCTATAGGGAATGCCTTATGTCACTGTCCATATATGGACAGTGACGGCAGGGGCTCCTCCTGGAGTGGAATCCCTGGGGTGTGTGGCACCATCTACATGGGCACTGTGTGTGACACTATCTATATAGGCACTGGCGCTTTATATGTGCGCACTGGTACTAGGGGCAGCTAAGGGGGCATTAAACTGTATGGGGGCAGCTATTTGTCATTACACTGTGTGGGGGGTCCTATGGGAACATAATACTGAGTGGGCTGAACCGGGTATGTGTGGGCAGAGACTACTTAGATTAGATACTTGAAAGTTGGTAGGTATGTTTACTGGTGTGTGCTGGGGCAGAGCGAGTGTGTCTACTCCAAATTTGCAGCATAAGGCAATGAGGTTGCTTTACCACATGCCAATGCTGCAATTTTGGGATTTGCTCCCTCTAGTGACCAGCACATGGAAATGTTATAAATTAGAATCTAATTTATAATATTTCCTGAATTGTGAAAAAATTAAAAAAATTAAAACAATGTGTAATCATTTATATACTAACTGTTTAACTGAAAAAAAAGAAGAACATTTCTAGCGACACATTCCCTTTAATACTGCCATTTCATACACCAGTCCTATTAAACAGTTTGCTGGAGTAAGTAAGATGCAACACATTTATTAACAGGCGAACGACTCTTAATAAATGTGTCGCATCTTTTAGCTGCAACGCGGCCTGTCATCAGTACTTTCTACGTGCTGCGGCCTGCTGTACATTTAAAGTACATTTTAAAAATGTATTTTATTGTCTGATTGGGGGGGCATACAGTCTGATTGGGGGGGAGGAGGTATGGGTCTGGCACGGACCTTTGCCTTGTTACTCCCCCCAGAGATAAATCTGGGCCGCATTATGCATATAGATTTCTGCTATAATTTACATCAGTTACTGGAATAAATTATAGTAAAATTGTTGGTCATTTCTGCTAAGCCCCGCTCATTTTTTGCCCCCAAAAATTTTGACATATGCGCATTTTGTGAATTTTCTACGCTAGTAAACTGTTGTAGAAAGGTTAATATATTCCCCCCAAAGGCTACCGACCAAAATACAATATCTTAATGTAAGGATGTGTACACTTAATTGTGCTGCAACGCTTGTTGTCTCCATTCTATGTCAGTGTGGGAAGTAGATGTCCGGCCTTATGATTTTGTGATATGTGATAGACCCAGAATCCCAATCACCAAACCAAAGAATGCAAAATAAAGACACAAAACATTATAATTGGGTGTTAAATGGTCAAAACTTTTATTATATTATATGACCAAACCCAAAATGGCAAACCTCCAACTCACGAAGAGTCACCCTCCAGCACGCAGGAAAGGAAAAACCCCCTGTGGGGGAAACCTCTAGGGAAACCATGGCTGGAGGATTGCCCTTCCTCTGGGCTTAGAAGGTGCCAAAATATAATTTGTAACAGAATTTGTACGTTTCTACAGATTTTCAAGGAAAAACAATACAATGAACGAACGAACGAACGAACGAACGAACGAACGAACGAACGAACGAACGACATAAAACACAAATCGGCTGATCTGGTTGGCTAGGCGGATGTCTCTCTTCCTGGGCACCCATTAAAATTAATGGGTGATCCACGGATGAGACGGGTCCTCCAGAGGGGTCCTCCAGATGCCTCCTTGTTGCACCTGTCTCCGCTCTGGCTAATAGAGGGGGATCTCCTGCTGGAAACCCCCCTCTATTACAGACAACCCGTATGAAGAGGATGGCATCACTGTGATAAAGAAGTGCTCTTGGGTGAAGGGTTTCCCTGCTAGAACCTACAAATTACATCAGGTCGGCATTGGTGGGGAAGTCAAGCTCAAGGTCCTCAGTCCCATCCAATATGGCGCTGAATGTGGCAGTAAAACCTGCTAATATGGATTCTTTTTTATGTCATAAACATTTGTATATATGACATCAGCACCTTCATCATCATTACTACAGGAATGTATTACCACTGCACAACTCATACATTGTGACGTTATTACCATTCACTTCAATGGAGCTAACCTGCAATACCAGATACAACCTGTGGATAGGTGTGGTGCTGTTTTTGGAAGAAAGCAGCCATATTTTTCTAATCCTGCACAGCTCCTGTTAGAAATAGTTCAAAAAAGTGGGAGGAGAAGGAGAAGAAGGGGAGAGGGAAAGAAGAAATAAAAAAAAGGGAAAAAGAGGAACTCTGAGGTAAAAGATATCAAACTAGACTGAAAGGAGTCTGCTGGAGGTGCCAGATGGAAAGACATATTTCTGACATGAGGACCAGATTAGTTGAAATGTATCTTGAAGGGGGGCTTCAGAGAGTGGATTTTAGCACCATAATTGTAATGACCCGCAGAATCAAGTTATCATGCAATCCATGCCGCCCGATGAACACTGTAAAATCAAAACAGAAATGGCGGAATTACAGGTTTTCTTTCAATTCTCCCCACAAAATGTAGGTTTTTAAAAAAAAAAATGTTAATACATTATATGGTACATTAGGCCGCAGGGTAAATTCCACGTAAACAGCGCCATTCATCGGTTAACTGTTTAAATGATACCAGTTCAAGTGACCTTTATCGAAAAACACCATAAGAAATTTTTTCACAATTAACCTTCTAATTGGGCCTAGCATGTGTGATACTGTCTGCTAAGCCGTTGTATCTAAGCATATTATATGTGATACAGTCTGCTGAGCCGCTGTCTCCTTTCAAGTAGCAGAGCTATCGGGTGTCATAGTGTAATGAAACGGGGTAGGGAGACGGAGAGGTGACCCCTAATCTACCCGCAACTCAGTCCCTGCCTACTTGCACGGCCTATCCTAAGTGACGGCGTACAACTGGGCGACGGTCCTTACGCGCAATAAGTGCCAGACAGACAACACAAGACAAGGGCACACAGAAGAAATAGGGGGAGGTAGGGGCAGTTGCCCACGGAAACACCGTGAGCAACAGGCAGTGGTAAACGAGCCGAGACAAAACAGGAGAGTACGAAGTAGAAAATCAGAGCAGGAGAATAGTCAGTCAAGCCAGGGTCAATAGGTAACAGTGGTCAATAAGGTAAATAGCAAGAATTGCAGAGCCAGGAAACCAGACAATCACAGGCAAGGAACATGATGCAAATGAGGGTAAAAATAGACCAAGGGCGGGAGCTAGAACTGTCAGGCCAGGCTGTGATAGGTTCTCCCTCTCCTCAGCCTGCCAGCCTGAGTGGTAACAGATCGCATCACTCTAGCAGACCTTGGAGCTGATGAAGGCTGATTAACCCCGGGCGTCGACACAGAACCTGTGTTTGGCAAACCCTTTACAGAACCCCCCCTTTTATGAGGGACAACTGGACCCTTCCTAGGTGGGCCTGGCTTGTTGGGGAACCGAAGATGGAACTTCCTGAGCAATAACCCGGCGTGAACATCCCGGGCGGGTACCCAATTCCTCTCCTCAGACCCGTGTCCTCTCCAATGGACCAGGTACTGGATGGAGCCTTCGACCACCCTGCTGTCCACAATCTTGGCTACCTCGAATTCTACCCGATCCGGAGTGAGAACAGGGACCGAAGGTTTCCTCGATGTAGCCAAGGACGTGGAGCAGCTTTTCAAGAGGGAGGCATGGAACACGTTGTGTATCTGAAAAGACGGGGGTAACTCCAGCCGGAAGGAGACAGGGTTGAGGACCTCAATGATTTTGTACGGCCGTATATACCGGGGAGCAAACTTCTTGGACGGAACTTTAAGGCGCAAATTTTTAGAAGACAGCCACACCAGATCCCTGACCACAAGCAGATGGTTAGTTGAACGTTTTTTATCTGCCTGAGTCTTTTGGATGCTCTGGGATGCCTCAAGGTTCTTCTGAACCTGGGCCCAGACTGTGCACAGTTCCCGATGAATGACATCTACCTCGGGATTGTTGGAACCACCAGGTGAAATGGAGGAGAACCGTGGATTAAACACAAAATGACAGAAGAAGGGGGAAACCCCCGACGAGTTACTGACCCGGTTATTAAGGGAAAATTCGGCCAGGGGAATGAAGGAGACCCAATCATATTGACAGTCAGAGATAAAACACCTTAAATATTGTTCTAGAGCAGGGGTCTCAAACACGCAGCCCGCGGGCCGCATGCGGCCCCTGGGGCTGTCATCTGCGGCTCGCGGGACACAGAGCCGCTAGTATCGGCTCTGCTCCGAGACTCTGGAATTCCCTGACATCGCTGTCCACATATGAACAGCGATGTCTGGGGCTTCCCCAGAGCCGGAGTCCCGGGCAGAGCGCTGGTGTCGGCTCTGCTCCGGGACTATGTGGAATTCCCTGACATCGCTGCCCATATATGGACAGTGTGTCAGGGTCTTGCCCAGAGCGGAGCAGAGCGCTGGTATCGGCTCCGCTCCTGGACATTGTGGAATTCCCTGACATCGCTGTCCACATATGAACAGCGATGTCTGGGGCTTCCCCAGAGCCGGAGTCGCGAGCAGAGCGCTGGTGTCGAATCTGCTCCGGGACTCTGTGGAGAATTCCCTGACATCGCTGTCCACATATGAACAGCGATGTCTGGGGCTTCCCCAGAGCCAGAGTCCCGAGCAGAGCGCTGGTGTCAGCTCTGCTCCGGGACTTTGTGGAATTCCCTGACATCGCTGTCCACATATGAACAGCGATGTCTGGGGCTTCCCCAGAGCCGGAGTCCCGAGAAGAGCGCTGGTGTCGGCTCTGCTCCGGGACTCTGTGGAATTCCCTGACATCGCTGTCCACATATGAACAGCGATGTCTGGGGCATCGCCAGAGCCGGAGTCCCGAGCAGAGCGCTGGTGTCGGCTCTGCTCCGGGACTCTGTGGAATTCCCTGACATCACTGTCCACATATGAACAGCGATGTCTGGGGCTTCCCCAGAGCCGGAGTCCCGGGCAGAGCGCTAGTACAGGCTCTGCTCTGGGACTCTGTGGAATTCCCTGACATCGCTGCCCATATATGGACAGTGTGTCAGGGTCTTCCCCAGAGCGGAGTCCCGGGCAGAGCGCTATTATCGGCTCTGCTCCGGGACTCTGGGGAAGCCTCTGACATCGCTGTCCATACATCGACAATGATGTCAGGGTCTTCCCCAGAGCAGGAGTCCCAGTGATGTCAGGAGCATAGCTGGAGTCCCACGAAGAGCCTACTAGCGCTCTGCCTGGGACTCCAGCTCTGGGGTTGCCCCTGACATCTCTGTCCATATATGGACAGTGATGTCAGGAGCAGAGCTGGAATCCCAGGCAGAGTGCCAGAAGCGGCTTTGCTCCGGGACTCCAGCTCTGGGCAAGCCCCTGACATCACTGGGGCAGCCTCTACAGAGGGCACTGGGGCAGCCTCTACAGAGGGCACTGGGGCAGCCTCTACAGAGGGCACTGGGGCAGCCTCTACAGAGGGCACTGGGGCAGCCTCTACAGAGGGCACTTTGGCAGTCTCTACAGAGAGCACTGTGGCAGCCTCTACAGAGGGCACTGTGGCAGCCTCTACAGAGGGCACTGTGGCAGCCTCTACAGAGGGTACTGTGGCAGCCTCTACAGAGGGCACTGTGGCATTATCTACAAGTGGGTGTGTGGCAGTATCTGAAGAGGACACTGGCATTATCTAGGGGTGTGTTGCATTATCTACAGAGGGCACTGTGGCCTTATCTACAGAGGGCACTGTGGCCTTATCTACAGAGGGCACTGTGGCCTTATCTACAGAGGGCACTGTGGCCTTATCTACAGAGGGCACTGTGGCCTTATCTACAGAGGGCACTGTGGCCTTATCTACAGAGGGCACTGTGGCCTTATCTACAGAGGGCACTGTGGCCTTATCTACAGAGGGCACTGTGGTCTTATCTACAGAGGGCACTGTGGCCTTATCTAGGGGTGTGTTGCATTATCCACAGAGGGCACTGCGGCAGCATCCACAGAGGGCACTGCGGCAGCATCCACAGAGGGCACTGCAGCACTATCTAAAAAGGGGCTGCCCAATCTTGACATGTGTGCTAACTGAGCCGCCGGACTGCATTTAGCGACACTTAAACTGGAAAGCTGGATTGTTGAAATAAGCACGTGGAGAAATATCTCAAATTTTAAACCTAGCACTATTATTATAGTAATGTAGTATTATTATTCTAGTAATATAGTGTTATAGTAGTTCAAATAACTAATTGATTAACAATCATTTTGTATTGCATCAAATATGAAAGTGATGCGGCCCGTCAACTTCCCATTTTTTCTATATGCGGCCCACTTACCCGGCCGAGTTTGAGACCCCTGTTCTAGAGACTGATTAGTCCTCTCAGTTTGACCATTAGTTTCAGGATGGAAGGCCGAGGAGAAGGACAGATCAATCTCCAGCTTCTTACAAAATGCTCTCCAAAACAATGAAACAAATTGTACCCCTCTGTCAGAAACAATATTGACCGGAACCCCATGGATTTATTTGACAAACAAGGTAGCTAACGTCTTGGCATTGGGTAGTTTCTTGAAGGGTACAAAGTGGCACATCTTACTGAAGCGGTCTACTACAACCCACACCACCGACTTGCCTTGGGACGGAGGCAGATCGGTGATAAAATCCATGGAGATATGGGTCCAAGGTCTCTGGGGAATTGGCAAAGAACATAGTAAGCCCGCAGGTCGGGACCTGGGAGTCTTGGACCTAGCACAAATTTCACAAGCGGCGATGTAGGCCTTAACATCTTTAAGCAACCCAGGCCACCAATAGGTTCTAGAAATGAGGTGCTTGGTACCCAGGATGCCTGGATGGCCAGATAGTGCGGAGTCATGATTCTCCCTGAGCAACCTTAGCCGGAATTGCAGGGGAACAAATAGCTTGTTCTCTGGAAGGTTCTCGGGAGCAGAAGCTTGATCAGCCGCAATTTCGGAGACTAAGTCTGAATCCACAGAGGATATGATTATACCTGGGGGCAAAATACAAGCGGGATCCTCCTCAGGAAGCTATGCGACAGAGCATCAGCTTTAATATTTTTTGACCCAGCCCTATAGGTAACCACAAAGTTGAATCTTGTAAAAAAACAACGCCCATCGAGCTTGTCTCGGTTTTAGCCTCCCGGCAGATTCTAGGAAAAGTAGATTCTTGTGGTCATTAAGGACCGTTACCTGGTGCCTAGCCCCCTCAGGGAAGTGGCGCCACTCTTCAAATGCCCATTTAATAGCTAAGTGTAAAGGATTTGCCAGACGCAGCGTCTGTGTCAATGCCCGTAGGTAATCGGCCTGCATCTGTGCCTAGGTCTGCTAGAGTGACTCGTTCTGCTACCACTCAGGCTGGTAGGCTGAGGAGTGGGAGAACCTATCACAGCCTGGCCAGACGGTTCTAGCTCCCGCCCTTTGTCTACTTATACCTTCATTTGCTGCTTGTCCTTTGCCTGTGATTCTCTTCCTTCCTGGCTCTGCTGTTCCTGCATTTCCTATTGACCTCTTCTTCATATTGACCCTGGCTTTACTAACTACTCTCCTGCTCTGCGTTTGGCACCACGTACACTCCTGGTTTGACTCGGCTCGTTCACTACTCTTGTTGCTTACGGTGTTGCCGTGGGCAACTGCTCCATTTTCCTTAGCTTCTGTGTACCCTTGTCTGTTTGTCGGTCGTGCACATATTGAGCATAGGGACCGTCGCCCCGTTGTACGCCGTCGCCTAGGACGGGCCGTGCAAGTAGGCAGGGACTGAGTTTCGGGTAGATTAGGGCTCCACTGTCTGTCTCCCTACCCCGACATTACATAATCACAGGCCCTATACCTTTTCTACCCTGGTCCCTGACACAACTATGGACCCCCTTGAGGCCCTGGCTCAGCAAACGCAGGGTCTCTCCCTACAGGTCCAAAACCTGGCTCAGAGGTGCAACCAGCAATATGTGACCCAGGTGGTGCCCTCCACCTCACTTCTTGAACCCCACCTCAAGTTGCCTGACCGGTTCTCATGGGACAGGAAGACTTTTTTCTCCTTTCGGGAGAGTTGTAGGCTCTATTTCCGTTTAAAGCCCCACTCCTCAGGTTCTGAGAGCCAGCGAGTGGGTATAATTATGTCTCGACTCCAGGACAGCCCCCAAGAATGGGCCTTCTCCTTGGCTCCTGTAGCCCCTGAACTTTCTTCTGTTGAATTTTTTTTTTCTGCTCTCGGTCTCAACTATGACGAGACTGACAAGACTGCCTTTGCCGAGAGTCAGCTGGTGACCTTACATCAGGGTAAGAGACCCGTTGAGGAGTACTGTTCTGACTTTAGGAAGTGGTGTGTAATGTCTCGGTGGAATGACCCTGCCTTGAGGTGCCAGTTTAGATTGAGTCTGTCGAACGCCCTGAAAGACCTGTTAGTTAGTTATCCCTCTTCTGACTCTCTAGATCAGGTTATGGCTTTAGCGGTACGTCTTGACGGATGTCTCAGGGAACGACGACTTGAACGTTTTTGTGCCTTCTCCTCTGGCTCCCCTATGTTGGCTCCCGAGGTTCCGTTGCTTCATTCTTTCACGGAAAACTCGGATGAACCAATGCAACTCGGGGCCTCTGTGTCTGTGTAGAGAGCTCTGCAGGAAGAATGGTCTCTGCTTCTACTGTGGGGATGACAAGCATCAAGTGAACGACTGTCCTAGGCGTAAGAATACTCCAGCCGGAAAACGTCCGCGCCTAAGTGACCATCGGGGAGGTCGCTTGGGCGCACAGGTATTTCCCATAAATATGAAACGTAATAAGGTCTTGCTTCCCTTTCAGGTCTCGTTTGATGGTAGGTGTGCCACCGGCAGTGCCTTCATGGATTCAGGGTCTTCTGCTAATATTATGTCTGTGGAGTTTGCTATGTCTCTAGCTATGCCATTGATTGATTTGCCTAAACCTGTCCCGGTAGTGGGTATCGACTCCACTCCACTTGCTAATGGTTATTTTATGCAGCATACCCCTGTTTTTGAACTCATTCTTGGCTCCATTCATTTGGAGCAGTGTTCTGTGTTGGTGATGCAGGGATTATTGTCCGATTTGGTTTTAGGCTTTCCTTGGTTGCAGATGCATAATCCCACGTTTAACTGGAATACTGGGGATCTTACTAAATGGGGTAATGAATGCATGACGTCCTGTTTTTCCATTAATTTGGTTTCTCTCACTGAGGAGGTGAACACTCTACCTGAGTTTATTCAGGACTTCGCTGATGTTTTTCTAAAAAAGCCTCCGAAGAGTTACCTCCTGATAGAGAGTACGATTGCGCAATTGATTTGGTACCAGGAGCTAAGCTCCCTAAAGGTACGATATTTAATCTCTCTTGTCGCGAACGTGAAGCCATGAGAGAATATATCCAGGAAAGCCTGTGTAACGTCTATGGCCACGGCCCGTCGATCGGTCGTTAACCCCGACGGCCGTGGCCATGGACAGCTTACCTGCATGCAGCGTCGTCCCCCAGTCAGGCGCCGGCACTCTCTTCCGGATTCCGAGTGTCTCCGGCGGGTGCGCGCGCCCGCGCGTGCACGGCCTTAAAGGGCCAGTGCGCGCGTTTTTGTAAAAACTGTAATCTGGCCCAGGATGCCCTGGGCTATAAAAAGGGCTCTGCCCTCTTGCCCTTTGCCAGAGCGTTGTTAGTTTTCCCGTTGTTCGTCTTGCTTATGGTCTCCCAGTGTCTTCCAGCCTCCCAGTGTACCTTGCTCCTGTATTCCGTATCCCGTATCCTGTTTCCGTGCTACCTAGTGCTATTGCCGTGCTGTGCTACCTGCCGTGCTGTGCTACAGTCTACGCTACCCTGCTACGCCTCACCGAACGACTTCCCACCGCCTGGTTCTGGACGTGTCCGCCTCGCCACTGCCTACGATTGCCTCAGATACTCTCGCTGAACCATTGAACTGTGTACCTTCCGGTTTGGCCAGCTGCCATCCCCGCTACGCGGTACAGCCCAGTGGGTCCACTCCCCGCATCGTGACATATACACCCCGCAGCGTGACAGCCTGGCCAAGGGTTACATACGCCCCTCTACTTCTCCGGTAGGTACTGGCTTCTTCTTCGTAGGGAAGAATGATGGTGGTCTTAGGCCATGCATCGATTACCGAAACTTGAATAAGGTCACTGTAAGGAACCAATATCTCCTTCCTCTGATTCCTGATCTCTTCAATCAGGTTCAGGGGGCTCAATTATTCTCTAAGTTTGCTCTTCGTGGGGCTTATAACCTTATCCGAATCAGAGAAGGGGATGAGTGGAAACTGCGTTTAACACGTCCGAAGGTAATTTCGAATACCTCGTCATGCCCTTTGGGTTGTGTAATGCTCCCGCAGTCTTCCAGAATTTCAAAAATGATATTTTAAGAGACTACCTGGGGGTATTTCTTGTAGTGTACCTTGATGATATACTTGTGTTTTCCAAGGACTGGTCCTCCCACATTGAGCATGTCAGGAAGGTGCTCCAGGCCCTTCGGGAAAACAAACTCTTTGCTAAAACCGAAAAATGTGTGTTTGGGGTACAGGAGATACCATTTTTGGGTCAAATCCTCACTCCTAATGAATTCCGCATGGACCCTGCCAAGGTTCAGGCTGTGGCTGAATGTGTCCAACCTGCCTCCCTGAAGGCTTTACAGTGCTTCCTGGGGTTTTCTAATTATTACAGGAGATTTATTGCTAACTTCTTGGTCATCGCTAAGCCTCTTACGGACCTTACTCGCAAGGGTGCTGATCTCCTCCACTGGCCTCCGGAGGCGGTTCAGGCTTTTGAGATCCTTAAGAAGTGCTTTATCTCTGCCCCAGTGTTGATTCAGCCTAACCAGATGGAGCCATTCATCGTGGAGGTTGACGCCTCTGAGGTGGGAGTGGGTGCTGTCTTGTCCCAGGGTACTAGGTCTCTCACCCATCTCCGTCCCTGTGCCTACTTCTCCAGGAAGTTCTACCCCACTGAGAGTAACTATGATGTTGGCAACCGTGAACTTTTAGCCATTAAACGGGCATTTGAAGAGTGGTGCCACTTCCTGGAGGGGGCTAGGCACCAGGTAACGGTCCTTACCGACCACAAGAATCTGGTTTTCCTAGAATATGCCCGGAGGCTAAACCCGAGACAAGCTCGATGTGTGTTGTTTTTTTTACTAGATTCAACTTTGTGGTCACCTATAGGGCTGGGTCTAAAAATATTAAAGCTGATGCACTGTCGCGTAGCTTCATGGCCAGCCCTCCTCCGGAGGAGGAACCTGCTGGTGTTTTGCCCCCAGGTCTAATCATATCCTCTGTTGATTCTGACTTAGTCTCCGAAATTGCTTCTGATCAAGGTTCAGCTCCCAAGAATCTTCCTGAGAACAAGCTGTTTGATCCCCTGCAATTCCCCTAAGGGTACTCAGGGAGAATCATGACTCTGCACTATCTGGCCATCCAGGTATCCTGGGTACCAAGCAACTCATTTCTAGAACCTATTGGTGGCCTGGATTGCCTAAAGACGTTAAGGCCTACGTCACCACTTGTGAAATTTGTGCTAGGTCCAAGACTCCCAGGTCCCGACCAGCGGGCTTACTATGTTCTTTGCCCATTCCCCAGAGATCTTGGACCCATATCTCCATGGATTCTGCCTCCATCCCAAGGCAAGTCGGTGGAATGGGTTGTAGTAGACCGCTTCAGTAAGATGTGCCACTTTGTGCCCCTCAAGAAACTACCCAATGCCAAGACGTTAGCTACCTTGTTTGTCAAACACATCCTGCGTCTCCATGGGGGTCCTGTCAATATTGTTTCTGACAGAGGGGTACAATTTATTTCATTGTTTTGGAGAGCCTTCTGTAAAAAGCTGGAGATTGATCCGTCCTTCTCCTCAGCCTTCCATCCTGAAACTAATGGCCAAACTGAGAGGACTAATCAGTCTCTAGAACAATATTTAAGGTGTTTTATCTCTGACTGTCAATATGATTGGGTCTCCTTCATTCCCCTCACCGAATTTTCCTTTAATAACCATGTCAGTAACTCGTCAGGGGTCTCCCCCTTCTTCTGTAATTTTGAGTTTAACATAAGGTACTCCTCCGTTTCGCCTGGTGGGTCCAACAATCCCGAGGTAGATGTCGTTCATCGGTAACTGTGCACAGTCTGGGCCCAGGTTCAGAAGAACCTTGAGGTGTCCCAGAGCATACAAAAGACTCAGGCAGATAAAATACGTTCTACTAACCCCTTGTTTGTGGTCGGGGATCTGGTGTGGCTGTCTTCAAAAAATGTGCGCCTTAAAGTTCTGTCCCAAAAATTTGCTCCCCGTATATAGGGCCGTACAAAATCATTGAGGTCCTCAACCCTGTCTCCTTCCGGCTGGAGTTACCCCCGTCTTTTCAGATACACAACATGTTCCATGCCCCCCTCTTGAAAAGCTGCTCCCCGTCCATGGCTACATCGATGAAACCTCCGGTCCCTGTTCTCACCCCTGAAGGGGTAGAATTCGAGGTGGCCAAGATTGTGGACAGCAGGATGGTCCAAGGCTCCCTCCAGTACCTGGTCCATTGGAGAGCATACGGGCCTGAGGAGAGGACTTGGGTACCCGCCCGGGATGTTCACGCCGGGTTATTGCTTAGGAAGTTCCATCTTCGGTTCCCCAACAAGCCAGGTCCACCTAGGAAGGGTCCAGTAGCCCCTCATAAAAGGGGGGGTACTGTAAAGGAATTGCCAGACACAGCGTCTGTGTCAACGCCCGTGGTTAATCAGCCTGCATCTGTGCCTAGGTCTGCTAGAGTGACTCGTTATGCTACCACTCAGGCTGGTAGGCTGAGGAGTGGGAGAACCTATCACAGCCTGGCCAGACAGTCCTAGCTCCCGCCCTTTGTCTACTTATACCTTCATTTGCTGCTTGTCCTTTGCCTGTGATTCTCTTGCTTCCTGGCTCTGCTGTTTCTGCTTTTGCTATTGACCTCTGCTTCATATTGACCCTGGCTTTACTGACTACTCTCCTGCTCTGCGTTTGGCACCACGTACACTCCTGGTTTGACTCGACTCGTTCACTACTATTGTTGCTCACGGTGTTGCCGTGGGCAACTGCCCCATTTCCCTTAGCTTCTGTGTACCCTTGTCTGTTTGTCTGTCGTGCACATATTGAGAGTAGGGACTGTTGACCAGTTGTACGCCGTTGCCTAGGATGAGCAGTCGAAGTAGGCAGGGACTGAATTGCGGGTAGATTAGGGCTCACCTGCCTGTCTCCCTACGCCGACATTACACCAAGAGTTCGCGGTTGCCAACGTCATAGTTTCTCTCAGTGGAGGAGAACTTCCTGGAGAAGTAGGCACAGGGACGGAGATGGCTGAGAGACCTAGTACCCTGGGACAAGACAGCACCCACTCCTACCTCAGAGGCGTCAACCTCCATGATAAATGGCTCCATTTGTTTAGGCTGAATCAGCACTGGGACATAGACAAAGCCCCTCTTAAGGACCTCAAAAGCCTGGACCGCCTCCGGAGGCCAGTGGAGGAGATCAGCACCTTTATGAGTGAGATCCATAAGAGGCTCAGCGATGACCGAGAATTTAGCAATAAATCTCCTGTAATAATTAGCAAACCCCAGGAAACACTGTAAGGCCTTCAGGGAGGCAGGGCGGACCCATTCTGCCACGGCCTGAACATTGGCAGGGTCCAAGAGGAATTCGTTAGGAGTGAGGATTTGACCCAAAAATAGTATCTCCTGCACCCCAAACACACATTTTTCGGTTTTTGCAAAGAGTTTGTTTTTTCGAAGGGCCTGGAGCACCTTCCTGACATGCTAAATGTGGGAGGACCAGTCCTTAAAAAACACAAGTATATCATCAAGGTACACTACAAGAAATACCCCCAGATAGTCTCTTAAAATCTCATTTATGAAATTCTGGAAGACCGCGGGAGCATTACACAACCCAAAGGGCATGACGAGATATTCTAAATGACCTTCGGGTGTATTAAACGCAGTCTTCCACTCATCCCACTCTCTGATCTGGATAAGGTTATAAGCCCCACGAAGATCGAACTTAGAGAACCTTTGGGCCCCCTGAACCCGATTGAAGAGATCAGGAATCAAAGGAAGGGGATATTGGTTCCTTATAGTGATCTTATTTAAATTTCGGTAATCAATGCACGGCCTAAGACCACCATCCTTCTTCCCCAAGAAGAAGAAGCCAGCACCTACCGGAGAAGTAGAGGGGCGAATGTAACCCTTGGCCAGGCTTTCCTGGATATATTCTGCCTTGTATGTATTTTGCAAAATAAATCACATTTCTAATTGGTCTACCATTTGTCTTCTGTACCTGCAGTGTATTTCAGTTTATGGCCAGCTGCTGTATTCAGTTATCTCTCTAAGGCCCTGTTCACACCTGCGTTGGTGTGTTTCGTTGTTCTGCTCCGTCAGTGCTGCAGAACAAAGGAATAACGGAAGCAACGGACACCGCCACCTGCCGACAGAACCCATTGACTTTAGTGGGTGCCATTGGCTTTCCGTCAGGGGGGGGGGGCGTGATTTTACCAGAGACAATAGTGCTGATGTGAACGAGGCCTTATCCGTCAGTCATCACCCTAATGACAAACTGAGCAGCTCCTCCTTTGCAGGCCCATGAACAAGCATTTACTGTGGAATCTGCGCATGTGCATGGTTTTAATTACTGCATACCTCCTAACCATCCCGGATACAGCGGGACAGTCCAGGATTCCGGTCGGTGTTACGCTGTCCCAAGCGGCCGGTGGTATGTCTTGGTGTCAACTGTATCTGCGTCCTCAGGATGCAGATACAGTTGAATCCAATGCTAATGTAAGGGCTCGTCAGCTCTCTGTTTCTGTATTAGTACCACTCACCAAGGAATTCCCGGGCACAGCACTACTTTAAGTGCCGAGCCCCTTGTCTCACTATCCATATATGAACATTGACGTCGGGGACTACTCCTGGAGCGGAATCCTCTGCCTTTTCATTGCCGATGGTCTGGCCGGGGATTCCGCTCCTAGGCGGAACCCCTGATGTCACTGTCCATATATGTACAATTACATCAAGGGCTCCTCCTGGAGTGCAATCCCTGGCCACAGCGTGGCCGACGCTCTGGACAGGGATTCTGCTCCTATATGGAATGCCTTACGTCACTGTCCATATATGGACAGTGACGGCAGGGGCTCCTCCTGGATTGGAATCCCTGGGGGGGGGGGTGGCACCATCTACATGGGCACTGTGTACGACACTATCTATATGGGCACTGGCGCTTTATATGTGCACACTGATACTAGGGGTAGCTAAGGGGGCATTAAACTGTATGGGGGCAACTATTTGTCATTATACTGTGTGGGGTGTCCTATGGGAACATAGTACTGAGTGGGCTGAACCGGGTATGTGTGGCCGGAGATTACTTAGATTAGATACTTGAAAGTTGGTAGGTATGTGTGTGCTGGGGCAGAGCGAGTGTGTCTACCCCAAATTTGCAGCATAAGGCAATGAGGTTGCTTTACCACATGCCAATGCTGCAATTTTGGGAATTGCTCCCTCTAGTGACCAGCACATGGAAATGTTATACATTAGAATCAAATTTATATAATTTCCTGACTTGTGAAAAAATTAAAAAAATTAAAACAATGTGTAATCATTTATATACTAACTGTTTAACTGAAAAAAAAAAAAAATTCTAGCGACACATTCCCTTTAATACCGGCGTTTCATACACCAGTCCTATTAAACAGTTTGCTGGAGTAAGATGCAACACATTTATTAACAGGCGAACAACTCTTAATAAATGTGTCGCATCTTTTAGCTGCAACGCGGCCTGTCATCAGTACTTTCTACGTGCTGCGGCCTGCTGTACATTTAAAGTACATTTTTAAAATGTATTTTATTGTCTGATTCGGGGGGCGTACAGTCTGATTGGGGGGAGGTATGGGTCTGGCACAGACCTTTGCCTTGTTACGCCCCCCAGAGATAAATCTGGGCCGCATTATACATATAGATTTCTGCTATAATTTACATCAGTTACTGGCGTAAATTATAGTAAAATTGTTGCCCATTTCTGCTAAGCCCCGCTCATTTTTTGCCCCAAAAAATTTCAACAATATGCGCATTTTGTGAATTTTCTATGCTAGTAAACTGTTGTAGAAAGGTTAATATATTCCCCCCAAAGGCTACAGACCGTAATACAATATCTCAATGTAAGGATGTGTACATTTAATTGTGCTGCAACGCTTGTTGTCTCCATTCTATGTCAGTGTGGGAAGTAGATGTCCGGCCTTATGATTTTGTGATATGTGATATGACGATGCCATATATGTGGAAGGAAACTGTTGTTTGGGCACACTGTAGGGTTCAGATGGGTGGGAGCGTCATTTGGCTTTTGGAGCGTGGAATTTGCTTGGTAATAGTTTTGTTTGGAGTGTTTCCGTTTATAATGTGGGGCATATGTGAGCTGGGCAGAGTACATCAGGGGCATAGTCAGGGGGTATAATAATGGGGTAAAAAAACAATAAAATAATCCATTTATGTGTGTTACGCTGTGAAGCAATCCTCTCTGCACAGGCCAGTGTCGCACTTACATATGGCGTCCTTTCTTATGCCCCTTTTGGCCCACACTCCGCATATTTGCAGTTTGGGGAATTTTGCTGTGAAGTGTTGTCCTGGTATAATACGGGCACCCTCGCTTCCAGCAGATATGTTTGGTCCCTCCCCTTCCTGGTTCCCTAATTTTAGATCCTTGATAAATCGCCTCTTGAAACAGAAGAAATGTTCCCCTCGGGCACAACTGCATATTTTTTATTTCCTGACTTATTGGAGCCATAACTAATTTTATTTTTTCATAGACGTAGTGGTATGAGGGCTGTTTTTTTGCAGGACGAGCTGTAACGATTATTGGTACCATTTTCGGGTACATGCGACTTTTTGATCACCTTTTATCCTATTTTTTGGAAGGCCAGGTAAACAGAAAAACACAATTCTGGCACAGCTTTTTTATTTATTTTTTGTACAGTGTTCACCATGCGTTATAAATTACATGTTAACTTTATTATGTGGATCCGTACGATTCCGGCGATACCTAATTTATAGCACTTTTTTATGTTTTACAACATTTTGCACATTAAAATTGCTTTTGTAAAAAGAATTTATTTTTTCTGTCGCCAAGTTGTGAGAACCATAACTTTCCAATTTTTTTGTCGACGGAGCTGTATGAGGGTTTGTTTTTTGCGAGACAAGCTATAGTTTTTATAGGTACCATTTTTGGATACGTGCGACTTTTTTATCACTTTTTATTCCAATATTTGTAGGGCAAAGTGACCAAAAAACAGAAACTCGGGTATAGATTTTTACGGGGTTTTTTTTACGCTGTTCACCGTGTGCAATAAATAATATAATATTTTGATACCTCAGGTCGTCACGGTCGCGGCAATACCAAATACGTATGGTTTATAATATTTTTTTTAATAATAAAAGACTTGATAAGAGAAATAGGGCGATTGTGTTTTATTTTATTACTTGAAACTTTTATTGTTTTCAAACTTCATTTTTTTTTTACACTTTTTTATACTTTCTTTTACACTTTCTTTCAAGTCCCACTAGGGGACTTGAAGTTCCAACTGTCTGATGTTTTTTTTCTAATACATTGCACTACCTACGTAGTATAATGTATTAGATCTGTCAGTTATTCACTGACAGCAAGCCGATTAGGCTTCACCTCCCGGCGGGGCCTAATCGGCTTCCGTAATGACATAGCAGGAGGCCATTGTGTCTCCTGTTGCCATAGCAGCAGTCGCCAGTCCTGATTGCCTGTCAGGGATGGTGATCTGCTAGTAACCACTACGATGCAGCAATCGCTTTCGATTGCTGCATCGAGGGGGTTAATGGCAGGGATTGGAGCTAGCTCCGGTTCCTGACATTACAGGTGGATGCCATCTTTCTGGCGGCTACGGAATCCGATCAGGCTCCGCCGCCGGGCGGATCTTGACAGTCTTCCGTATTAGGCAGACCGGGAGGCCAGTATTAGGCCTCCGGTGGCCATTGCAGCCACCGGAACCCCGGCAATTTCATTGCTGGGGTTCCGATGAGCTGCAAACACCTTAAGTGCAGCACTCGCGTTTGAGCGCTGCACTTAAGGGGTTAATGGCGGGGATCTAAGCTAATTTCGGTCATCGCCATTACAGCCGGATGTCAGCTGTAAGATACAGCTGAGATCCGGGGATGATGGCATCGACTCAGCTTCTGAGCCGGTGCCAAACATTTGGTGTATGGATACGGCAATTTGCGGGAAGTCATAGCTTTCCATTGCGTACCCATACGGCAAATGTCGGGAAGGGGTTAATGTAAGGATGTGTACACTTAATTGTGCTGCAACGCTTGTTGTCTCCATTCTATGTCAGTGTGGGAAGTAGATGTCCGGCCTTATGATTTTGTGATATGTGATAGACCCAGAATCCCAATCACCAAACCAAAGAATGCAAAATAAAGACACAAAACATTATAATTGGGTGTTAAATGGTCAAAACGTTTATTATATTATATGACCAAACCCAAAATGGCAAACCTCCGACTCACGAAGAGTCACCCTCCAGCACGCAGGAAAGGAAAAACCCCCTGTGGGGGAAACCTCTAGGGAAACCATGGCTGGAGGATTGCCCTTCCTCTGGGCTTAGAAGGTGCCAAAATATAATTTGTAACAGAATTTGTAAGTTTTCTCCGATTTTCAAGGAAAGACAATACAATGAACGAACAACATAAAACACATAAATCGGCTGATCTGGTTGGCTAGGCGGATGTCTCTCTTCCTGGGCACCCATTAAAATTAATGGGCGATCCACGGATGAGACGGGTCCTCCAGATGCCTCCTTGTAGCACCTGTCTCCGCTCTGGCTAATAGAGGGGATCTCCTGCTGGAAACCCCCCTCTATTACAGACCCGTATGAAGAGGATGGCATCACTGTGATGAAGAAGTGGTCTTGGGTGAAGGGTTTCCCTGCTAGAACCTCCAAATTACATCAGGTCGGTATTGGTGGGGAAGTCAAGCTCAAGGTCCTCAGTCCCATCCAATATGGCACTGAATGTGGCAGTAAAACCTACTAATATGGAATCTTCTTTATGTCATAAACTTTTGTATTTATGACATCAGCACCTTCATCATCATTACTGCAGGAGTTTCTTACCACTGCACAACTCATACATTGTGACGTCACCCACAGTGGTCTGAAGTGTTAACCCTTTAATGACTGGCAATGTACTTAGTACAGATGCCATAAAGCTGAATAGAACATATCAGCGGCCATAAAGGAAAAGGGATAATGCAGGGAGCATCTTGGCACAAGAACAATCCATGACAAAGGGTTGTCCAGGATAAGATAACTTATCTGCTTTCTCCAAAAACCAGCACCACACCTGTCCATAGGTTGTGTGTGGTATTACAGCTCATTACAATTCACTTCAATGGAGCTAACCTACAATACCAGATACAACCTGTGGATAGGTGTGGTGCTGTTTTTGGAAGAAAGCAGCCATATTTTTATAATCCTGCACAGCTCCTGAAAGAAATAGTTCAAAAAAAGTGGGGGGAGAAGGAGAAGAAGGGGAGAGGGAAAGAAGAAATTAAAAAAAGGGAAAAAGAGGAACTGTGAGGTAAAAGATATCAAACTAGACTGAAAGGAGTCTGCTGGAGGTGCCAGATGGAAAGACAGATTTCTGCCATGGGGACCAGATTAGCTGAAATGTATCTTGAAGGGGGGCTTCAGAGAGTGGGTTTTAGCACCTTCCTGCCCTATGAAGTGCTGTTGCATTGAAAAACTATGCAGTTCATCTTCAAATGTAGCGTCACAAAAACAAATTATTTTGTAAAAAATAAAACTATATAAATTTGGTATCGCCATAATCGCAACAACCCGCAGAATCAAGTTATCATGCAATTCATGCCGCCCGATGAACACTGTAAAATCAAAACAGAAATGGCGGAATTACAGGTTTTTCTCATTGACACAATGAAAAACATCTCCAAAAACGGCTCAAGAAGTGACATGCTCCTTCTTTTTACGTGCCGTTTTAAAATACAATAGGCAGATGTTTGTAGACATTGGGCTAACGATTTTTCAGGCGTATTCGAAGGCGTTTACACCCCGAAATACACCTGAAAACACAGCGTGTGAATATACCCTTATAGATACGCTGTCTCAGATATATATATCTTTTTTTTTTTTTTTGTGGTGTGGGCAAAACACATGTCTTGTGGCACATGTGGGGGTGATACAGGGTCTGGCTTAGGCCTTTTGTTACACACTCAATGTAAAATTGTACACTAGCTCGGAGCTGGCGTTGATTTCTGCTTTATATTATGCCCGTTACTGGCGTAAATGAAAGTAAAATTGTCGTCCCTTTCCGCAAAGCGCCACACACTTTTCAAAAAGTGCCATGCGCAGCATAAACTGCCCAAAAACTTTCCCGCACGTTTGGGACTTTTCTATGCCAGATAAGAGGTTTAGCAAGGTTAATAAATTCTCCTGTAAGGCTACAGACAGTAATACAATATCTTACTGCAAGGATCTGTACACTCAGTGTCTGACTGAGGTACCTTGGACCCACCAAAGGAAATAATTATTTTGGGTCTAAACTTCAACTATATAGAAATAATTTGAACACTCTTAATTGTGTACTAAAAACGTGTGTAGTTAAACAAAGACCAATATTCCCACCATATTGTGACAGATATCAGTCCAACACAGGCATTCTGCAGACCATATAAGTGAATACAGTGCAGTGAAATTCAGTGACTCACACGTGACATCTTCTCAGATTCGAGTCATTCACATTCTCTTTTCTTCTTCATCCGGCCCAGAACCCCATGATGACTTCTTCCAGTCTTCTTCATCTCCAATGCCCAAGCGCGAACCAAAAGATACGTCATGAAAGTGTTCATGTAACCTAGATACCACGTGTAATGACGGGGTAGGGAGACAGACAGGTGAGCCCTAATCTACCCGCCACTCAGTCCCTGCCTACTTGCACGGCCCGTCCTAGGCGACGGCGTACAACTGGGCGACGGTCCCTACGCTCAATATGTGCACGACAGACCAACAGACAAGGGTACACAGAAGCTAATGGAAATGGGGCAGTTGCCCAAGGCAACACCGTGAGCAACAGGCGTAGTGAACGAGCCGAGTCAAACTAGGAGTGTACGAGGTACCAAACGCAGAGCAGGAGCGTAGTCAGTAAAGCCAGGGACAAAATGAAGCAAGGTCAATAATAATAGCAGGAGCAGCAGAGCCAGGAAACAGGAAAGAATCACAGGCAAAGACAAGCAGGAAATGAAGGTATAAATAGACCGAGGGCGAGAGCTAGAACTGTCTGGCCAGGCTGTGATAGGTTCTCCCACTCCTGAGCCTACCAGCCTGAGTGGTAGCAGATCAAATCACGGGAGTCCACACAGAATCTGTGTCTGGCAGATCCTTTTCACCAGGTTCCCATGACCCAATGTGCCATGTCACAGCGTATTCAAATCATGGAAGCGTCCGGTCTACATGACTACCGACCGTCATGGTGTGCAAACCTTAGATCAAAATTTCGACATATAACTAACTCTAAACCTCATAAGGTAATTTTCTTTAGCTATTATACCAGGATGTAGGCGGAGGAGTAGGCTAAGAGGATGGAAAGTGGCCGAGGCGGGAGTTGGGCCAGAGTGAATATGACGCTTGACTGGGGTCTGGGGAGGGGAAGGGGAGAGAGACAGGTGGGAAGGTGGGAGCAGAGGGGCAACATAAAAAAAATAATTAAACTGAATCTACTGCTTTAAAACAGTCACTCACCAAGTTGCAGAGCTGGCCGCTGCTTCTGGCCCCTGCATGGGTCCCATTCCTTTCTACAAACCAATTACCGCTGATCATAACCTTGATGAGCGGCGGCTGCCCACTTTATTTTACTTTTGTGGCCAGGCCCCGGACAGTAGTACCAGCGGTACTACCCTGATGGCAGGCCTGTTTGCAGGGGTACTAGCCAACTACGTCACAGATAACCCAAGTTTCAAGACCATGCAAAGTTATGGATTTTTGGCATCCCATGGAATATGGGAACAATAGGGAATTCTATCAGTAAGTATTCTGCCTGTTTCTTGGCTAATACTCCTAATCAAATTCCTTCTTCCAGCAGATTTTTTAAAGATTCTTTACATGCGGTGCTAGGTTTCGCCACAAGTTTGCGATATGTCGATTCATTGTCTAAAATGGTATGAACGTGTCTGGGATATAAACAGGAATCTAGCACAACTCCTGCTCTGTAAGATGTGGAGGACACAGTTATACGCTGGATATATGGTGAGCACCTCTGTGTTTTCACCTTTAGCCCTTATGTGTATATAGTGAACCTTTTAGAAGGTTAATCTTTACCCGCTAAGGTGGAAGGGTTGGTTCCAATGCCTAGTTATGGTGGTGTCTGAGGAAATAAAGGTCCTTTTAGACGTCCCGATACTGACCATGAAAACCAGCGCCAATCGACGATACAGCATATCACAAGGAGCAATCATCGGTAATGTATGGGGGCAAACAATCGTTACTACACCAGACCCCGCACCGATCTGCCAGCCCAGCTGCCTCCGGGCACTGGACAACACTGCCGGAAGCAGATGGCTCCGATCACTGCATAGCGGCCGTTCGGCAGAACTGCAGCTCGGTCTCTATTCTTTGACCGGAGCCATCTGCTTCCGGCAGTGTTGTCCGGTGCCCGGAGGCAGCTGGAGTGGCAGATCGGTGCGGGGTCCAGGTGTCGGAAACGCACCGATCATATACTGATCTCCATTAACGACACATACAGAGATGGAATACGGCACATACATCCCCATAGAGAATGCAAACGGGAGCTGTTCCATTCACTATAGCGTACGCCGTCTGTGTGGGAACGGCGCATGCGCCACTCCCACACAGACCAAAAGGAAGGTCTTTGGTAGAGCGACATCCGGCACCATTTTCAGGTGGACCGGAAGCCAAGTCCGGACAGTAGGATGACGAGTTCCGGTCGCGACTTCCAGCCATATGTTGAAGGCAGCGCAGAGCAAAGACTAGGAGCGGCAGGGCGGAGACGGCAGCGGCGGCAGGAGCAGGTAAGTTATGTTTGTGTATGTGATGTGTGTGTATGTTAGTGTTATACTGTCTGCTGAGCACTGTATCTAATCCTCCTACACTGTGCATTCGCTCAGAAAATGGCGGCACACAGAGTAGGAGGTTTGAACATTTAACCCCCTCCTTTCTCCTGGCACTAGCCAGGATAATGGAGGGGGGATTCTGTGAGGACACTAGAGCGAGTGTGTCTACTACAAATTTCAAATTTGCAGCATAAGGCAATGAGGTTGCTTTACCACATGCCAATGCTGCAATTTTGGGAATTGCTCCCTCTAGTGACCAGCACATGGAAATGTTATAAATTAGAATCTAATTTATAATATTTCCTGACTTGTGAAAAAATTTAAAAAATTAAAACAATGTGTAATCATTTATATACTAACTGTTTAAATGAAGAAAAAAAAAATAATTCTAGCGACACATTCCCTTTAATACTGGCGTTTCATACACCAGTCCTATTAACCCCTTCCCGCACCTTGGCGTAAATGCACGTCCAGGTGAGCAGTAACTTCGCGCACCTGGGCGTGCAGTTACGTCCACGCTTTAACTGTTAACCGCCGCGCGGCGCTACACCGCAGCGGCGGTTAACTGTGCAGGGCGTCTTCCCTGCTCTCCCCGTTGCCGATCAGCGGCCTGTCGCCGCTGAAATCGGCAATTAACCCCTTCGATGCGGTCGTCAATTGCGATCACCACATCAAAGAGGTTTACAGCGGATCGGCAGCCCCCCACATGCATTTGCGGGGGCTGGCGATCCTTATCATGGCAACCAGAGGCCAGACAATGACCTCCGGGTTGCCATGTACGGAAGGCTCGGAGGAGCAGCCTCCGGCCGGTCCTCCGATGCTTCCTGTCAGTGTGACTGTCACGTCACAATGACAGTTAGAACACATTACACTACGTGTGTAGTGTAATGTGTTCCAGCAGCGATCAGAGCTGCAAGTCTAAGTGTCCCCTAGTGGGACAAGTAAAAAAAGTAAAAAAAAGATAATAAAAATGTTTTTAGAAAGTGTAAAAATAAAAGTTAGAAGTGACATAAACAAAGAATGCTTTTTTTCCTATAATAAGTACACATATTTGGTATCACCGCGTTCGTAAAGACCCCAACTATAAAACTGTAATATTATTTTTCCCGCACGGTGAACACCGCGAAAAAAATAAATGAAAAACAGTGCCCAAATCACAATTTTTTGGTTACCAACCCTCCCAAAATATACAATAAAAAGTGATCAAAAAGTCGCATGTACGCCAAAATTGTACCGATACAAACTACATCCCGTCCCGCAAAAAACAAGCCCTTACACCGCTTTTTTGACTGAAAAATAAAAAAGTTATCGCTCTCAGAATTTGGTGACACAAAAGATTATTTATTTTATAAATAAGTGATTTTATTGCACAAACGCTGCAAAACATAAAAAAATTATATACATCTGGTATCGCCGTAATCGTATCGACCCGCAGAATAAAGTAAAAATGGTCATTTATAGCCCAGGGTGAAGGCCATAAAAAAACGAATAAAAACCATTGTCAGAATTGATGGTTTTTGGTCACCTTGCTTGCCAAAAAATGGAATAAAACGTGATCAAAAAATTTTCTGGTACCAATGAAAACTACAGATTGTCCCGCAAAGAATAAACCCTCACACGGCTCCAGTGGAGAAAAAATAAAACAGTTCTGGCTCCCAGAATATGGCGATGCAAAATGTGCAGTGTCCAAAAGCAGATAAGATCGGGTGCCATTTATCAGTGCGACACCGGCCACATATCTGCAGATTATTATTTATTTACTGCATTATTATACCCTCTTATTATACCCTGATGTACCCCGCACAGATAACATGTACCCTGATGTACTCCGCACAGATAACATATGCCCCCACATTATAAACTAAAACACCAGTAAAACCCCAAACACAACAACTTCCAAGCTACATCTGCGCCCCAAAAGCCAAATGGCGCTCCCTCCCTTCTGAGCCCTGCAGTGTGCCTAAACACCATTTTACGTCCACAGATATGGCATCGCCATACCCGGGAGAACCCTGTTAATATTTTATGAGGTATTTGTCTTCAGTGGCACAAACTGGGCATAACATGTAGTGCACTAAAATGGCATATGAGTGGAAAATTGTAATTTTCACTCCGCACCATGCGCTGCGCATTAACCCCTTCGCGCACCACAACATAGCATGTCTTAGTGTAGGGGGTGATGTATGGAGCGTCTCACGTGAAAAATAAAGAATTTAAAATGGCAAAATCGCTGTTTTTTTGGTCACCTTGGCTCTACCTAAAAATGTAATAAAAAGTGCTAAAAAAATTGTATGTACCAAAAAATGGTACCAATAAAAACGACCGCTCGTCCCTCAATAAATAAGCCCTCATACCGCTCTAATGACTGAAAAATAAAAAAGTTGTGGCTCTTGGAACACGGGGAGGAAAAAACTAAAAAGGAAAATAAAAAAATGGATCAGTCCAGAAAGGGTTAATTACTTTCTAATGAAAAACCATTTATGACCACACGTGTATAGCCGTACTCGGGAGAAATTGCATTGCAAATATTGGGCAGCTTTTTCCCCCTTTATCCTTTGTGAAATTGAAAAAATGCAACATTTTAGTGGAAGAAATGTCGATATTCATTTTCACGGCCTAATTCTAATAAATCCTGCAAAAGACTTGTGGGGTCTAAATGCCCACTATATCCCTAGATAGATTCTTTAAGTGGTTCTAATTTCCACTTTTGGGGGGTTTCCACTGTTTTGGTCCCTCGGGGGCTTTGCAAATGCGACATGGCATCCAAAAACCATTTCAGCTAAATTTGAGCTCCAAAAGCCAAATAGCGCTCCTTCCCTTCTAAGCCTTGCTGTGGGTCCAGAAAGCAGTTTATTACCACATATGGCATATTTCCGTAATCGGGAGAAATTGTTTTACAAATGTTGGGGTGCTTTTTCTCCTTTATTTCTTGTAAAAATTAAAAATGGCTACCTTTTTTCAGAAAAAAAGTCGATTTTTACGTTTACAGAATAATTCCAATGAATTCAGCAAAACAACCGTGGGGTCAAAATGCTAACTTTACCCCTAGAAAAATTCCTTGATGAGTGTAGTTTCCAAAATGGGGTCACTTTCCGGGGGTTTCCACTATTTTGTTCCCTCCAGTGCATTTCAAACGCGACATGGCACTGAAAACTATTCCAGCAAAATCAGAATTTCAAAATCCAAATGGTGCTTCCCTTCTAAGTCCTGCTGTGGGTCCAAACAGCAGTTTATTACCACATATGGGGTATTGCTATAATCAGGAGAAATTGCTTTACATATTTTGGGGTGTTTTTTCTCTTTTATTCCTTGAAAAAATTAAAAATTTCTATGTTTTTTCAGAAAAAAAGTAGATTTTCATCTTCACAAACTACTTCAAATAAATTTAACAAAAAATCTGTGGGTTCAAAATGCTAACTATACCCCTAGATAAATTCCCTGAGGGGTGTAGTTTCCAAAATGAGGTCACCTTTGGGGGTCTTTATTGTTTTGGCCCCACAAAACCTCTTCAAACCTGACATGGTACCTAAAATATATGCTAAAAAAAAGGAGGCCCCAAAATCCACTAGGTGCTCCTTTGCTTCTGAGGCCTGTATTTCAGTACACTGCCACATGTGGGGTATTTCTAAAAACTGCAGAATCTGGGCAATAAATAATAAGTTACATTTCTCGGGTAAAACCTTCTGTGGTATAGAAATTGTTTTATTACAAATAAATTTTGTAAAAAAAAAATGACATTTGTAACTTTCACCTCTACTTTGCTTTAATTCCTGTGAAATGCCTAAAGGGTTAATACACTTTCTGAATGCTGTTTTGAATACTTTGAGGGGTGCAGTTTTCAAAATGGGGTGACTTATGGGAACTTTCTAATATATAAGGCCCTCAAAGCCACTTCAGAACTGAACTGGTCCTTGTAAAAATCGCCTTTTCAAATTTTCTTGAACATATGAGAAATCGCTGCTAAAGTTCTAAGTCTTGTAACGTCCTAGAAAATAAAAGAATGTTCAAAAAACGATGCCAAACTAAAGTAGACATATGGGAAATGTTAACTAGTAACTATTTTGTGTGGTATTACTATCTGTTTTACAAGCAGATACATTTAAATTTCGAAAAATGCTAATTTTTGCACATTTTCTCCAAATCTTGGTGTTTTTTACAAATAAATATTGAATTTATCAACCACATTTTTTCACTACCATAAAGTACAATATGTCACGAGAAAAAAATCTCAGAATCGCTTGGATAGGTAAAAGCATTCCGGAGTTATTACCACATAAAGTGACATGTCAGATTTGAAAAATCGGCTTCGTCCTGAAGGCCAAAACAGGCTCAGTCCTGAAGGGGTTAAACAGTTTGCTGGAGTAAGATGCAACAAATTTATTAACAGGCGAACAACTCTTAATAAATGTGTCGCATCTTTTAGCTGCAATGCGGCCTGTTATCAGTACTTTCTACGTGCTGCGGCCTGCTGTAAGAGCCTGAGGGAATCCGGGAGGGAGAATCGGAGTGGGGAGGTAAGTACATTTTTAAACTGTATTTTATTGTCTGATTGGGGGGCAAATAGTCTGATTGGGTGGGAGGTATGGGTCTGGCACGGACCTTTGCCTTGATATGCCCCCCAGAGATAAATCTGGGCCGCACTATACATATAGATTTCTGCTATAATTTACATCAGTTACTGGTGTAAATTGTAGTAAAATTGTTGGCCATTTCTGCTAAGCCCTGCCCATTTTTTGCCCCCAAAAATGTAGACATTTGCGCATTTTGTGAATTTTCTACGCTAGTAAACTGTTGTAGAATGGTTAATATATTCCCCCCAAAGGCTACAGACCGTAATACAATATATTAATGTAAGGATGTGTGCAGCAACACTTGTTGCCTCCATTCTATGTCAGTGTGGGAAGTAGATGTCCAGCTTTATGATTTTGTAATATATGATAGACCCAAAATTCCAATCACTAAACCAAAGAAAAGACAGGCCGGACGGACCATGCCACAGTGGAGGGTAGGCCAGACATGACGGGGATAGGAGGGAGGATCGTGTCACAGCCAAAGGTGAGGGTTAGTGGAGGGGTTGGGTCTAGGAGAGGGAGGGGATCCGGTGAGGGTTAGCCGGAAGTACGCTGACTTCCCGTTCTTTTGGTCGGGAGCAGCGGACGGAGTAAGACATTTATCCACGCATCTCCCATCCGGCGGCCATCTTACCTCATGTCAGAGCAGCAGTTCATTGAGCAGATGCGGGCGGCGGCTGCTGCATTCAGCCCCGCCTGGTTGGAGGAACAAGCTGCAGCGGTGGCCAACGCTCCAGTACCTTCGGAAGTCTCTCCCACGTGCCGGGCCCGGTGCTCGTGTCCTCCAGAAAGGCTGAGCCCCAACGTGGCTCCTCGGACTTGGCGCCACAGAGGGAGTCCTGTGAGGGACCCTCCGCCTCGGGCGTCTGGCAGCACTGATACTGCAGCCGGTGCCAGGGTCGGGAGGAATCCCACTTCGCGGCGGAGGTGGGGGGGGTGCGGCCTCTACTTCCGGTCACCCCTCCACTTGCCAGTTCTACACCGGGTTCCATGGTTCGGACGGCTGCCCCTGGTGATGTGCCAGCTGGGGTGGAGCCCCACGGCGATCCGGAGGAAGCAAGGGACCTGCATTGGGCCGCAGGGCTAGGTCGTCCGTTTCGAGGGTGACTTCCAGGCGGCGAGCTGCCGGCCCTCCGGTGCCGGTCGACTCCCCCACCAAGGTTCCGGCCGTTGAGCACACCTGTGCGTGCTCCCATGGATGGGGACCAGATCTGCCGAAGACCTTGAGGATGGGGTGCTTCGTGGACAGGACGCTTAAGCTGATGGGTCCACAGCGCCTGTGCAGCTCGGTGAGTCGTTTTCACCATCTTTACCGTTTCCCGCTATACTTATGTCTCCTGTTTCAGGGGAGGGTTCCGCGGTTGGGGAGCGGGTATGTGATGTGGGGTCTGGGTTTGTGAATGTTGGGGGTGGGGGGTATAGTCTGCGAGAGTTGGTCGGTTGCGTCAAGGAATTGTTAGGCCGGCTCGACGGGACGGGGTCTCCTGTGGCGGCGTGGGTGGGGGCTGGTGGGGTAGGGTTTAATGCCCCGGCGGCGGTCGCTGCGAGTGTAGGAGCAAATACGTAATCGGTGGCTGTGTCTGTTCAGACCGACTCGGCGGCGGCGGTTGATGGTGTTCGGTTGGACGATAAAGCCAGGGGGAGGTTTATGTGTGTTTTGAAGGACCTTTGGGGCAAACTTGAAGCAGGCTGTTCGGGAAAAAATTTGGAACGACGAGTACGTGGAAATTTTTTCATTGTTGCCCCTGGAAAAATTGAATCTGTAGAAGGGGTAGCGAGATGAGAGTAAGAAGGAGGAGGAGGAAAAGCGTTGTTACCACCTTATCCCTAAGACATTTGTTAACTGGTTGCAAGTGTTCGCCATTTTGGCCAGTGTTATTGGTGAAAAGGCTCCGGAACATTGCTCCCCCCTGTTTTGCTATATGGATGTCATCGGGGAAGCCCATAGGGTATATGGGGGGGTAGCTTGGCTACGTTATGACGAGCAGTTTAGACAACAGAAGGCGGTTCGGCTCAATATTAGGTGGGACCAGTCCTTTCCCGGGAGCGGGGGGGGGGGGGGCAGCAGGCCAATCTGGTCAATCCAGCTCAGGGGGCAATGCAAAGCTCGGGCTGTGCTGGCAATACAATGAGGGACATTCTAAATTCGGTGCAGGTTGCAAGTTCAAGCACCTTTGTTTTCAATGCAATGGGGCATCCCACGGGGCATCTAAATGCTTGTGCAAGGGAAAACGAGGTGGGGAGGTTTTTTTTTTTACGCCAGTCATGGGGGTGACGCCAGTGAAGCTGGAAAGGATGGTCAGGTTTCTAAATAGTTATCCGAACAGGGCCAGCGCGCAGTTGTTGTTTGATGGTTTTAATGTGGGTTTTTGTATCCCCTCCCCTCCTCACCGGGTCCCCTTTTCCATAAAAAATCTGAAGTCAGCTTACCAGCATCCCGACGTGGTTAGGGAGAAATTGGCAAAAGAGGTGGATTTGGGGCGCATGGCGGGCCCTTTAGTACTCTCCCCATCCCGGGTTTGGTCGTCTCCCCGCTGGGGGTTGTCCCGAAGAAGGAGGCGAACAAATACCGTTTGATTCACCATTTGTCTTATCCTAAGGGCTTGTCGGTTAATGACGGGATAGATCGGGATCTTTGCTCGGTCGTGTATACGTCATTCGACGCGCCAGTGCAGTGGGTGCGTTTCCATGGTAGGGGGGCGTTAATGGCCAAGACGGATGTCGAGGCGGCTTTTCAGCTGTTGCCGGTGCATGCGGATAGTCAGCGTTTACTGGGGTGTTTTTGGGGGGGCGGTTTTTATGTGGATCGGTTTCTCCCCATGGGTTGTTCCATTTCTTGTGCGTACTTTGAGGCGTTTAGCTCATTTTTGGAATGGGTGGTCAAATCTGTGGCGGGGGTGGATTCGATCATTCATTATTTAGACAATTTCTTGTGCGCAACGATCTTGGGGCCCGCCCGTTCCGTGAGTTGGTTTGGGACATAAAACACGATCTGTTGCACCTGTGGCCATTGTACCCGAACTTGATCACGGTGTGGTCGGATATTGTGCCTAGAAAATCCTGGCGTTTGGCATGGTCGGTGGAGCGGATCAACAAAGCCAGGATAAAAGTTAACAGGGCGGTGTCTGCATTTGTTGCGCGGAATGGTGGCATATGTGTTCGGCACTGGGACTTGGAAGCTGGAGTTGGAGCGTATTGGAGTGCAGATGGTGTTCACCTGAATGATGTGAGAACAGATTTGTGGTGCTTGGGCTTGCAGGATGGCATTGAGAGGGCTATTTTGTTGTGGCGGGACTCTCAGGCTTGAGGGGGTCAAGGCCTGTTCGCTGTGGCTGGGGAGTCCTTGGAGTTAGACAAATAATTATTGCGGGGGGTGCATCGTGGGTATGGATCCCCTCGGGTTTTAAAGATGAAAGGACACTATCTGGCGGTTGGATAGTGTGATTTCCTTAGGGTGTTATCCCTTGGGAGTGGTGGCAGTTACCTTACGGCATCTGCCAGGAATATTGGTGCCTCTGAGCCGGGTTTTTACGGCTGGGGGTAAAATGGTGGGGCAGATAGCCAGTAACATAAAAAGTTAATGATAGCTCCAGGGACTACTCCTAGTCTATGTAAAGGATCTGCCAGGCACAGCTTCTGTGTCAACGCCCATAGGTAATCAGTCTGCACCTGCTTCTATGTCTGTGAGACTGACTCCATCTTCCACCACACAGGATGGCAGGCTTAGGAGTGGGAGAGCCTATCACAACCTGGCCAGACGGAGCTAGCTCCCGCCCTCTGTCTATTTATACCTGCCTTTCCTGTTCCTCCTTGCTTGTGATTCTTCTCTGTTGGTTTCCTGGCCCTGCTGCAGCTTCTTGAACTACTTATCCTCTGCTTGTGATTGACCTTGGCTTTTCTGACCACTCTTCTGCTCAGCGTATTTGTACCTCGCTCATCTCCTGGTTTGACTCGGCTCGTTCACCTCGCTTGTTGCTCACGGTGTTCCGTGGGCAACTTCCCCATTTCCCTTGCTTCCTTGTACCCTTGTCTGTTGTGCACCTATTGAGTGTAGGGACCGTCGCCCAGTTGTACCTCGTCGCCTAGGGCGGGTCGTTGCAAGTAGGCAGGGACTGAGTGGCGGGTAGATTAGGGCTCACTTGTCTGTTTCCCTATCCCTTTCATTACAGTCTATGTGTTAATGTTTGTTTGTCAGTGGTGTCTGACGTGTTTGGGTTATAATTTATGGTTCGTGCATTATTGATTTATTATTGTTTTTGTTAATAAATAATATGGATATTATTTATTTATGGTTAATTGAGTTAACTAACTTTATATTTATTTCTTAATAAAATGGCTGCTGTGGCCACTTTATCCAAACCCTCGGTGTCGAGTCGTCTTGAGAGAAAGGTGTGGGTTATGAATGGGGAACAGATATATAGGTAAGTGTAATTTGCATACACATACATCACTCGACTTACCCCAAGTCATGCAAAATAAAGACACAAAACATTATAATTGGGTGTTAAATGGTCAAAATTTTTATTATATGACCAAACCCAAAATGGCAAACCTCCGACTCACGAAGAGTCACCCTCCAGCACGCAGGAAAGGAAAAACCCCCTGTGGGGGAAACCTCTAGGGAAACCATGGCTGGAGGATTGCCCTTCCTCTGGGCTTAGAAGGTGCCAAAATATAATTTGTAACAGAATTTGTACATTTTCTCAGATTTTCAAGGAAAGACATTACAATGAACGAACGACATAAAACATATAAATCGGCTGATCTGGTTGGCTAGGCAGATGTCTCTCTTCCTGGGTACCCATTAAAATGAATGGGCGATGCTCGGTTGAGACGGGTCCTCCAGAGGGGTCCTCCAGATGCCTCCTTGTAGCACCTGTCTCTGCTTTGGCTAATAAGGGGGGGATCTCCTGCTGGAAAACCTCCTCTGTTACAGACAACCTGTATGAAGAGGATGGCATCACTGTGATGAAGAAGTGCTCTTGGGTGAAGGGTTTCCCTGCTAGAACCTAAAAATTACATCAGGTCGGCATTGGAGGGGAAGTTAAGCTCAAGGTCCTCAGTCCCATCCAATATGGCGCTAAATGTGGCAGTAAAACCTTCTAATATGGAATCTTCTTTATGTCATAAACATTTGTGTTTATGACATCAGCACATTCATCATCATTACTGCAGGAGTTTCTTACCACTGCACAACTCATACATTGTGACATCACCCACAGTGGTCTGAAGTGTTAACCCTTTAATGAATGGCAGTGTACTTACCACAGAGGCCATAAAGCTGAATAGTACATATCAGCGGCCATAAAGGAAAAGGGATAATGCAGGGAGCATCTCCTCACAAGAACTATCCAGACAAAGAGTTCTCCAGGATAAGATAACTTGTCTGCTTTCTCCAAAAACCAGCACCACACCTGTCCATAGGTTGTGTGTGGTATTACAGCTCATTACCATTTACTTCAATGGAGCAAACCTGCAATACCAGATACAACCTGTGGATAGGTGTGGTGCTGTTTTTGGAAGAAAGCAGCCATATTTTTCTAATCCTGCACAGCCCCTGTTAGAAATAGTTCAAAAAAAGGGGGAGAGAAGAAATTAAAAAAAGGGAAAAAGAGGAACTCTGAGGTAAAATAAATCAAACTAGACTGAAAGGAGTCTGCTGGAGGTGCCAGATGGAAAGACATGTTTCTGCCATGGGGACCAGATTAGTTGAAAATCTATGCAGTTCATCTTCGAATGCAGCGTCACAAAAAGAAATTATTTTGTAAAAAAATTAAAAAGTGTTTTTATTGTGCAAAACTAGAAAAACCTTTACATACATGTTGGTTCAGGACTCCTGGTGGTCCTCCATGGGCTTTACCCATGGAGTGTTTGGAGACATGTTGGAGCTGTGGGGGAATGGTAGGTACGCTTACTGACATCTGATGGGATTGTAGGCACATCGCACCATTTTGGTTGGCAATAAATGCTCTCTTTGAACATGCCCTCTCCGCTCCATTCTCTCCAGATCTATTTCTTTCAAGAAGAAAGTTCTCCTCCATTTATTCAGACTAGGTTGTGCCTAGACATTGAAAGTCTACAATTCCCCGGTACAAATCTAAATGTTTGGCCACATTCACTGATATTCAGAATCCAGCAACTCTGCCGATTGTTGAAGTAATCTCAGGTATTTTTTGAGTAGTTGACCGCTAACTCCCTCCACTCTGCTACCTCGCTGTAGTGTCCGACCATTAAATTTTTTTTCTTCTCTCTCTGTAATTGTCGTCTGTCTATTGCTTGTTGTTTTAACCTTTCTCATTGATAAAAGTACAGATTTGGTAAAGACGACGTTTACATTGTTTCCTAATTGTCTTTTGGTGAGCTGCATTTTTTTTTAACATTTTGTACTGCTTTATGGTTTAAATAAAGATTTAGCAGAGTTACTGAAGTTAAGCAGTGATAAATATTCTTCTACGTTGTCACGGCGCAGGATGTGGACCCACAGGGCCGTACCGCGAAGCGGGGTAGCAGCCGGCCAACAAGGTACAAAACCATGTCTATAGTTCTGAACGGGTACCTGAGGCAATGTAGACAGTGGCAGGGACACGACTTGACTTTCACAGCAGGTGACGTCGCAGATGCAGCGGTAAGACACGACTTGACTTTCGCATCAGGTGACGCCGCGGATGCAGCAGGAAGACACGACTTGACTTTCACAGCAGGTAACGATAGCACAGGATACAGGGTACAGGCAGCAGGAACGGGTAACACTGGGAACTGGAAAACACTGGGAGACCTTTAGCAATCAAACTAGGGTATACCACAACGCTCAGGCAAGGAACCAATGGGCAGGGTCCCTTATTATAGTCCAGCAGCCATTTGGGCTGATAATTGATGTAAGGCAGCTGGACGCGTAAAGGCCCTCTAAGGCCGTGCGCAAACGGGGGCGCGCGCCCTGCGGTACACAGTCCGAGGACCCGGAATAGAGTACCGGCGTCTCCCTGGAGGGAGTACACGGCGAGAAGAGAGGCGTCCATGGCCGGGATCATCAAGGGGTAAGTCAGAACGACGACCCCCAGCCATGGACGTAACATACGTCCTGCTCCTGAGGTGACCTCAGGGAGGACAGAAACCTCCCATGGAACAGAAGAGACTGGGGTGGTGGACATTGTTAGGTAAAGGTTAAGTTATAGACTTACCATCAGGGGTGCTCAGGGATATGCCGCTAATCCCAAAGTCAAGACTAGCTAGGAGGTCAAGGCTTCCTGAGCCCTGCTCACACCATAGTCAGGAGCCCCCCAGCTTGACTGTGTCTGATTTGGGACAGGTAGTGGCCCAATTACTGGCTGGTGTTAGAGAGGCTTTGGTGCAGCGTGAGGTCCCACCACCTGTGGTCCCCCTTGCTCCTTTTCCTGTGGCGGCGTGGTACGGTTCGGTATCTGGGGCTGTTGCCCTAGGTTCTAAAGTCACTGGGGGTGCTGGTGGGTCTGGCGCTCCTGTTGAGGTTCAACTGCATGGGGTTCGGTTAGCCAAATGTTTGTTTTGAGAGCTCCCTTAAGACGGAGATTAGAGATCGTATTTGGCGTGATGAATATGTTGAGATTTTCTCTCTTTTGCCGTTAGAGAAATTAAATTTGAATAGAGGAAAGTCTGACGAGAGTAAGGCTGGATTCACACGAGCACATTACGTCCGTAATGGACGGAACGTATTTCGGCCGCAAGTCCCGGACCGAACACACTGCTGGGAGCCAAAATATGTGTCAGACAATATTAGCACCATACAATACAATACAATACAATACTGCTGTAGTACAGCGCCCTAATAATACAGTGTACTTAACACTAAATGAAATTTACTACATATTTCAAGGAATTTTCCAGGAACATTTAAATGGGTTTATATGGCCACAAAACATAAAAAAAACAAAAAAAAACCTTTACAATATACTGATGTTCTCCTTTCCAGGCTGTATCACGTGCTTGTATTGTCAGGTCAGTTTGATCGCTGTTGTATCTGATCCCATCAGAGGAAAGCAGGAAAAACCTTCCCACATCTCTCCCTTATGGAAAAGTTTTCCCTTCATTCCACTAATGGGAGCCATATAAATAATACACAATGCTCACATTGCCTAATACGACAGAACACATACAGGAGAAAATAAGAAAACAGCATCTAAGCTTTACAATATAGTACTGGGGGGGATTGTGTACAAAAAGGAAAAATAAGTTGTACGGCCACCAAGACGAGCTGGAGATCCTTCAGCTTCAATTAGAGTATGTTCACATGTGGATTTTAACCATATTTTATTAAATTGGCATTAGAATTTTAGTGATCTGAATAGTAATCTGAAAATTGGTAACTATTTCCCTGCCATTTTTTTTTTTCATTTTTCAAAGGCTTAATTTATAATTTTGTAAAAAAAAAAAAAACGGACAAAAAACTACAAAGCATGAAAAGCAAATAATAACACATTCAATTTTATTTAACCAACAAACCCAACCAGTCACACAGAGAGGCGTCCATTTCCTCATCTAAGGCTTCGTTCACATCTGTGTCAGGTCTCTGTTCATGGGTTCCGTCGAACCTTTCCGTCAGAAGAACCCATGAATGGCGTTTCCGTTTATCACCGTTGTGTGAGGGTTCCATCGTTTTGACAGAATGAATAGCACAGTTGACTACGGTATTTATTCCGTCAAAATAACGGAACCCTTACACAACGGTGATAAACGGAAACCATTTTCACAGAATTTGTCACCATTAAAATCAATGGTGATGCAAACGGAAACCTATGGTTTCAGTTTGGAGTCCGTTCATGGGTTCCCCTGACGGAAAGGTCCGACGGAACCCATAAACGTAGTCCCAACGCCGATGTGAACGAAGCCTTAGTTATAAGGATAGATAATGATTTCCTTCACATTTGAGCTACAAGTTACGTAGCCGTTTCTTTCAGCTTAACCCATCGGGACCAAATCTTTTCTAATTTGTAGGGACATTTCCTACTCATATATAAAATGTTATACAGGGGGACATATTTATTGACAAGTTGTAACTAATGAGAAAGGGCAGGGGGGAAGGGTCTGTGGATGTCCAGGTCATATACCCCTGTGTTTTTTAAATGTTGTAAGAATCCTCGAAGGAAACACCACGTTGGTACATATCGTATAATCTGTACCTGAAAAAATCTGAGAGCTCAAAATATGCATGAAAAGATTTAGGCCTCGGTCACACAGTGCAGAACATGCACTTCTATTAAATACAGGATTGCTGACAACTTGTCGCCAACTGGAGTTTCGCCATAGCAGTTTCATCTGGGGCCAGTGTGAGGAATGGGGGGAACCACTTTGTCTATTTTGCTGCAGGTGGAGAGAAACTTTTTCTGGGACTATTTCTGTTATTTGCCCCTTGTCCTGAGCTCAGGAGGTTCTTAATTCAAATGAGACAAGCAGCCAATGAAACTGGGAATCCAGTGAACCAGTCCAAACCAGTGTAGAAGTGTCCGAAAATAATCCTCTCCACTGTCACCTTCAGACTGTCCGACCATAATGGTGAGGATATGCGTAGGAGCCGCCGCAGGTGGGCATGGATTATAAATTTATAGTTGATGTGTTTATGTTTCTTTTGATGTGATTTTATTTAGAAGTTTAGCACCAAGCGCGCCGCCTATGTAAACATGTATGCCGCCTATGTAAACATGTATGTGTATATCATTTTAGTGCTTTGCTGCCATCTAGTGACCAAACTGCATAGATAGTTTGTGTAGTGCTGTTGTGTTATGTGTGCAGGACCTGTGATCACATGACCAGAGAGGCAAATTCTCAAGTTTGTGCAGGTGCTGCGCAGCTACTCAAGTATGGGAGAAGCTGAATCTTTCTTTATTTAACAGGAGTTTAGCACCATATTTAAATATGCAATATTTTAAAAACAAATTGCCATCTTAAAGTCGTCAAACTGCATATTATGAGAGGAAAATGACTGTTATGCTATGTCGTTGATATATACATTGTTATTAAGTGTTATTCCACTTAAGTAAACATATAACAGATCATTCCTCTAATTAAGACCCTTTGGGAATCTTGTATGAAGCTGCAGATCGCAGAACGCCTCCCTATTCAGGAAGTGTCTTCTCCAATATCTACCCATCTTTGGTTTCTTCACTTGTTCAAGGCCATAAAAACATTGGGGGGAATTTATTAAGATGGCATTTCATATGCCAGTCTTAATATAAAGAAAGTTGGAGAAAGATGCAATACATTTATTAAATGTGTCACATCTTTTGGTCGTTCGTGCGCCACAATCGTTATTCCGCGACCGCGGCCATGCTCCATCCATTCCCCCTACCCATCGGACATAATGTAAAATAAAAAATAAGTATAATCTTTTCTCTGCTTCTCTTCTTCCCCCTTGATCCCCTAAGGCTCCCTGCTGCCCATACAATGCACTGACACCGAGCAGCGTCAGGTCCTTTATATGTGACACAGCACTCAACGTTATCAGTGCATTGTATGAGCCGCAGGCTGCGGAGAGAACATGAGGGGACCAGAAGAGGAGTGGTGAGGTGAGCATTCATTTTTTATTTAATTGTCCGATAGAGGGGACGGAGAGGAGCCTGGCATGGGCCTCTACCTTGCTACGCTCCACATAGTGACATTTTTGGCAATTATTAGCAGGCGGAGATTTCCACTATAGTTTACGCCAGGTGTAAATTATTATAAATTTGTTGGGGTGCTGTCACCCCACCCCCTTTTGGGAAGCCCCCTTTTAGAAAACTGGTGTAGAAAGGTTAATACATTTCTCCATAAGCTTTAAAAATGACCATTATGTGTTTCTAAGAAGTGTTTTTCTGCACCGGGAGGCATTAGTGTTTTTTTGTTTTTGTATCTGAAATGTGTTCTACAATGCGCGTTTTGAACTTTCTAATCGTGCGCCCTACAGATGTGGCCGGCTTTATCTTGACTTTCAACGCTTTAAATACACAGTGGAAGTGTTTTTTCAATGACTTTTTAATGACTTTTGTTGTGTGATATCACGCTGCAGCAAGTTATCCGAGTCAAGATAAAGATGGCTACATCCGTACATACACGCGATCACAATGTTTGCATTTAATGGCATAAATGACATGACTTGGATAAGTAGAGTCGAGTGATCCATAATTATTCCTTACCCTTTCCGAATAATAACACACGACACCAGGTTGGATTTTAATGGCCACAGCAGCCGTTTATTATAAATTTTATAAAATTAGAAAATTTTATAACCAAAACTTTAAATAACTTAGAATTCCCAAACATTGGAAATTCTACCAGAATACACATACCAAACCCTTAACAGGGTCAATATAAATAGCACCTTATAAATTGACCAGGGGAAGCCCTTGAGGTTACCACAACTTATAAAAAACGTAGCCATCTGCCACCACCACTTGTTTTACCTCCAGCCGTAACCCGGCTCGAAGGCACCTTCTTGCAGATGGCTTTTCCATAAAGCACTTCAAAGGGGTAACACTTTAAGAAGCTTTCCACCTATTTTTTGGGGGACGCATACCCCTGATGCGACCCCCCCACCAGTTTTACTGACCAACCTCAAGGATTCCCCCCGCCAGCCACCGTGACAATGCAAACACCACCAATTACACCAGGCAATAACCACCATTCAATACCCACACTTCTCCTTCCAAAATCTGTAAAATAAAAAAGGGCGGGTGGGCGGGACTCCTGTGATGTCTCACCTCCCGCTGTCTACCTTGCACTGAGGAAAACAGCGGGAAGCCCGAGACCTACTCCCCCTCCCTCCTCCCTTCCAATCCCCTCCCCTTCATTCCCTGCACGTAACCTTAACCCTTTCCTCACCTGTTCCCTCCTATCCTGTCATGGCTGCCTCCCCTCACTCCTTGCAGTCGGCAGTACGGCCGCTTCTTGACTTGGATAAGTAGAGTCGAGTGATCCATAATTATTCCTTACCCTTTCCGAATAATAACACACGACACCAGGTTGGATTTTAATGGCCACAGCAGCCGTTTATTATAAATTTTATAAAATTAGAAAATTTTATAACCAAAACTTTAAATAACTTAGAATTCCCAAACATTGGAAATTCTACTAGAATACACATACCAAACCCTTAACAGGGTCAATATAAATAGCACCTTATAAATTGACCAGGGAAAGCCCTTGAGGTTACCACAACTTATAAAAAACGTAGCCATCTGCCACCACCACTTGTTTTACCTCCAGCCGTAACCCGGCTCGAAGGCACCTTCTTGCAGATGGCTTTTCCATAAAGCACTTCAAAGGGGTAACACCCTAAGAAGCCTTCCACCTATTTTTTGGGAGATGCATACCCCTGATGCGACCCCCCCACCAGTTTTACTGACCAACCTCAAGGACTCCCCCCGCCACTGCGACATGGACCTTGACCACCTCAAGGCCGTGAGCTCCTCCACACCAACACACCTCTTTCAATCCCGTCTGCTAGGTCCAAACTCCACAAATCCATCCCCACCTCATTCAAATGCACCCCATCCTGTCTCCAATAACAACCTACCCCCCCTTCCAGATCCCTATGCCTGACCACAACACCTCCATTTCTTGCCACAAATGCCGACACAGCCCTGTTTACTTTTATTCTGGCCTTATTAAGTCTCTCCACGGATCGGGCCAAGCGCCACGTCTTTCTTGGTACAATATCTGACCATATTATAATCAGGCCCGGGTGTAATGCCCATAAACACAACAAGTCGTGCTTAATATCCCTCACTAAATCTCGAAAAGGGCGCACACTCAAATCATTCCCCCCAACATGTAACACTAAAATTTCGGGAACCCGGTCTAGCTGCGTATACACCTGGAATTCCGGTAGTACCCTTGACCAAACCATTCCACGAAAACCCAGCCAATGCAGGATAGCATCCTCCCGCGGAATCCTTAGTTGACGACCATCCGGGCGAACCTCCACCCGTAATGCGCCCCAGTACACAAAGGAGTGCCCCAGGATCCACACCAGCAAAGGACGCAAACCTGTGAAAGAAATAAACACACACTTCTTACAACTCCCAATCACACTCCATCTTCCACCAGCACAACATACCTCCCAGCAGCTTCTTAACAGTCTGACAGCAAGTGAGGCCGCACATAAGATCGGAAACGGTTAGACTCCCATCTCCCGATACGCCTGACCCCAGCCTCATCCAACCTCCATCGCACCGCCTCAGTTGCTGTGCCAATACGAAACGAATGGGAAGAATACTCAGCTGACTGCAACCCAATTGCCAGCAAACAGCGTTTAAACACTGCCCCAAATTGAAACCTGGATAAAAAGGACCCGTCTTCATGCCGCAATAAAGGAACCCCCATTACCCCCACCTGTACCCCAAAAGCAGACATACACTGTACCGGACACACCGCCGAGCCCCTGATGGCAAATAACACAATTCGCGTCCCCTTACCCGCCGTGTCCGTTTTTGACCTGCGCAGCAATATCTCCACTCTATCGGCAAACAACTCCACATCCTCTTGACTCAGTCCCCCCGCGCGCAACCCACTTGGGGACACCAATTCACCCACTCTAAAAGCCCCAAAAAAGGCTAATGAAAAAGCCAAGCGAAACAACCGGACTTCAAAGGCCGAACTTCAAACCACCTCCACGGCTGTTCCCAATAGGCAAAGAATTCGGTAAGAAACTGGCCGCCGCCGATCTACTGACCCTCTTCCCCTCCAAACACCTTTTAACGCTTGAACCGCCAAAAATTCTTTGGTAACGTCTTTTTCGCCATGCAATTTCAAGCCAAATGCCACAGCGGACACAAACTTATTCACTTTCGCTACAGACACACCAGACTCATACGCATCCCCCAACCAATACAGCAAGGCCACCAGCCTGTCCCTGTCTGACCGGACGTCACCCAAACCTCTCAACCAAAGCTCCCATTGAGCCCAACCAGCCCTATACGCTGCCCACGTAGAACTTGCCAAGGATCGCTCAATCAATGCTCCTGCCGAAGAGAGACCAACTCCCAAAGATGATCCGGACACACCATGCCGATTCGATCCGCTCCCGGCGCCAGCTGACGAAAACGATCCCAATGTGAGCGAGAAAGGGCATCAGCAACACAATTTTCAACCCCCGGCACATGCACCGCCACCACCCAAGCATTTAATGACAAACAAACCAGCACCAAATGCCGCAACAGTTGAACCACCGGAGGAGAAGACGCCGAGATGTTATTGATAGCCAACACCACCCCTAGGTTATCGCAGTGAAAACGAATCTTCTTGTCCCTGAGCCTATCCCCCAAATGGTCACAGCGACCACGATGGGAAACAGCTCGAGCAGGGCCAGGTTCTTTGTCAAACCGTTTTCCACCCAACTAACCGGCCACCCCCCAGCACACCACTGGCCACCACAATAAGCACCAAAACCGCCCCCTCCAGCCGCATCCGTAAATAAGTCCAGATCCACGGTCTCGAAAGCCCCAGCCATCCACAAGGACCTGCCGTTGTACTGTCCCAAAAACCGATGCCACACTTCCAAGTCATCCCGATGCTCCCCTCTCAATCTGACAAAGTGATGCGGAGCCCTCACACCAGCAGTCGCCGCCGCCAAACGCCTACTGAACACCCTACCCATAGGCATGATCCGACATGCAAAGTTTAACTTCCCTAACAACCACTGCAGACTACGTAAGGTGACCTTCTTAAGCCGAAACAACGCCTGAACCTCCAAACGAAGGGCCACCAACTTATCCTCCGGAAGCCTGCATTCCATTAAAACCGAGTCGATTTCGATGCCCAAAAAACGAATAACCGTAACAGGCCCTTCCGTTTTGTCAGGAGCTAGCGGGACTCCAAACTCCTTCATGACTCTCTGCAAGGCAAACAAAATATTGGCGCACACCGCTGATCTGCCTGGGCCAACACACAAAAAATCATCCAGGTAGTGAATAACTGAATTCACACCGGCAACGTCCCTAATTACCCATTCCAAAAATGAACTAAAAGCCTCAAAGTAGGCGCAAGACAGGGAACAGCCCATTGGCAAACAACGATCCACAAAAAATGTCCCCTCCCAAAAACAACCCAACAACCGTTGACTCTTGGGATGAACCGGCAGCCACCGGAAAGCCGCCTCAATATCGGTTTTTCTCAACAAAGCACCTGCGCCCGCTTCCCGCACCAGCGCCACCGCCTTATCAAATGACGCGTACACCACCGAACACAACACCGGATCAATACCATCGTTAACCGATGCCCCCCGGGGAAAAGAAAGATGATGAATCCACCGAAACTTGTTTGGCTCCCGCTTCGGCACCACACCCAACGGGGAAACAACAAGATCCGACACCGGTGGTTCCACAAAAGGCCCAGCCATGCGACCCAAACCCACTTCTTTACGAAGTTTTTCAGTCACCACCCCCGCATGCTGGTAAACGGACCGGATATTCCGGTGAGTCACTGGAATACAATAAGGAGGAGAAGGAATTACAAAACCCACGCTAAAACCATCCGCAATCAATTGCGCCCCATCCCTATCCGGGTATCTACTTAGAAAGGGGGCCATCCCTTCCAGCTTCACCGGCGTCACCCCCTTGACCAGCTGAACCCCCTGTTCCCCCTCCCTTCCTGCCTTTTCGCAAACACTTTGACGCGCCATGAGATGACCCGCTGCAAGGGGAACACACGTGCTTGAACTTACACGTTGCCCCAAATTTACACTGGCCGTCGTTAAACTGCCAGCAAAAACCGAGTTTTGAACCGGAACCTTGACCAGACTGACCGACCTGCCCTGCAGACCCTCCGCTCCCTTGAAAGGACTGTCCCGGCTTAAACGGAGCCGTCACCCTCAACCATAATGCGATATCCTTCTGATCCCATCTAATGCCGGGCCGAACCGCCTTCCGCTGCCGAAATTGTTCATCATAACGCAGCCACGCCATACATATAGCAAAAAAGCGCGGAACAATTTTCCGGTGCCTTTTCCCCCACCACACTAGCCAAGATCGCAAAGGCCTGCAGCCAATTCACAAAAGTTTGTGGGATGAGCCGATAACGCCGACGTTCCTCCTCTTCCTTCTTGCTCTCATCCCTCTTCCCTTTATCCAAATTAAATTTTATCAACGGAAGAAGGGAAAATATCTCCACATATTCGTCTTTCCAAATACGCTCCCGAACTTCCTGTTTTAAATGCGCCCCCAATGGCCCCTCAAAACAGACATACACCTCCCCTCTTGCTCTATCATCCAACCGCACCCTGTCACCCTCTTGAGCCCCGTCTGTCTGCACCGACACAGCCACCCCCCCCGCCGAGGCCCCCACTTGCACCCTATTTTGCGGCTGCACTACCAACGGCGGCGCCGACCAAACCGCAACCGGGGACACCCCCGCCGATACCGAGGCCTGCGACCTATCCAATCTGCTGACCAGGTCGCGCAAGCATCCCACTATGTCATCGAGACTGCTACCACCTCCCCCGTAAGACCCGACGACTGCCCCAGAACCCGCCGCATCCCCCGCGCCACCCAACATGCGCGGAGTAAGAGTAGAGAAAGAAAAAGAGCACCCACCTGGCTGCTCAGGCGCTGTGATCCCGCCAGCTGGACGAACTTGCACACGCCGATCCTCAACCACGTCTCCTTCATCCGTATCACCCGTTATCTGCGACCGCTGCCCGCACCTACAATGTGAACACGGAGATCCCCGACCAGACTGTCCCGAAGGGCCGGCCTCCATAGTGGCCCTGACGCTGATAGGGCCAGCCACCTGCTGCCCGTTATGCGGTATCCACAGTTCCAACCGCACTCCACCGCCCACCGGACTCGCCAGTCTTCCGGACTCAGATCTCGCAGCAGCCAGCCCCCTGATTGGCACTTCACCAGGCGGGGCTGCCGACATCACCGCATCCTGCACCACATCAGATGGGGGGGGTATTGGGGAAGCCAGGAGCCAACCCCCCCTGACCGCCAAGCACCGCCGCGGCTGGGGATTTCTGCCAGGCCGGGACCCCCTAGGGGATGCCGCTCTCCCTGGAGACCGGCCTACATGCGACCCTGGAGGGGCTTCTCCTGCGGCGCCGAACCCGCGGGATTTTTTCTGGGCTAAGTCTCGCTGGGGGTCGTGCACGCCGTGACCTGCGAGCAGGCACCACCCCCGGCATAACGACCTTGGGCCTGCTCACTCCACTATCCGGAGGGCTGAGCAGCAGAGGGCTGCCTAAATCCAAGGACATAACAGCAGGGGATGAGAGAAGCCGCCCCTCCCCCCTCCCTGGACACCGCGCGATGAGAGCGCCGGGGCCCAGCAGCCTGGGGCACAGTCATCCCCACAAGTCTTGTCACCTGCTCCTCAAACCAGCCGGCATCCTGATGATCAGCTGCCGCCCGGAGCCGCTCCACAAGTTCACTGAATGACGCCATCTCCCACGAGCAGGTAAGAACACACACACCACACACGCTGCTGCTGCTGCTACTCCTGTGATGTCTCACCTCCCGCTGTCTCCCTCGCACTGAGGAAAACAGCGGGAAGCCCGAGACCTACTCCCCCTCCCTCCTCCCTTCCAATCCCCTCCCCTTCATTCCCTGCACGTAACCTTAACCCTTTCCTCACCTGTTCCCTCCTATCCTGTCATGGCTGCCTCCCCTCACTCCTTGCAGTCGGCAGTACGGCCGCTTCTTGATGCTTAGTACAATTTTTATAAACTCATAGATATCGTAAGTACTCTTTAAAAAAAAGAGGGGGGGGGAGAAAGTCAAGTTTTGTTGTTAGTGACACTGTAGAAAAGACTTGGTGACAACATGTAACTAAGAGATCTCATCCTCTAGGTGACCCAAGGGCAGCCTTTACCCACAATTTGTGTCAGGACTGGATCCGGATTTAACATGGGATTGTTTTTCTGCATCATTTTTTTATATTTCTCCAAACTTTTGGCTCTATGCTGTTGAAGAAACTAGTAATTGATCTCTTGTGCTTCAGTATTTATTATTAAACAAGATGGATTCTTGTGTCCTTTGTTTTGATGCCCTTCTTAACCTCTTAACGCCGAATGACGGATATATCCGTCCTCTGCAGCTGGTAGTTCGCGCAGAATGACGGATATATCCATCCTGTGATCGCACGGGTACTGACACTGTACCCACGCGATCAGCGGCAGGAGCACGGCTGTTATACAAAGCCTGGCTCCTGCTGCAACTGCCCGAATTGAAGCGCGATCCGATTCCGGTAGTTTAACCCATTAAATATTACTGTCAATAGTGACAGCGACATGTAATGTGTTTGACAGAGGGAGGGAGCTCCCTCTGTTACCCCATCGGCGCCCCCGCAAAGAAATCGCGGGTCGCCGTCGGGTTTCAATGGCAGCCGGGGGCCTAGCAAAGACCCCCAGGTCTGCCTTCAGCAAATGCCTGAGGCATGACCTAATAGATTGCCTGTCAGTTTTACACTGACAGGCAATAATGCTTTGGTATACTAAGTATATCAAAGCATTATATATGTGATCAGCAGATCGCATAGTGAAGTTCTCTGGTGGGACTAAAAAAAAAAATGTGAATCAGTTAAATAAAGTTTAAAAGTAAAAGTGTCAAAACAAAAAACACATACACATATATGTTATCCCCGCGATCGTAACGACTTGAACAATAAAATGAACACATTAATTAAATCATCGGATGAACGGCGTCCCAAAAAAACGCAAAAAACTACGGCAAAATTCTCGCTTTTCTCCCATTCCCCCCATAAAAAATTAAATAAAAGTTAATCTTTAAGTCCTATGTACTCCAAAATAGTACTAATGAAAACTACACATTGGCCCGCAAAAATCAAGCCCACATACGGCCACATTGAAGGAAAAAATAATAATTACGTCTCTTGGAATGCGGTGATGCAAAAACAAGTAATTTTTTTCTAAAAGGCTTTTTATTGTGCAAACGTAGGAAAACATATAAAACCTTTACATATTTGGTATCCCCGTAATCGTGCCAACCCATAGAATAAAGTTAACATGTTATTTACGATGCATAGTAAACAGCGTAAATTTATAACGTGAAAATCAATGCTGGAATAGCTGCTTATTTTCAGTTCTCTCCTAAAATAAAGTTAATAAAAGCAAATCAATATATTATAAGCATCTAAAAATTGTACAATTACAAAATGCAACTCGTCTCACAAAAAACAAGCCCATATACGGCTATGTCGACGGAATAAAAAAAAAGTTACGACTCTTGGAATGCAACCGTGAAAAAAGAAGAAATAATCCTTGGTCATTAACGTGCAAAATGGCCTGGTCATTAAGGGGTTAACATCCATTGTTAATATCCTGTAAAATGTAATCCACGGTCAATATTTATACATTGGTTGTGAAATGTCTTGTCATTTGAGCAGGCTATCCTAGATCTTATAAATTCCCCTGTAGGTATTGCTTAGATGGTGTGAGCTGGGTGACTGTAGTGCCCGAAGAGGGTTCACAAAATGTTTCCTTTTCTGTATTACAATTCCCCTGTAACGTAATCTCGAAGAAGGTAACAGAATCCATGGATGCCGAGCCTGTAACATTGTAAATTAAATGTATTGGTATTATTGTATTCCATAAATGGTGGTACAGACACCACATCATGACCCCTAAACAAAAAAAAGATCGTCGATGTAGCGTCCATCCCACACAATCCACTTGTAAAATGGATTATTGGCTGAAAAAATGTTGTTCTCCCACCATGTCATAAACAAATTGTCCATGGAGAGGGAGAATTTTGACCCTATCAGGGCGTCTTCTATCTGCAATAAAATAAAACTATCAAGGCAGAAAAAATTATGTGAGCGCAGATACTCCACTGACATTAAAAGAAATTCTTGTAGACATTTGGAATACCTGGTGTATTTCCTCAAATGGAATTCCCCTGCCTTGATTGCCGGAATATGTGGTATGCAGGTAGGGCCACCATCAGAAATTTCTGGGCCTCATACAGTCAGTGGAATTCCATTTGAGGAAATACATCTGGGTCCGCCATTATTAGGGGATTTGGAGAGGTGGCAATGGAAAGTCGTGGGAGGGGAGCAGAACGCAAAGTGTCAGGGACTCTGTGAGCGGACGGAGGAGTAGGCTAAGAGAACGGGAGGTGGCCGAGGTGGGAGTTGGGCCAGAGTGGATATGACGTTTGACCGGCATCTGGGGAGGGGAAGGGGAGGGAGACCGGTGGGAAGGTGGGAGAGAAGGGGCAACATAAAAAAAATAATTAAACTGAATCTACGCTCCATGACCTACTATTAGGTCATGCTAACTATAGCGTTCGCGCTCAGTGACCTAATAGTAGGTCATGGAGTAAACGCGGCGCCGTTCGCGCGGGGCGCGTTCATGAGCTGTGACAGCTGCTGTTTCAGACAGCAGACTATCACTGCTCAATGTGCCGGGACGGATCACGGAGCTCCCCCACCGATTAACCCCTTAGAAGCCGCGTTCAATAGTGAGCGCGGCTTCTTAAGGGTTAAGCCACAATCGACGGCCTGATCCGCGATAGCGGCCGGCGATCGTGACTATTGCAACCAGAATCCTAACAATGGACTCTGGCTACGCCATCAACGGAAGCCTACTCAGTGAGTAGCTGACAGCTCTAATACACTGCACTACGCATGCAGTGCAGTGTATTAGAATTGCGATCAGAGCCTCCTGCCCTCAAGACCCCTAGTGGGACAAAGTAATAAAGTAAAAAAAAAAAAAAAAAGTTGTGTAAATATAAGAAAATAAAAGTTTTAAAAGTGATAACAGTAAAAATCCCCCTTTTCCCTTATCAGTCCTTTATTTTTAATTAATATAAATAAATAAACCAATAAACTATACATTGGTATAATTGGTATTGCCGCGTCCGTAACGGCCTGTACTACAAAATTATGTCATTATTTATCCCGCACGGTGAACGCCGTAAAAGAAAATAATAATAAACCGTACCAGAATCACAATTCTTTGGTCACTTCTACTCCCAAAAAATGGAATAAAAAGAGATCAAAAAGTTGCACGTACCTAAAAATGGTACTGATCGAAACTACAGTTCATTACGCAAAAAATAAGTCCTCGCACGGCTTTATTGATGGAAAAATAAAAAAGTTCTGGCTCTTAGAATATGGTAACACCACAAGTGAATGATTTTTACAAAACGTATTTTATTGTGCAAACGCCATAAGACATAAAAAAAACTATAAACATCTGGTATCGCCGTAATCGTATCGCCCCGCAGAATAAACTGAATATGTCATTTATAGCGCTCGGTGAGCGCTGTAAAAAAAATCGAACAAAAAAACAATAGTAGAATTCCTTTTTTTTAGTCACCACACCACCTAAAAATAGAATAAAAACTGATCAAAAAGCCGCCAAGAAAACTACAATGAATTCCTCAAGGGGTCTAGTTTCCAAAATGGGGTCATTTTTTGGGGGTTTCCACTGTTTTGGCACCACAAGACCTCTTCAAACCGGACATGGTACCTAATAAAAAAGAGGCCTCAAAATCCACTAGGTGCTCCTTTGCTTCGGAGGCGGGTGCTTCAGTCCATTACCGCACTAGGGCCACATGTGGGATATTTCTCAAAACTGCAGAATCTGGGCAATAAGTATTGAGTTGAGTTTCTCTGATAAAACTTTTTTGTGTTATAAAAAAAATGGTATAAAGAGGGTTTTCTGACAAAAAAAAATAATGTAAATTTCACCTCTACTTGGCTCTAAATTTCTGTGAAACACCTAAAGGGTTCATAAACTTTCTAAATTCTGTTGTGAATACAGGGGTCTAGTTTCTAAAATGGGGTGTTTGATAGGGGTTTCTAATATATGGGCCCCTCAAAGCAACTAAAAAAATAAATAAATTAGGCAATACTTCGCTTCTTACATTATACTGATAATGAGCCGTGCCCACATCCTGAGATGACTCCAGTTTTGACCCTTTGTATAAACGGAGACCCCTATTAGACCATTTCAATGCCCGGTTTTCCCAAGCATACACCCCCGAGAAGTGTATTTCTATTGATGAGTCCCTGGTACATTTTAAAGGGAGGGTTCAATTCCGCGAGTACCTGCCGGGTAAGAGGGCAAGGTATGGCGTGAAGATGTATAAGCTGTGCGAGAGTGCACCAGGGTATACCTACAGATTTAGGATATATGAAGGGAAGGACAGCAGTATTCAGCCCCCAGAATGCCCACCCTTACTGGAGATAATGCAAAAATTGTGTGGGATTTGGTGCTGCTGGACCAGGGTTACCACCGCTACCTGGATAATATTTACACCAGCGTCCCACTCTTTAATTGCCTCGCTTCCAGAAGTCCTGCGGCATGCGGCACTGCTAGAAGAAATCTGAGAGGCCTCCCTAAGACTCTGCTTGGGCAAACACTCAGAAGGGGTGAGAGCAGGGCACAATCCAGCAGCAACATATTGTGAGTCAAGTACAAGGACAAGAGAGATGCCACACCAGTACTCATGTACCTGTACGAGGTCCCAGTACAGAGACCCCCAAACCAGACTGCATCCTGGACTACAATAGGTATATGGGAGGGGTGGACTTCTCAGATAAAGTCCTGAAGCCCTGCAGCGCCATGCGGTGTGGTATTAGAAGCTGGCCGTGCACATCATACAGATGGCATTGTACAATGTGTACGTGCTACGTCGATGTGCAGGCCAGAGGGGAACTTTCCTGAAATTTCAAGAGGTGATTATCAAGAACCTAATCTTTAGGGACCAAGAAGGGGGGGGGGGGACCCAGTACTTCTGGAAGCGAGGCCACACACATCGTACCAGGGCAACACTTTCCAGGAGAAGTTCCCCAAACTGGCAAGAAGAGAAAAAGTCAAAAGAGGTACAAAGTCTGCTATAAGAGGGCGACAAGGGAGGACACAATATATCAATGTGACACGTGTCCCGAAAAACCAGAGCTCTGTATGAAAGAGTGTTTTAAAATTTATCATACATCCCTTGGTTTATAATTTACTCCAATTTTACTTACCCTGATGTACTCCGCACAGCTTATCCCCCCTCGTCTTTCCCCTCTGGGCCCTGCTGTGTGCCCAGGCAGCTGATAATAGCCACATGTAGGGTATTGCCATACCCGTGAGAAACCACATTACAGTTTATGGGGTGTATGTCCCGGTAAAAATGCTCACTACACCTCTAGATGAATGCCTTAAGGTTGTAGTTTTTAAAACGGGGTCACTTCTTGCGGGTTTCAACTGTACTGGTACCTCAGGGGCTTCTGCATACATGACTTCGCACCAAAAAATCCCCAGTAGGCCAAATGGTGGTCCTTTCCTTCTGAGCCCTCCCATGGGCCCAAACCACAGTTTATCACCACAAATGGGGTATTGCCGCACTCAGGACAAATTGGGCAACAAAATGGAGTATTTTATTTCTTGTGAAAAAAAATTTTTGGAGCTAAAACGACATATTATTGGAAAAAAAAATTGTTTTCATTCCCAGCCCAATTCAAATAAGTTCTGTGAAGAAACTATGGGGTATAAATGGTCACATTACCCATAAATGAATTCCTTGAGGGGTGTCGTTTCCAAAATGTGGTCACTTCTGGTGGGTTTTCATTGCTTTGATACCTCTGGGGCTCTGCAAATGCGACATGGCACCCGAAAACCAAACCAGCAACATCTGCACTCCAAAGAACACAGAGCGCTTCTTCCCTTCTGAGGCCTCCCATGGGCCCAAACGGCAGTTTATCACCACAAATGGGGTATTGCCACACTAAGGACAAATTGGGCAACAAAATGGGGTATTTTGTTCCCTGTGAAAATAAGAAATTTTGATCACAAATGACATCTTATTGGAAAAAATGACATTTTTTTCATTTCACAGCCCAATTCAAGTAGGTGCTGTGAAAAAACTGTGCGGTCAAAATTGTAACAACAACCATATTTGAATTCCTTGAGGGGTGTCGTTTCCAAAATGGGGTCACTTATGGTGGGTTTCCATTGCTTTGATACCTCTGAGGCTCTGCAAATGCGACATAGCACCCGAAAACCAATCCAGCTAATCTGGACTCCAACAAACACATAGCGCTCCTTTCCTTCTGAGCCCTCCCATGGGCCCAAACGGCAGTTTATCACCACAAATGGGGTATTGCCGCACTAAGGACAAATTGGGCAACAAAATGGGGTATTTTGTTCCCTGTGAAAATAAGAAATTTGGATCACAAATGACATCTTATTGGAAAAAATGACATTTTTTAATTTCACAGCCCAATTCAAATAGGTGCTGTGAAAAAACTGTGCGTTCAAAATGGTAACAACAACCATAAATGAATTCCTTAAGGGTTGTCGTTTCCAAAATGGGGTCACTATTGGGGGATTCCTACTGTTTTGGCACCTCAACACCTTTTCAAACCTGGCATGCTGCCTAAAATATATTCTAATAAAAAAAGAGGCCTCAAAGTGCACTATGTGCTTCCTTGCTTCTAGGGCTTGTGTTTTATTCCACGAGCGCAGTAGAGCTACATGTGGGACATTTCTAAAAACTGAAGAATCTGGACAATACATATTTAGTAGTATTTCTCTGGTAAAACCTTCTGTGTTGCAGAATTTTTTTTAATAAAATTTTAATTCAGCAAGAAAAATGAAATTTGCAAATTTCACCTCCACTTTGCTTTAATTCCTGTGAAATGCCTGAAGGGTTAAAAAAAAACTTTCAAAATGCTGTTTTGAATACTTTGAGGGGTCTAGTTTTTAAAATGGAGTGTTTTATCAGGGTTTCTAATACATAGGCCCCTCAAAGCCACTTCAGAACTGAAGAGGTACCTTAAAAATAAGGCTTTTGAAATTTTCTTAAAAATATGAGAAATTGCTGTTTGTGTTCTAAGCCTTGTAACGTCCAAGAAAAATAAAAGAATGTTCAAAAAACGATGCCAATCTAAAGTAGACATATGGGAAATGTGAACTAGTAACTATTTTGGGTGGTATAACCGTGTGTTATACAAGCAGATGCATTTAAATTCTGAAAAATGCTATTTTTTCAAAATTTTCTCTAAATTTTGCAATTTTTCACCAATAAACACTGAATATATCGACCAAATTTTACGACGAACATGAAGCCCAATGTGTCACGAGAAAACAATCTCAGAATCGCTTGGATAGGTTTAAGCATTCCGACGTTATTACCACATAAAGTGAAATATGTCAGATTTGAAAAATGGGCTCTGAGCCTTAAGGCCCAAACTAGGCTGCGTCCTTAAGGGGTTAAAACAGAGTCACTCACCAAGTTGCAGAACTGGCCGCCGCTTCTGGCCCCTGCATGGGTCCCATTCCTTTCTACAAACCAATTACCGCTGATCATAACCTTGATGAGCGGCGGCTGCCCACTTTATTTTACTTTTGTGGCCAGGCCCCTGACAGTAGTACCAGCAGGCCGGTTTGCAGGGGTACTAGCCAACTACGTCACAGAGACCCAAGACCATGCAAAGTTATGGATTTTTGGCATCCCATGGAATATGGGAACAATAGGGAATTCTATCAGTAAGTATTCTGCCTGTTTCTTGGCTAATACTCCTAATCAAATTCCTTCTTCTAGCAGATTTTTTAAAGATACTTTAAATGCGGTGCTTGGTTTCACCACAAGTTTGCGATATGTCGATTCATTGTCTAAAATGGTGTGAACGTATCTGGAATATAAACAGGATTCTAGAACAACTCCTGCTCCGTGAACTCCTAAGATTTGGAGGACACAGTTATACGCTGGATATATGGTGAGCACCTCTGTGTTTTCACCTTTAGCCCTTATGTGTATATATGAACCTTTTAGATGGTTAATCTTTACCCGCTAAGGTGGGAGGGTTAGTTCCAATGCCTAGTTTCGGTGGTGTCTGTAGACTGGAGTGTGGTGTCTGAGGAAGTAAAGGTCCTTTTAGACGGCCCGATACTGACCATGAAAACAAGCGCCGATTGACGAAACATCGTGTTACAAAGAGCAATCGTCGGTAATGTATGGGGGCAAACAATCATTACTACACCCAGACACTGCACCGTTATGCCAGTCCAGCTGCCTCCGGGCACTGGACAATGTTGCCAGATGCAGATGGCACCGACTACTGCATAGCGGCCGTTCGGCACAACTGCAGCTTGGCCTCTATTCTTTGACCTGAGCCATCTGCTTCCGGCAGTGTTGTTCGGTGCCCGGAGGCAGCTGGAGTGGCGGATCTGTGCGAGGTCCAAGTATCGGGCACGCACTGATCATATACTGATGGAAAACCCCTTTAATACTGGCGTTTCATACACCAGTCCTATTAAACAGTTTGCTGGAGTGAGATGCAACACATTTATTAACAGGCGAACGACTCTTATTAAATGTGTCGCATATTTTAGCTGCAACGCGGCCAGTACTTTCTACGTGCTGCGGCCTGCTGTAATAGCCTGAGGGGATCCGGGAGGGAGAATCGAAGTGGTGAGGTAAGTACATTTTTAAAATTTATTTTATTGTCTGATTGGGGGGGCAAACAGTCTGATTGGGAGGAGGTATGTGTCTGGCACGGACCTTTGCCTTGTTACGCCCCTCAGAGATAAATCTGGGCCGCACTATACATATAGATTTCTGCTATAATTGACATCAGTTACTGGCGTAAATTATAGTAAAATTGTTGGCCATTTCTGCTAAGCCCCGCCAATTTTTTGCCCCACAAAATTTCGACTATTGTGAATTTTCTACACTAGTAAACTGCTGTAGAGAGGTTAATATATTCCCCCCAAAGGCTACAGACCGTAATACAATATCTTTGTTTTTCGTTATCAAAATTTTTTATTAGAAATTAAACAGAGCAGATAAAACATTTTCACAAAATTGCAATAGTTTGCACGCAGTGCAATACAATAAAGTCAAACTGTAGAAATTGTTACAGAGATATATGAACAATGGTAGGAGGTAGCCTCCCAAACAGTGAAGTAATAGGAAGTAAATAATAAAATCTAATGGTAAGTAACAGTACCATAACCATAGCAGAAGTAGTGCAATATTTAGGGAAACCAGTCCCAAAACAAATAGCAATGACGGTAAAGTGCAGATTTTAACACAAAGTTACATAAACACAAGACGACAAAGGCAAACACAAACAGACAAAAGCACACAAAATTTGGCAAGATGAGCGTTCAAAAGAGGTCATCCAACCAAAGAGGCAGATCAGTACCACACCGGAATCCGGACCACACTGACCAAGTCCGAACAAAAATCTCGGATTTACCACGATCAGCAGACATCAGCTCCTCCATCCTCATAATCCCATTCAGCTCCGTTACCCATTCCTTCAAAGAAGGCACAGTACTAGACTTCCAATGACGTGGAATTACCACTCTAGCTGCAGTCAGAAAATGTCGAAAGAGCCCGTTTTTGAGGTGTGGGAAAAAATTTGGCCCAAAAGGGACGGAGCTGGGGCAATCCCACCAAATGTGCAACATGGTTCCAGGAGCCTCCCCACACCTCCAACAATCAGCAGACACATTAGGAAACATCCTATGTAAAAAGTAAGGACAATGGTACCATCTGGTAATTATTTTATAGTTTTTCGCCTGAGCAAAACAAGAAGTTGGTAACTTATGAGCCAGAAAGAAAGAAGTTCCCCAGTCCTCCTCAGAGTGTCGAACCCCCATTTCTTCCTCCCAAGCTGTGGTGAATGTCAACTGAGAATAAGAGTATCCCAGTTGGAGGATCCCATGTAAATAGGACAATACATGAGAGGGAGCAGAAGTCAAAGACAGATAACGTTCCAGAGGAGTCTTATCCTGTAGCAACACAAGACAATCACCCATGGAAGAGAGATATGAACGCAACTGAAAGTAGGGCCCCCACATTGATCGTCTCCCCGGGCAGGCCTCAGAGACAGCAGCAAGCGACAAAATTGCACCATCAGGTGTAAGGGTCTGAGCCAAATATCCGCCATCCTGTCTCCCCCAACAGAGGAATGTGTCCATACCCACCGCCAGAGGGAAGGAAGGATTATCAAACAGAGGAGTCAAAGGACCCGGACGGTGAGCAAGGTCAAGGGTTCCAAGGATCCGCTCCCATACCACAAGAAACTGATGTGTGAGGAAAGGCAGAGAAGACGTTGGTCGCTGGAAGCCAGACAACCAAGGCAAAGAGGACAATGCAAGAGAGGACATATTATTCTCAATGCGCACCCATTGCTTACCCGCAGCCGCACATTACCAATCCACCAACCTCATGAGGATCGCAGTTTGGTGGTGACGCTTAAAGTCCGGAAAACCCACACCCCCCTCCACCTTGAGCCTACTGAGAACAGAAAATCTAATCCGTGGCTTAGAAGAGCCCCATACAAATTTGGTTATGGCCCTATGCAAGGTCTTAAAGAAGGACGCAGGAACCACAATGGGGACAGTTTGAAATATGTACAGAAATTTAGGTAAAGTATCCATTTTGACAGCGTTCATATGCCCGAACCACGACATGCGCCGACCCACAAATGCCTCCAACTCTCGCAAGGTACGCTGTAAGATAGGTGTGTAGTTCAAGGTAAACATGTCAGGCAAATGTGTGGGGATATGTATCCCTAAATATTTTAAAGATGCAGTTTGCCACTTAAACGGGAAAACCCGAGCAAGATGAGCAGCTAGAGGGGCGTCCAGAGATACATTCAGCTCCTCCGATTTAGAATAATTGACCTTGAAGTTACTCAAGTGACCAAATCGCTCAAACTTCCCAGTCAAAGATGGCAAAGAAATCATAGGAGTCGTAAGGTACACTAGAAGATCATCAGCGTACAGTGCTAACTTGTGATGCTGAGCACCAACACATATGCCCTTAATGCTAGGGTTAGTCTGCAGTGCCACAGCCAGGTGTTCCATGACTAACACATATAACAGAGGCAAAAGTGGACACCCCTCTCTTGTTCCATTTGTAATAGGCAATCAGACAAAAGACAATTAACTCGTACCCGAGCTGTAGGCCTGTGATATAACGCCATAATCCTACCCACCATTGTAGAGCCAAGTCCGACCTGAGTCAAGACACTGCGGAGAAACAACCAGTGTACCCTATCAAAAGCCTTTAAGGCATTGACAGAAAGTAGGCACATTGGTATCTTGCGTGTCTGGCAATAGGATGTTAAAAGCAGGGTCTTGTTAGTATTATCACGGGCTTCTCTACCACGCACAAATACCACCTGATCATCCGCAACCAAGCCCGGTAATAATGGAGAAAGTCTGGAGGCAATCAATTTCGCAAAGATTTTCACATCTACATTAATCAATGAAATGGGCCTAAAATTTGCAAACGTCCTGGGGTCCTTACCCAGTTTGGGAAGAAGAGTAATATGAGCCTCAAGAGACTGAGGCGTAAAGGGACAAGAGGAAGACACAGAGTTAAAGACTTTTGTCAAAAAGGGAGCAAGTTGATCCTTGAACGTCTTATAAAATCTATTGTTGAAGCCATCAGGTCCTGGACTTTTGCCCAAAGCAGAGTCCCCAATCGCCTGCAAGATTTCCGATTCCAAAATTTTTTCCTCAAGTCCCAAGGCGTCCCCAGCCTCCAAAGACGGCAAGGCCTTATCCTGTACATACTGATCGATTTTTCCCCGCAAAGCATCAGCCTGCATATCCTGAAAATGACCTTTGAGGTTATACAAAGTAGAATAATATTGTCTAAAACATTCAGTGATACCGACTGGGTCATGAACCTCGCCGCCAGTGGGAGACACAATTTTAGGAATATATGATGCTTGCGTACAGGGATGTAAAATCTGTGCTAAAGACCGACCACATTTATTCGCAAATTCGTAGGAGTGTTTGCGCATCCGATCCCGAAATTTAGCATGCAATTGATCTAGCAAAGAACGCAGGGATTCTCGCGTCGTAGTGAGCTCAGAAAAAACCTGTGAGGAAGAAGGAGCACGCTTATGACTGGACTCCAACTCTCGTATCCGCTCCAGGAGCCATGCAATAGCCACCCCTTTTTCCCTTTTCAAACGAGTCCCGTGCTGAATAAGGACACCTCTAACCATGCACTTCAATGCCTCCCACTGTAAAGGTAATGGAGCGGAGTCATGAGCGTGCACAGTGAAAAAAGAGCTAAGCCTATCTTTAAGAGCTGACATACACACTGTATCCCGCAAGAGATTATCATTAAGCTTCCAAGATTGGAAACTGGGTACCGAATCAGGGAAGGTAAGGGATAAAAAAAATGGTGCATGGTCCGACCAAAACATGGGGTCCACCTCAGAAGTAGAGTGCCAAGTAAGCAAGTGATGGCTAACGAGAAAGGCATCTAAACGACTGTACATATTGTGCAACGGAGAGAAATAAGTATATTCTCGTACCTGAGGATGGAGAACCCTCCACACGTCAATCAATTTCATAGAGTGCATTGTAGTCTTCAAGGCCGCCAAGTGTTTCTTAGGAACAGCAGACCTGCCCGAGGAGGTATCAAGCCTGGAGTCAAATGTCAAATTAAAGTCACCTCCCACAAGTAAAACACCCTCCGAAAACTCCTCTAATTTCCTGAGAAATACCCGGCACACCCGAGCCTGATCCTGATTAGGAAGATAAAAGTTAGCTAATGTGAAAATCTTATTCCTAATGGACAGCTTAAGAAAGACAAACCGACCACCCGGGTCGATCAGGACATCAATGGTCTTATGAGAAAGCGATTTGTGGATACAAATACTAGCCCCTTTGGATTTAGCTTCCGGGTTGGCACTGTGAAACCAAACCGGATAATACCGATTAGTAAACTGTGGTGTATGGCCCACCTGAAAATGAGTTTCGTGCAGGAACAGGATATGCACCCGCTCTTTGTGCATGTGATACAGTACCTGTGAGCGTTTTTCAGGGACATTAAACCCTCTAACATTAAAGGTAGAGACTTTCAACTGTGCCATCTCACTGTACTCAAGATGAGCAAGCCAATACTGTGTACTACTGTAACAGAGACAAAGACAAGACAAACCAGGAAGGGATAACACGACAACAAAGACAAACAGAACGGGTGAAATGATCACCCACTCCCTGATCTAATCAAGGAGAAACAATCCAAATACAGTAAACACCGGATACAACCAGTGAGTCCCTAAGAGGAGAAGTATCAGGACAAGGCTAGCCAGCGCCCTGCACCCCCCAACCCAGCAATAATATGAAACATAGCTGAATTGATAAGAGATAACTGAAGGCACATGACATGGTCAGAAACAGACAGAAAACCCCAATAAAGAACCACCCAGCATACAGTTTTACAGGCCCTCAGGCTTATTGGCCGTAGGGACTATGACTGTGGGCAATATAGGGGTTAATATGGGTACAGCGGGGCTAGGGGAAGTCAGTCTTTTCCCTCCCCCCACCTTTGTGTCTTCGTTCTGGGTGAAATGGCAGGGTAGCCTATAGGAATGTAGGGTCCCTCCTACAGGGCGGTTTTGGAGGGAATATGGGCGGTGTTTGCCCTCCTCCCCTTGCCAGGGTTTATAAGGCAAGGGTGGGAGGGCATCTTCCTCTTTGGACCCGCACTTGTCAGACATACAGTTACAGTAAGTTGCATACCTTACTTTACTTAACTGACGATGGAACGGCAGGAGTTAGAGGAAATAATCCGCATCCGCCTCCAGGATGAGGGCTCTGTCTGGTTGCAGTCTCTCCTCAACGAGACTGTGGCACCGGATTCCTCTATGCAGAGCACACTCCCTGCATGGCGCTCCGCGCGCCGTCCCAGGCCGCCAGTGCGTCTGTCGCCCTCCAGCAATCAAAGGGCTGGCTCCACGTCGGCAAGACCGCCAGCGCATGCGCAGTCGGGATCCCAGCCTCCAGTCTCGCCGCAGATACCGCGTGACTTGACGGCCACCGCTTCCTCTGGCCCTGGTCGGGCTAGAGCTCGCCCGGCGCCTGCACGGTGTACGGCCTTGCAAGCAAGGATGCAGGCTGCGTTTACCGCTGCCACCACTGTGGAGCTTCCCAGGGGGGCTCCGCTGCCCCCTGCTTTCAGGACAGCTGCGGGCAGCGCACCGTCTACACAGCACTGCACACGTGAGTCGGCCAGTGGTGGCTGGCATGATACCTCACCCCCACCACTGGAGGACCATGAAGATGGGTCCTCTGCAGACAGCGCCAATGTGTTCTTCCCCTGCGAGCAGGAGATACCGGCGGTGAGGCAGCACCCTTCCCCTGCTCCCCATGCTGCAGTGGGCATTCCTTCAGGCCTGGGCCCCGCTTATGTGCTGGCCGAACATGTGGAACGGGGATCATCCGTGAGCTCCAAGGACACTAGACGCTCAGTTCGCTCCAGCTCACGGCGACCTTCGAGGCGTGGCTCTTCACGCCGTTCCCGGCGCTGACGTACCCGGCACAGAAGATCGCCTTTTTCGAGCTCTAGGTCCACGAGCTCGCGCACTGGTTTGTCTACCCGTTGCAGTCCGCGACACAGCCAGGACAGGCGTCACCATAGCCACCGCTCATCCCATGGTCATCGCCAGATGGAAAACAGAAACACGGAGGGTACAGTAGCACGGTGTGTTGGATTGCCTTCGGGCTTGGGGTACGGGGAGATCTACGGATTCAGAATTGTTGTAGGTGCTGCGATCCCTGTTGGCGGGCTTTCCGTCCATTTCAATGGCACCGGCCTCACAGGCGGAGGCCGGTAAGATGCTAGTGGAAGCATCCACGTCCACCGCTACTCCTTCCTTGCCCGCCTTCAGTGATACGTATTTTTGCGGTATAGCCCCTCTCGGTACTCACTTGTCCGAGGACACCAAGGAAAAGATAGCGAGAAATGAATACATTGATATCTGGTCCTTGGTGTAGGTGGATTTGGCGACTATTGACAAGGAGCGCCGGTTTGAAAGAGGCGTTCCCTCTAAGCCAAAAGTTGCTAAATCGTTTAATAATTGGTTACAGGCCTTAGCGGTTTTAGGTTGTGTAGTGTCTCAAAAGTTCCCAGACAAGTCCTTCCAACTCTTCGTCTACCTGGACGCCATCTTCAGCGCATATAAGTCCCATGGGGGTACAGCATGGTGGCGGTATGACGAAGAGTTCCGCAGACGCATGGCTCGGAAACCTGAGGTGGGGTGGGATACAAAAGCGACGGACGTATGGCTGCGTCTTATGATGTCGCAACGCCCCTTTCAGCCAGGGGACCCGTCCCCTCAAGAGTCCGGCGGTGTGGCCGCTGGGGCTGGGGGCCTCGGTAATAGGCGGACTGGAATTTGCTGGCTCTGCAACGAAGGCCACTGCAAGTTTTACGGGTCTTGCAAATTCAAACACGAATGCTCATCCTGCGGCGTCCCCCAACCCGCAGTATGTTGCAACCGCCGGATTGGTGCAGCCCCCCCGTCCCAATAACACGAGTAGGTCTGAGGACCCCGGTCCGCGTGGTAGAGATGCTGCCGTGGTTAGACAGGCACCCCAAGATGAGGGAAGCCGCATTGCTTAGGACTAGTTTTTCGTTCGGTTTCTTCATCCCGTTTGTTTATAATCCCTCGCGCATGTTCTCGTGGAATTTAAAATCGGCCAAAGAGTTCCCGTCGGTCCTGAACAACAAGATAGATAAGGAATTGGAGCTGGGCTGGATGGCCGGCCCCTTTACTGCCCTGCCATTCCCTAACATGCGTGTTTCCCCGTTGGGTGTTGTCCCCAAAAAAGAGCCTGGTAAATTTCGTCTAATCCATCACCTGTCCTACCCCAAGGGCAGTTCCGTGACGGGATTGATATAGACCTCGCAGCAGTGTCGTATGTTTCCTTCGGCAGGGCGGTTGATTTGGTTTGCTGGGCCGGACAGGGGGCCCTTATGGCCAAGTCAGATATAGAATCAGCGTTTCGTTTGCTACCTGTGCACCCAGATTGTTACCACCTCCTTGGTTGTCAGGTAGACGGCCTGTATTATTACGATATGTGCCTCCCCATGGGGTGTTCAATATCTTGTTTCTATTTTGAGGTGTTCAGTTCATTCCTGGAATGGGTTTTAAGGGATGTCGCGGGCTCGTCCTCGCACTACCTAGACGATTTTCTCTTTGTTGGCCCTGCTTCCTCACCTCATTGCTGAAGGTTGTTAGACTCTTTTCGCTGTTTAGCCAGTCGTTTTGGTGTGCCACTATCTACGGAAAAAACTGAAGGGCCCACCACGGTGTTGTCTTTCCTGGGATTCGAATTGATTCGATGCCGATGATTTTTCGATTACCGGAGGATAAAGTGGTTAAATTGCGTTCACACTTAACTGCTGCCATGTCGGTGAAAAAGCTGCAGCTCCGTCAGGTCCAATCGCATTTGGGCCTGTTGGTGTACGCCAACAGGGTCATGCCCATGGGCAGGACTTTTTCCGTTTGTCCCTAGCAACTGCCAGTGTCCATTTCCCTTTGCATTACGTGCGGATCACTTCGGCCTTGCACTGTTATTTCCAGCAGACTATAACGGGCGCACGTGTTGGAGGTCTCCCGTGGTTTCCAACAAGGTGATACAGCTTTACACCGATGCGGCTGGCAGCACTGGGTTCGGGCGGTCCTGGGCTCAGCGTGGTGTGGGGCCCCGTGACCCCATTCGTGGCGATCGCGTGGGTGGTGCAAGAATTTGACGCTCCTTGAGTTGTTTCCCATTGTAGTCGCCATTGAGCAATGGGGGTTGTCACTGTCTAATTCTTCTGTATTATTTTGGTCTGATAACGCTAGCGTGGTTCATGCTGTTAATCATTTATCTTCCTCCTCAGGGCCGGTGGTTGTGTTGATTAGACGGTTGGTACTTAGGTGCCTTCAGCACAATATACAGTTCAGTACTCGCCACATTCCAGGGGTACAGAATAACGTCGCTGATGCTTTGTCACGCTTTAATTGGCAGGTGTTTCGCTCCCTTTGCCCGCAGGCCAGCTGCCCGGATGCATTGTGGAGAATGCTGGATCTCAGCTGGTCCCCCTCGTGAGGTCGTCCCTTGCCCCGTCGACTTGGGCGGCATACGGTAAAGCGTGGAATAAATGGCTGGATGTGGTGGGATTGCGCAAGCTAGGTCCAGCTGCGGATCCCCTTGTAATAGCAGGAAGGAGGTGAAGGGAAAGTGAGCCCTGTCCCTGCCTACTTGCAACGACCCGCCGTAGGCGACGGGGTACAACTGGGCGGCGGTCCCTACGCTGTCTAAGTGCACGGGAGAACAAACAGGGAACACGCACGGGAAGGGGCAGTAGCCACGGAACGCCGCGAGGAAACAGAGCGGTGAATGAGTAGTCAGGACCAGGATGAAGTGGAGTATACCAAAGTGAGCACGGAGAAGGAAGCAAGCCAGGGGCAAAGCAAAGCAGGTTAAGCGGAACTGCAGCAAGGCAGAAGCACGGCAGAAGCAGGCTGGAGCAAGCAGCAGTGAGGCCAGGAATCCAGAAGAATTACAAGCACTGAGGAAGAGAACACGGCAGGTAATAAAGGACAGGGGTGGAGCTAACTCCGACTGACCAGGCCGCGATAGGCTCTCCCACTCCTGAGCCTGCCACCCTGGTTGGTGGGAGATGGTGTCAGTCGAACAGGTCTGGCCTCAGGTGTGGATTGATTAATCCCAGGAGTATACCTAGACGTAGTACCTGGCAGATCCCTAACAGTACTCCCCCTTTTATGAGGGGCCACCGGACCCTTACGAAGAGGACCCGGTTTAGTAGGGTAGAGAAGGTGGAACCTCCTGATCAATACCCCAGCGTGAACATCACGGGCAGGTACCCAAGTCCTCTCCTCCGGCCCGTATCCTCTCCAATGGACGAGGTACTGGAGGGAGCCCTGGACCATCCTACTGTCCATAATCTTGGCCACCTCGAATTCCTCCCCCTCAGGGGTGAGAACGGGAACAGGAGGTTTCCTCGAGGGGGACCAGGACGGGGAGCAGCGTTTAAGGAGGGAGGCATGGAAGACGTCATGTATGCGAAAGGATGGGGGCAGCTCCAGACGGAAGGATACAGGGTTGAGGACTTCAATGATCTTATAAGGTCCAATAAATCGGGGAGCAAACTTCCTGGACGGGACCTTAAGGCGCAAGTTCCTGGACGACAACCAGACCAAATCCCCGACGACAAACCGGGGGTTAGCAGAACGTCTACTATCCGCCTGAATCTTTTGTGCGCTCTGGGACACCTCTAGGTTCTTCTGAACCTGGGCCCAGACAGTGCACAGTTCCCGATGAACATCCTCTACCTCAGGATGATTGGAACAACCAGGGGAAACGGAGGAGAACCTTGGGTTAAACCCGAAATTACAGAAAAACGGGGAGACCCCTGACGAGTTACTGACCCGGTTATTCAGGGAAAATTCAGCAAGGGGAAGGAATGAGACCCAATCGAATTGACAGTCAGAGATGAAACACCTTAAATATTACTCCAGGGATTGGTTCATCCTTTCCGTTTGGCCATTAGTTTCGGGATGGAAGGCGGAGGAGAAGGACAGATCAATCTCCAACTTTTTACAAAAAGCTCTCCAAAATAAGGAAACAAATTGTACCCCTCTGTCAGAAACGATATTGACTGGGGCCCCATGGAGACGCAGGATGTGTTTCACAAACAAAGAAGCTAACGTCTTGGCGTTAGGTAGCTTCTTAAGGGGCACAAAGTGGCACATCTTGCTGAAGCGGTCTACTACCACCCACACCACCGACTTGCCCTGAGATGGAGGCAAATCGGTGATAAAATCCATGGAGATATGGGTCCAAGGTCTCTGGGGAATGGGCAAGGAACGTAGTAGGCCCGCAGGTCGGGACCTAGGGGTTTTGGACCTAGCGCAAACCTCACAAGCGGCGACGTAAGCCCTAACGTCTTTAGGCAACCCAGGCCACAAATAGTTTCTGGTAAAGAGGTGTTTGGTGCCCAAGATGCCAGGATGACCAGCTAGAGCGGAGTCATGGTTTTCCCTGAGTACCCTTAGCCGGTATTGCAGGGGAACAAACAGTTTGTCCCCAGGGACGTTCCCGGGAGCTGCACGCTGATCAGCCGCGATATCAGAAACTAAATCAGAATCCGTGGCAGAAACGATTATACCAGGGGGTAAAATACAAGCAGGATCCTTCTCGGAAGGAGGATTGGCCATGAAACTACGTGACAGAGCATCAGCCTTAATATTCTTGGACACAGCCCTATAGGTAACCAAGAAATTAAATCTTGTAAAGAATAGTGCCCACCGAGCTTGTCTAGGATTAAGCCTCCGGGCCGATTCTAGGAAAACCAGATTCTTGTGATCCGTAAGGACCGTTACCTGGTGTCTGGCCCCCTCCAGGAAGTGCCGCCACTCTTCAAAAGCCCATTTAATGGCTAGAAGTTCGCGGTTGCCAATATCATAGTTACTCTCCGTGGGCGAAAACTTCCTAGAGAAGTAAGCACAGGGGCGGAGATGGGTGAGGGAGCTGGTACCCTGGGACAAGACGGCCCCCACTCCCACCTCGGATGCGTCAACCTCCACAATAAATGGCTCCTCTTGGTTGGGCTGAATCAGCACGGGGGCCGAGATAAAGCACTTCTTGAGGGTCTCAAAGGCCTGGACAGCCTCAAGGGGCCAATGGAGGACATCAGCACCCTTGCGAGTAAGGTCCGTAAGAGGCTTAGCGACGACCGAGAAGTTGGCAATAAATCTCCTGTAATAGTTGGCGAACCCTAAAAAACACTGTAACGCCTTAAGGGAGGCAGGTTGGACCCATTCCGCCACAGCCTGAACCTTGGCAGGGTCCATGCGGAATTCATGAGGAGTGAGGATTTGCCCTAAAAATGGTATCTCCTGTACCCCAAAGACACATTTTTCAGTCTTAGCAAACAGATTATTCTCCCGAAGGACCTGGAGCACCTTCCTGACATGCTCCACGTGGGAGGACCAGTCCTTGGAAAACACCAGTATGTCATCAAGGTACACAACAAGAAAATTACCCAGGTAATCTCTCAGGATTTCATTAATAAAATTCTGGAAGACAGCAGGGGCATTACACAACCCAAAGGGCATGACCAGGTATTCGAAATGACCCTCGGGTGTGTTGAACGCAGTTTTCCACTCATCCCCCTCTTTGATGCGGATAAGGTTATATGCCCCCCGTAGATCGAACTTAGAAAACCATTGGGCTCCCTGAACCTGATTAAAAAGATCCGGAATCAAAGGAAGTGGGTACTGGTTCCTTACGGTGACCTTATTCAGGTTCCGATAATCAATGCACGGCCTAAGACCACCATCCTTCTTCCCCACGAAGAAGAAGCCAGCACCTACAGGAGAAGTCGAGGGGCGAATGAAACCCTTGGCCAGGCATTCTTGGATATACACCCTCATAGCTTCACGTTCAGGACATGAAAGATTAAATATCCTACCCTTAGGAAGCTTGGCACCAGGCACCAAATCGATGGCGCAATCATAATCTCTATGGGGGGGGCAACACCTCGGAGGCCTCCTTAGAAAACACATCGGCAAAGTCCTGAACAAACTCAGGAAGCGTGTTTACCTCCTCCCGGGGAGAAATAGAGTTAACAGAAAGACATGACATAAGACATTCACTACCCCATTTGGTGAGATCCCCAGTATTCCAATCAAACGTGGGATTATGCAACTGCAACCAGGGAAGACCTAATACCAGATCAGACGATAATCCCTGCATCACCAGTACAGAGCACTGCTCCAAATGCATGGAGCCAACCAGGAGTTCAAAAACAGGAGTATGCTGAGTAAAATAACCATTAGCAAGGGGAGTTGAGTCGATACCTACTACAGGGATAGGATAAGGTAAATCAATAAAAGGCATCTTTAGAGACATAGCAAATTCCACAGACATGATATTAGCAGATGAGCCAGAATCCACGAAAGCACTGCCCGTGGCAGACCGGCCAGCAAACGAGACCTGAAAGGGAAGCAAAATTTTATTGCGTTTCATATTAACGGGAAATACCTGTGCGCCCAAGTGACCTCCCCGATGATCACTTAGGCGCGGAAGTTTTCCGGCTTCTTATTCTTGCGCCTGGGACAGGTGTTCAGTAGATGCTTGTCGTCCCCACAGTAGAAGCAGAGACCATTCATTCTGCGAAACTCCCTACGTTGTCGAGGGGACATGGAGGCCCCGAGTTGCATAGGTACCTCCGAGTCCTCCGTGGAGGGGCGAGGAGACGGGACCTCGGGGGGGATCGCAGAAAAGTCAGAGGGGAGCACATTGAAGCGTTCAAGCTGACGTTCCCTCAGACGTCGGTCAAGTCGTACTGCTAGGGCCATAACCTGGTCAAGGGAGTCAGAAGAGGGGTAGCTAACCAGCAGATCCTTCAGGGCGTCAGATAATCCTAACCTAAACTGGCACCTTAGGGCCGGATCGTTCCACCGAGAAGCTACGCACCACTTTCTAAAATCAGAACAGTATTCCTCAACCGGTCTCCTACCCTGACGTAAGGTCACCAGCTGACTCTCGGCTAAAGCAGTCCTGTCAGTCTCGTCCTAAATGAGTCCGAGGGCAGAGAAAAAACGATCAACAGAGGAAAGTTCAGGGGCGTCAGGAGCCAAGGAGAAGGCCCACTCTTGGGGCCCTTCCTGGAGTCGGGATATGATGATACCCACCCGCTGGTTCTCGGAACCTGAGGAGTGGGGTTTTAGGCGGAAATACAGTCTGCAACTCTCCCGGAAGGAGAGAAACGTCTTACGGTCCCCTGGGAACCGGTCAGGTAACTTGAGGTCGGGTTCTAGAGGTGAGGTGAGGGGTACTACTAAGGCAGCGTCACCCTGGTTGACCCTCTGGGCCAGGGCCTGGACCTGTAGGGAGAGGCCCTGCATCTGCTGGGTCAGGGTCTCAAGGGGGTCCATGATAGCGTCAGCGTAGGAGAAATGGTAGACTAGGTAAGGGCTTGTAATTATGTAATAGCAGGAAGGAGGTGAAGGGAAAGTGAGCCCTAATCTACCCACCGCCCTGTCCCTGCCTACTTGCAACGACCCGCCCTAGGCGACGGGGTACAACTGGGCGGCGGTCCCTACGCTGTCTAAGTGCACGGGAGAACAAACAGGGAACACGCACGGGAAGGGGCAGTAGCCACGGAACGCCGCGAGGAAACGGAGCGGTGAATGAGTAGTCAGGACCAGGATGAAGTGGAGTATACCAAAGTGAGCACGGAGAAGGAAGCAAGCCAGGGGCAAAGCAAAGCAGGTTAAGCGGAACTGCAGCAAGGCAGAAGCACGGCAGAAGCAGGCTGGAGCAAGCAGCAGTGAGGCCAGGAATCCAGAAGAATTACAAGCACTGAGGAAGAGAACACGGCAGGTAATAAAGGACAGGGGGCGGAGCTAACTCCGACTGACCAGGCCGCGATAGGCTCTCCCACTCCTGAGCCTGCCACCCTGGTTGGTGGGAGATGGTGTCAGTCGAACAGGTCTGGCCTCAGGTGTGGATTGATTAATCCCAGGAGTATACCTAGACGTAGTACCTGGCAGATCCCTAACACCCCTGTTGACATATGTACTGGAATATCTGTCTCTCTTGTTGGCCCGTGGCGTCTCCGGCATATGCGCGCAGCGTCGCCTCGCCGGTTTGGCCTTTTTCTTTAAATTGCGCGCCTGGCCAGATGTCACAAAATCCTTTTTTGTTACACAGGCTTTGAAGGGGTGGAAGAAGTCTGCAGTGAGGAGGGAAGCCAGGTGGCCGGTTTCTTATCCGATCCTTCTTAGATTGTTGGCAGTCCTTCCAGATACATGTTCCTCCCCATTCGAGGTTTCCTTGTTTGCTGCAGCCTTCATTTTAGCCTTTTTTGGTGCGCTGCGTATTTCGGAATTAATAGCAGTTAGCTCTTCTCGACCTGGGGGGTTGCTATTTGATGGTGTAGCGGTGTCCAGCTCGGGGGTCCGCTTTCGCATACACAGGTCCAAGACGGATGTATTTGGCAGAGGTTGTTGGGTTTCCCTGCGGCCAGTACCCGGCCCTGCATGCCCTGTGGAGGCCGTGTCCTGTTATCTGCGCTCCAGGGTGGTGGGTTCTCAATATGTGTCGCATGTTGATGGTAAACCTCTTACTAGGTTCCAATTTTTGTCAGTTTTTAGATCGGCGCTAGCGGCTGCGGTCCTACCGCCCAAAGAATTCGGGACGCATTCATTCCGCATTGGTGCAGCCACCAATGCTAGTGGCCTGGGCTTGACAAATGAGGAAGTCCGTCGTATTGGTCGCTGGCAATCTGACTGTTTTGCTGGGTATATACGCCCTGATTTGGTCCTGCATTAAAGTTGCGTTTCTTGTTTCAGCTTCACGCCCCACAATTTGGATCCTCGGGCACTCTTATGTGGTTTGGGTGGAGCAGAGAGCGGGCATAGGACCAGGAGGTCTCTCGCTGGGTCTGCTGGGGGTCGATGATCTTTGGGGGGGCTCAGCGGCTTGAGATGGTTGGACGTCCTGCCCGAGGTAGTAGCTATCAGCGGGAATCGTTCTATTTCGACAGTGTTGGTGATCCATGTTGGGGGCAATGATTTATGTTCTGTCCGCTTGGGGGAGCTGATCGCTCTCATACAATCTGATTTGGAAAGGTTCACGTCCTTTTTCCAGGATTTAGTTTTAGTTTGGTCGGAAATAATACCCAGGGCGGTCTGGCAAGGGGCCAGAGATATGCATGCTATTGAGCGCGGCAGGCGCCTTTTGAATACCAGGGTCTCACGGTTTGTTAGAGCTGGTAGTGGAGTTGTGATCAGGCACAGGCAGCTTGAGGGAGACAACAGGTGCCTGCTACTCCCGGATGGGGTGCACTTGACCGATATTGGTTTGGACATATTTTTGTCCGGGCTCCAGGATGGTATGGAGGAGGCTATGAAGAGGTTGACCGGGGGGTCGTGGGGAGTAGGTGTGTGCAGTGGTGAATGCACACCCTCCTCGTGGCGGTGTTGGGTATAGAGCTGACCTTCATGCCCCGCCCTAGGCGGGCTGGCATTCGGGTATAAATCAGGTTTTTGTTGCAATTGGTTAATGTTATAAATAAAGAAAGAAAAATAAACAAATATAATTATAATAAAGCTGAGGCCGACCCTCGTGTCAACCCACGTTTGAAATAAAGCAGCCTCGTTGTGTTATTATTATTATAGGGCTTCATATTTTTCCCATAGCCAAATGGGGGTATTAGCGGTGTGCACACAGTCTTACAGGCCCTCAGGCTTATTGGCCGTAGGCAGGGCCGCCATCAGGAATTTCAGGGCCCCATACAGCTACATTTTCTGGGCCCCCCTACCGTGGCACCGCCTGTTAACGGTACTCCGTCCAGCACTATATCATGCTACCCAGGGCCGCCATCAGGGGGTATTAGGGGTACTGATGTGAGGGGCCCGGCCAAACATAATTGAAAGGGGGGCCCGGCAACTGCCGCGACTTGCCTTTGGTAGAAAAAAAACAGGCCCCTGCAATGGGGCTCGTTTTTTTCATCAAAAGAATGTCGTGAGCTGCAGACATTACGCCTCCCATTGATTTAATCTGAAATCAATGGGAGCCAGTCGCGGAAAAAAGAAAAAGCAGCACGTCCTTTCTTGCCGCGGTTCCGCCTCTGACCTCCCATCGAAATCAATGGGAGGCAGAAAATGCATTTTTCGCTGCGTTTTTTGTCTGCTGTCCTCAATCGCCGCGGGCAAAAAACGCAATAAAAAAAAGCGGCAAGATAGTGTGGGCAGGTCAAAATCTGCCTCAAAATTCTTTAAGGAATTTTGAGGCAGATTTTTTTTTGCCTGCAAAATACTCTATGTGAACAGGGCCATACATAAACAGCACTTTGAGATACTTTACTCACTGTGTCAGAAGAGCTGCTGGACCCACTCCAGTCCTCTTCAGGCGATGTCTTCCAGGCGAGGTCTTTGGTCAAGACGTCCAGTCCTTCACCTCCAGCCAGGCTCCAGGTAAGTTGTGTCCATGTGTGTCCGCGGCTGCGCGCGCTTCATTCGCGGGTGCGCGCGCGGGCGATCGCGGGTGCGCGCTTCTGGGCATTCGCGGGTACGCGCGCGCGCGGGCGGTCTCGAGTGCGGGCGTTCGCGGGTGCGCGTGGGAATTTCCTTGTGCGCGCGATCGGTCACGCGCACGGGTGGTTTGATGGCCCCCCATGACTAGAGGGGGGCCCCACAGCTCACGACATTCTTGTGGTGAAAAAAACGGGCCCCATTGTAGGGGCCCATTTTTTCCTACCAAAGGCAAGTCGCGCCAATTGGCGGGGCCCTCCTTTCAATTAGGTTTGGCCGGGCCCCTCACACCAGTACCCCTAATACCCCCCTGATGGCGGCCCTGGCCGTAGGGACTATGACTGTGGGCAATATAGGGGTTAATATGGGTACAGCGGGGCTAGGGGAAGGCGGTCTCTTCCCTCCCTCCACCTTTGTGTCTTCGTTCTGGGTGAAATGGCAGGGTAGCCTATAGGAATGTAGGGTCCCTCCTACAGGGCGGTTTTGGGGGGAATATGGGCGGTGTTTGCCCTCCTCCCCTTGCTAGGGTTTATAAGGCAAGGGTGGGAGGGCATCTTCCTCTTTGGACCGGCTTTTGCCCACCCTCCCTCCCTATTGACGGTTATGTTCATAATTTCCCCCAAAAAAAGTGTATTAGCAGGTATTGTTATATAAAATAAAATAAAAATTATAATAATGAATAATTTAGTGAAAAAAAAAATAAGAGGTCCTCTAAAAAAAACAAAAAAAAAGGGAAATATATACAAAAAAAAAAAAAAAAGAAGAAAGAACAAAGGAATATACGGTTTTCGTGACGCCCTGCGTGGCGTTTGTGGTTGATTTGTGGATATGTGATCCTTTGATTGTCAATGTGCTAGGACGTTGTTGTCCTGTTGATTCATGTTTCCATCTGTTTCGTGTCTTTTGTATGGGGAAATACTGGTGTCACAGCAGGCGGTGTTGGGTAAAGAGCTGAGCTTCATGCCCCGCCCTAGGCGGGCTGGCATTCGGGTATAAATCAGGTTTTTGTTGCAATTGGTTAATGTTATAAATAAAGAAAGAAAAATAAATAAATATAATTATAATAAAGCTGTGGCCGACCCTCGTGTCAACCCACGTTTGAAATAAAGCAGCCTCGTTGTGTTATTATTATTATAGGGCTTTATATTTTTCCCATAGCCAAATGGGGGTATTAGCGGTGTGCACACAGTCATGGATAACATAAATATACGTTTAAGCAAATAAAAGCATGAAGTAAACATTCACATGGGATTAATGTCGACAGACCAGCAAGAGCCATAAATCAACAAGAAATGGCAAGAACATAAAGTCCACCTAAAATAAAGAGAAAATTAAGCAGGCAACAGATTCATCATAGGAACATGTAAGCAGCAAACAACAGCCTCACAGGGCGGAGGCCAAATTGAAGAACCAACAGCAGACCGCAAAATAAACTTCAGGAAGGGATCATAGCGAATCAGCGCCCCGACCACCATTACGCCGCATAGGAGATGCAGGGTAGCGGCCACGCCTCCGTGATCGTGGACGCTGGGGCGGCTGCGGAACATAAGGCCATTCAGGTATAGAGACTCGAGGCAAATGGAGAGCAGCACAAAAATCCGTTATATCCCCGGGATCTCGAACAATCAGCAAACCGCCATCTTTCCGAACCTGTAACTGAAAGGGGTGGCCACACGAGTAAGAAATCTCATGCTCTCTCAACACATCCAGCAAAGGACGCAGCACTTTTCGTTTGTCTAAAGTCATCCTAGACAAATCAGACAGGAGTTGAATCTTGACACCATTCAAGAAAACGTTGCCTTTATCACGGGCCTTCCTCATAATCTGTTCTTTGAGGGCGAAGAAGTGAACACGGCATAAGGCTGGGTTCACACGACCTATTTTCAGACGTATACAAGGCGTTTTTTGCCTCGTTTTACGTCTGAAAATACGTCTCAAATACGTTGTCAAACATCTGCCCATTACTTTCTATGGGTATAACGCTGTATTGTTCCCACGACGCGTAATTTTACGCGTCGTACGGCAATTACGACGCATAAAATTACGCCTCGTAAAAAGAAGTGCAGGACACTTCTTTGGACGTTTTTGGAGCTGTTTTCTCATAGACTCCAATGAAAACAGCTCCAAAAACGGACGTAAAAAACGCTGCGAAAACGGCGCGAAAAACGGCGCGAAAAATGCGAGTTGCTCAAAAAACGTCTGAAAATTTCCCTTGAAAACAGCTCTGTATTTTCAGACGTTTTTGGTCACTACGTGTGCACATACCCTAAGACATCTCTAGGCCTGTCAGGATCTAGATTACGAGGACCAAGAGTTCTGTGAGCTCTATCCAACACCAGAGGATCACCAGCAGGGCGCTCCAGTAAGGAGTTAAACATCGACTGTAAAGTGGGTATAAGTAGCACAGGAGAAACATCTTCAGGATAGCCCCGGAGCCTAATATTATTACGAAGGTTCCGGTTTTCATGGTCCTCCGACATATTAAAAAGCATGTGAATCTGGTGGGAGTGTTGATCCAAACAATCTGCATGTGAAACCTGTTGCACCGAGACAGATGAGATACCTCAAGCAGCACGTCTGGTCAGCGCCATGTCCAAGCCACGCCCCCGTAATACAATATCTTAATGTAAGGATGTGTACACTTAATTGTGCAGCAACGCTTGTTGTCTCCATTCTATGTCAGTGTGGGAAGTAGATGTCCGGCCTTATGATTTTGTGATATGTGATAGACCCAGAATCCCAATCACCAAAAATAAGAATGCAAAATAAAGACACAAAACATTATAATTGGCTGTTAAATGGTCAAAGCTTTTATTATATTATATGACCAAACCCAAAATGGCAAACCTCCGACTCACGAAGAGTCACCCTCCAGCACGCAGGAAAGGAAAAACCCCCTGTGGGGGAAACCTCTAGGGAAACCATGGCTGGAGGATTGCCCTTCCTCTGGGCTTAGAAGGTGCCAAAATAGAATTTGTAACAAAGTTTTCTCAGATTTTCAAGGAAAGACAATACAATGAACGAACAACATAAAACACATAAATCGGCTGATCTGGTTGGCTAGGCGGATTTCTCTCTTCCTGGGCACCCATTAAAATGAATCCTCCAGATGCCTCCTTGCAGCATCTGTCTCCGCTCTGGCTAATAGAGGGGGATCTCCTGCTGGAAACCCCCCCTCTATTACAGACAACCCGTATGAAGAGGATGGCATCACTGTGATGAAGAAGTGGTCTTGGGTGAAGGGTTTCCCTGCTAGAACCTACAAATCACATAGGTCAGCATTGGTGGGGAAGTCAAGCTCAAGGTCCTCAGTCCCATCCAATATGGCGCTGAACGTGGCAGTAAAACCTTCTAATATGGAATCTTCTTTATGTCATAAACATTTGTATTTATGACATCAGCGCATTCATGATCATTACTGCAGGAGTTTATTATCACTGCCGCCTCATTCATTGTGACATCACCCACAGTGGTCTGAAGTGTTAACCCTTTAATGACTGGCAGTGTACTTACCACAGAGGCCATAAAGCTGAATAGAACATATCAGCGGCCATAAAGGAAAAGGGATAATGCAGGGAGCATCTCAGCACAAGAACAACCCATAACAAAGGGTTGTCCAGGATAAGATAACTTGTGTGCTTTCTCCAAAAACCAGCACCACACCTGTCCATAGGTTGTGTGTGATACTACGGCTCATTACCATTCACTTCAATGGAGCAAACCTGCAATACCAGATACAACGTGTGGATAGGCGTGGTGCTGTTTTTGGAAGAAAGCAGCCATATTTTTCTAATCCTGCACAGCCCCTGTTAGAAATAGTTCAAAATAAAGGGGGGAGAAAAGAAATTAAAAAAAAGTAAAAATAGGAACTCTGAGGTAAAAGAAATCAAACTAGACTGAAAGGAGTCTGCTGGAGGTGCCAGATGGAAAGACATATTTCTGCCATGGGGACCAGATTAGTTGAAATGTATCTTGAAGGGGGGGCTTCAGAGAGTGGGTTTTAATCCCTTCCCGCCCTATGAAGTGCTGTTGCATTGAAAAACTATGCAGTTCATCTTCAAATGCAGCGTCTCAAAAACAAATGATTTTGTAAAAAATAAAACTATATAAATTTGGTATCGCCATAATCGTAATGACCCGCAAAATCAAGTTATCATGCAATTCATGCCGCCCGATGAACACTGTAAAATCAAAACATAAATGGCGGAATTACAGGTTTTTTTTCAATTCACCCCACAAAATGTAGGTTTTTTTACATTTTTTTTAATACATTATATTGTACATTAGGCCGCAGGGTAAATTCCACATAAACAGCACCATTCATCGGTTAACTGTTTAAATGATACCAGTTCAAGTGACCTTTATCGAAAAACACCATAAGAAATTTTTTCACAATTAACCTTCTAATTGGGCCTAGCATGTGTGATACTGTCTGCTAAGCCGTTGTATCTAAGCATATTATATGTGATACTGTCTGCTGAGCCGCTGTCTCCTATCAAGTAGCAGAGCTATCAGGTGTCATAGTGCAATGAAACGGGGTAGGGAGACGGACAGGTGAGCCCTAATCTACCCGAAACTCAGTCCCTGCCTACTTGCACGGCCCATCCTAAGTGACGGCGTACAACTGGGCGACGGTCCCTACGCTCAATAAGTGCAAGACAGACAACACAAGACAAGGGCACACAGAAGAAAAAAGGGGAGGTAGGGGCAGTTGCCCACGGAAACACCGTGAGCAACAGGCAGTGGTGAACGAGCCGAGACAAACCAGAAGAGTACGAAGTAGCAAAACAGAGCAGGAGAATAGTCAGTCAAGCCGGGGTCAATAAGTAACAAGGGTCAATCAGGTAAATAGCAAGAATCGCAGAGCCAGGAAACCAGACAATCAGTTGCAAGGAACATGCTGCAAGTGAGGGTAAAAATAGACCAAGGGCGGGAGCTAGAACCATCAGGCCAGGCTGTTACAGGTTCTCCCTCTCCTCAGCCTGCCAGTCTGAGTGGTAACAGATCGCGTCACTCTAGCAGACCTTGGAGCTTATGAAGGCTGATTAACCCCGGGCATCGACATAGAACCTGTGTCTGGCAAACCATTTACAGTATTCCACCTTTTATGAGGGGCCACTGGACCCTTCCTAGGTGGGCCTGGCTTGTTGGGGAACCGAAGATGGAACTTCCTGAGCAATATACCGGCGTGAACATCCCGGGCGGGTACCCAAGTCCACTCCTCAGGCCCGTATCCACTCCAATGGACCAAGTACTGGAGGGAGCCTTGGACCATCCTGCTGTCTACAATCTTGGCTACCTCGAATTCTACCCCATCCGGAGTGAGAACAGGGACCGGAGGTTTCCTCGATGTAGCCAAGGACGGGGAGCAGCTTTTCAAGACGGGGGTAACTCCAGCCGAAAGGAGACAGGGTTGAGGACCTCAATGATTTGTACGGCCATATATACCGGGGAGCAAACTTCTTGGACGGAACTTTAAGGCGCAAATTTTTAGAAGACAGCCACACCAGATCCCCGACCACAAACAGAGGGTTAGTTGAACGTCTTTTATCTGCCTGAGTCTTTTGGATGCTTTGGGACGCCTCAAGGTTCTTCTGAACCTGGACCCAGACTGTGCACAGTTCCCGATGAACGTCATCTACCTCGGGATTGTTGGAACCACCAGGTGAAACGGAGGAGAACCGTGGATTAATCCCAAAATTACAGAAGAAGGGGGAAACCCCTGACGAGTTACTGACCCGGTTATTAAGAGAAAATTTGGCGAGGGGAATGAAGGAGACCCAATCATCTTGACAGTCTGAGATAAAACACCTTAAGTATTGTCCTAGAGACTGATTAGTCCTTTCAGTTTGGCCATTAGTTTCAGGATGGAAGGCCGAGGAAAATGACAGATCAATCTCCAGCTTCTTACAGAAAGCTCTCCAAAACAATGAAACAAATTGTACCCCTCTGTCAGAAACAATATTGACCGGAACCCCATGAAGACAAAGGATGTGTTTGACAAACAGGGTAGCTAACGTATTGGCATTGGGTAGTTTCTTGAGTGGTACAAAGTGGCACATCTTACTGAACCCGTCTACTGCAACTCACACCACTGACTTGCCTTGGGACGGAGGCAGATCGGTGATAAAAATCCATGGAGATATGGGTCCAAGGTCTCTGGGGAATGGGCAAAGAACATAGTAAGCCCGCAGGTCGGGACCTGGGAGTCTTGGACCTAGCACAAATTTCACAAGCGGCGACGTAGGCCTTAACGTCTTTAAGAAACCCAGGCCACCAATAGGTTCTTGAAATGAGGTGCTTGGTACCCAGGATGCCTGGATGGCCAGATAGTGCGGAGTCATGATTCTCCCAGAGCAACCTTAGCCGGAATTGCAGGGGAACAAATAGCTTGTTTTCAGGAAGGTTCTCGGGAGTAGAAGCTTGATCAGCCGCAATTTCGGAGACTAAGTCTGAATCCACAGAGGATATGATTATACCTGGGGGCAAAATACAAGCGGGATCCTCCTCAGGAGGAGGGCTGGCCATGAAGCTATGCGACAGAGCATCAGCTTTAATATTTTTTCACCCAGCCCTATAGGTAACCACAAAGTTGAATCTCGTAAAAAAACAACGCCCATCGAGCTTGTCTCGGGTTTAGCCTCCGGGTAGATTCTAGGAAAACCAGATTCTTGTGGTCACTAAGGACCGTTACCTGGTGCCTAGCCCCCTCCTGGAAGTGACGCCACTCTTCAAATGCCCATTTAATGGCTAAGAGTTTGCGGTTGCCAACGTCATAGTTTCTCTCAGTGGAGGAGAACTTCCTGGAGAAGTAGGCACAGGGACGGAGATGGGTGAGAGACCTAGTACCCTGGGACAAGACAGCACACACTCCCACCTCAGAGGCGTCAACCTCCATGATATATGGCTCCATTTGGATAGGCTGAATCAGCACTGGGACAGAGACAAAGCACCTCTTAAGGACCTCAAAAGCCTGGACCGCCTCCGGAGGCCAGTGGAGGAGATCAGCACCTTTACGAGTGAGGTCCGTAAGAGGCTTAGCGATGACCGAGAAGTTAGCAATAAATCTTCTGTAATAATTAGCAAACCCCAGGGAACACTGTAAGGCCTTCAGGAAGGCAGGGCGGCTCCATTCTGCCATGGCCTGAACCTTGGCAGGGTCCATGCGGAATTCGCTAGCAGTGAGGATTTGACCCAAAAATGGTATCTCCTGCACCCCAAACACACATTTTTCGGTTTTTGCAAAGAGTTTGTTTTTCCGAAGGGCCTGGAGCACCTTCCTGACATGCTCAATGTGGGAGGACCAGTCCTTGGAAAACAAAAGTATATCATCAAGGTACACTACAAGAAATACCCCCAGATAGTCTCTTAAAATCTCATTTATGAAATTCTGGAAGCATTACACAACCCAAAGGGCATGACGAGATATTCAAAATGACCTTCGGGTGTATTAAACGCAGTCTTCCACTCATCCCCCTCTCTGATCCGGATAATGTTATAAGCCCCCCGAATATCGAACTTAGAGAACCATTGGGCCCCCTGAACCTGATTGAAGAGATCATGAATCAAAGGAAGGGGATATTGGTTCCTTACAGTGATCTTATTTAAATTTCGGTAATCGATGCACGGCCTAAGACCACCATCCTTCTTCCCCACGAAGAAGAAGCAAGCACCTACCGGAGAACTTGAGGGGCGAATGTAACCCTTGGCCAGGCTTTCCTGTATATATTCTCTCATGGCTTCACGTTCAGGACAAGAGAAATATCCTACCTTTAGGGAGCTTAGCTCCTGGTACCAAATCGATTGCGCAATCGTACTCTCTATGAGGAGGTAACTCTTCGGAGGCCCTTTTAGAAAAGACATCAGCGAAGTCCTGAATAAACTCAGGTAGAGTGTTCACCTCCTTAACGAGAGAAACCAAATTAATAGAAAAACATGACGTCATGCATTCATTACCCCATTTAGTAAGATCACCAGCATTCCAGTTAAAAGTGGGTTATGCGTCTGCAACCAAGGAAGGCTTAAAATCAAATTGGACGATAACCCCTGCATCACTAACACAGAACACTGCTCCAAATGAATGGAGCCAACAATGAGTTCAAAAACAGGGGTATGCTGCATAAAATAACCATTAGCAAGCGGAGTGGAATCAATACCCACTACCGGGACAGGTTTAGGCAAATCAATTAATGGCATAGCTAGAGACATAGCAAATTCCACAGACATAATATTAGTAGTAGACCCTGAATCCACAAAGGCACTGCCGGTGGCAGACCTTCCATCAAAAGAGACCTGAAAGGGAAGCAAGATTTTATTAGGCTTCATGTTTGCGGGAAATACCTGTGCGCCCAAGCGACCTCCCCGATGGTCACTTAGGTGCGGAAGTTTTCCGGCTGCTTATTCTTGCGCCTGGGACAGGAGTTCAATAGATGCTTGTCATCCCCACAGTAGAAGCAGAGACTATTCTTTCTGCGGAAATATCTACGTTGTTGGGGAGACACGGAGGCCCCAAGTTGCATCTGTTCATCCAAGTTTTCGTGGAAGAACGAAGCAACGGAACCTCTGGAGCCATAATAAAAGAGCCAGAAGTGAAGGCACCAGAACGTTCAAGTCGTCGTTCCCTGTGACGTCGGTCAAGACGTACCGCTAAAGCCATAGCCTGATCTAGAGAGTCTGAAGTGGTATAGCTAACTAACAGGTCTTTCAGGACGTTCGACAGACTCAATCTAAACTAGCACCTCAGGGCAGGGTCATTCCACCGAGAAGCTACACACCACTTCCTAAAGTCAGAACAGTACTCCTCAACGGGTCTCTTACCCTGACGTAAGGTCACCAGCTGACTCTCGGCAAAGGCAGACTTGTCAGTCTTGTCATAGATGAGCCCGAGAGCAGAAAAAAAAAGGTCAACAGAAGAAAGTTCAGGGGCGTCAGGAGCCAAGGAGAAGGCCCATTCCTGGGGGCCATCCTGGAGCCGGGACCTAATTATACCCACTCGCTGGCTCTCAGAACCTGAGGAGTGTGGTCTTAATTGGAAATAGAGTCTACAACTCTCCCGGAAAGAGAAAAAAGTCTTCGGGTCCCCTGAGAACCGGTCAGGCAACTTGAGGTTGAACCTCTGAGCCAGGTCTTGGACCTGTAGTGAGAGACCCTGCATTTGCTGAGCCAGGGCCTCTCCCTACAGGCCAGGGCCTCAAGGGGGTCCATAGTAGAGTCAGGGACCAGATTAAGAAAAGGTATAGGGCCTGTGATTATGTCATGAAATGGGGTAGGGAGACGGACAGGTGAGCCCTAATCTACCCGCAACTCAGTCCATGCCTACTTGCACGGCCCGTCCTATGTGACGGCGTACAACTGGGCGACGATCCCTACGCTCAATAAGTGCAAGACAGACAACACAAGACAAGGGCACACAGAAGAAAAAGGGGGAGGCAGGGGCAGTTGCCCACGGAAACACCATGAGCAACAGGCAGTGGTGAACGAGCCGAGACAAACCAGGAGAGTACGAAGTAGTAAATCAGAGCAGGGGAATAGTCAGTCAAGCCAGGGTTAATAAGTAACAGCGGTCAATAAGGTAAATAGGAAGAATCGCAGAGCCAGGAAACTAGACAATCACAGGCAAGGAACATACTGCAAGTGAGGGTAAAAATAGACCAAGGGTGGGAGCTAGAACCGTCAGGCCAGTCTGTGATAGGTTCTCCCTTTCCTCAGCCTGAGTGGTAACAGATCGCGTCACTCTAGCAGACCTTGGAGCTGATGAAGGCTGATTAACCCCGGGCGTCGACACAGAACCTGTGTCTGGCAAACCCTTTACACATAGTCTTAGGGTTTACACGAAAATTAAAAAATGGCTGAAAATTACAGAGCTGTTTTCAGAGAACACAGCCTTTGATTTACAGCCGTTTTTGAAGTTGAAGACGTTTTTTGAGGTGTTTAGTTCTAGATGGTTTTGGAGCTGTTTTTCCATTGACACAATGAAAAACATCTCCAAAAATGGATCAAGAAGATACATGCTCCTTCTTTTTAAGTGCCTTTTTAAAATCCAATAGGCCGTGTTATTCAGGCGTATTTGGAGGCATTTACGCCCCGAAATACGCCGGAAAAAAAAAGCGTGTAAATATACCCTTAAAGATACACTGTCTCAGATATATATATCTTTTTCGCTTTTTTTTTTAGGGGGGTGGGCAAAACATGTCTTGTGGCACAAGACAGTCTGATTGGACAGTCTGATTAGTGGGGGAGATACGGGGTCTGGCTTAGGCCTTTTGTTACACACTCAATGTAAAATTGTAAACTAGCTCGGAGCTAGATTTCTGCTTTACATTACGCCCTTTACTGGCATAAATGATAGTAAAATTGTCGGCCCTTTCCGCAAAGCACCACACACTTTTCAAAAAAGTGCGAAAGGCAGAGTAAACTGACCAAAAACTTTCCCGCAAATTGCGACTTTTGGGACTTTTCTATGCCAGATAAGCGGCTTAGCAAGGTTAATACATTCTCCTCTAAGGCTACAGACAGTAATACAATATTTTAATGCAAGGATGTGTACATTCAGTGTCTGACTGAGGTACCTTGGACCCACCAAAGGAAATAATTTTTGGGGGTCTACCCTTCAACTATATAGAATTAATGTGAACACTCTTAATTGTGTACTAAAAACGTGTGTAGTAAAACAAAGACCAATATTCCCACCATATAGTGACAGATGTCAGTCCTACACAGGCATTCTGCAGACCATATACACTACCGTTCAAAAGTTTAGGGTCACTTAGAAATTTCCTTATTTTTGAAAGAAAAGCCCAGTTTTTTTCAACGAAGATAACATTAACCCCTTCCCTCTTTAGCCACTTTTGACCTTCCTGACAGAGCCTCATTTTTCAAATCTGACATGTGTCACTTTATGTGGTAATAACTCCGGAATGCTTTCACCTATCCAAGCGATTCTGAGATTGTTTTCTCGTGACACATTGGACTTTATGATACTGGCAAAATTTGCTCGATATGTTCAGTATTTAATTGTGAAAAACACCAAAATTTGCGAAAAATTGCAAAAATTTGCATTTTTCTCAATTTAAATGTATCTGCTTGTAAGACAGGCAGTTATACCACACAAAATTGTTGCTAATTAACATCACCCATATGTCTACTTTAGATTGGCATCGTTTTTTGAACATCCTTTTATTTTTCTATGACCTCACAAGTCTTAGAACTTTAGCAGCAATTTCTCACATTTTCAAGAAAATTTCAAAAGGCTATTTTTACAGGGGCCAGTTCAGTTGTGAAGTGGTTTTTCAGGGCCTTATATATTAGAAACCCCAAAAAAGTCACCCCATTTTAAAAACTTCACCCCTCAAAGTATTCAAAACAGCATTTAGAAAATGTCTTAACCCTTTACACATTTCACAGGAATAAAAGCAAAGTAGAGGTGAAATTTACAAATTTCATATTTTTCTGCAGAAATAAATTTTTAATACAATTTTTTTTATAACACAGAAGGTTTTACCAGAGAAATGCAACTCAATATTTGTTGCCCAGTTTCTGCAGTTTTAGGAAATATCCCACATGTGGCCGTAGCTTGCTACTGGAATAAAGCACCGGCCTCAGAAGCAAAGGAACACCTAGGGGATTTTTGGGCCTTATTTTTGTTAGAATATATTTTAGGCACCATGTCAGGTTTGAAGGGCTCTTGCAGTGACAAAACAGTAAAAATCCCCCAAAAGTGACCCCATCTGGGAAACTAGACACCTCAAGGAAATTATCTAGGGGTGTAGTGAGCATTTTGACCGCACAGGTTTTTTACAGAAATTATTGGAAGTAGGCCGTGAAAATTAAAATCAACATTTCTTCAAAGAAAATGTAGGTTTAGCGATTTTTTTCTCATTTACACAAGGACTAAAGGAGAAAAAGTACCGCCAAATTTGTAAAGCAATTTCTCCCGAGTAAAACAATACCCCACATGTGGTAATAAACGGTTGTTTGGACACACTGCGAGGCTGAAAAGGGAAAGAGCGCCATTTGGCTTTTGGAGTTCACATTTAGCAGGAATGGTTTGCGGAGGCCATGTCACATTTACAAAGCCCCTGAGGTGACAAAACAGTGGAAACCCCCAACAATTGACCCCATTTTGGAAACTATACCCCTTGAGAAAATTATCTAGGGGTATAGTGAGCATTTTGACCCCACAGGTTTTTTGCAGAAATTTTTGCAAGTAGGCTGTGAAAATGAAAATCTACATTTTTTCAAATAAAATGTAGGTTTAGGTAATTTTTTTTCATTTCCACAAGGACTAAAGGAGAAAAAGCACCATAAAATTTGTAAAGAAATTTCTCCCGAGTAAAACAATACCCCACATGTGGTAATAAACGGCTGTTTGGACACACGGCGAGGCTGAGAAGGGAAAGAGCGCCATTTGGCTTTTGGAACACAAATTTAGCAGGAATGGTTTGCGGAGGCAATGTCACATTTACAAAGCCCCAGATGGGATAAAACAGTGGCAACCCCCCACAAGTGACCCCATTTTGGAAGCTACACCCATTGAGGAAATTATCTAGGGGTATAGTGAGCGTTTTGACGCAACAGGTTTTTTGCATAAATTATTGGAAATAGGCCCTGAAAATGACAATCTAAATTTTTTCAAAGAAAATGTAGGTTTAGCTAATTTTTTATAATTTCCACAAGGACTGAAGGAGAAAAAGCACCGCAAAATTTGTAAAGCAATTTCTCCCGAGTAAAACAATACCCCACATGTGGTAATAAACGGTTGTTTGGAGACACGGCGTGGCTGAGAAGGAAAAGAGCGCTATTTGGCTTTTGGAGTTCACATTTAGCAGGAATGGTTTGCGGAGGCCATGTCACATTTACAAAGCCCCTGAGGGGACAAAACAGTGGAAACCCCCCACAAGTGACCACATTTTGGAGACTACACCCATTGAGGAAATTATCTAGGGGTATAGTGAGCGTTTTGACGCAACAGGTTTTTTGCATAAATTATTGGAAATAGGCCCTGAAAATGACAATCTAAATTTTTTCAAAAAAAATCTAGGTTTAGCTAATTTTTTCTCATTTCCAGAAGGACTGAAGGAGAAAAAGCACCACAAAATTTGTAAAGCAATTTCTCCCGAGTAAAACAATACCCCACATGTGGTAATAAACGGCTGTTTGGACACACGGCAGGGCTTAGAAGGGAAAGAGCACTATTTGGCTTTTTGAGATCACATTTAGCAGGAATGATTTGCGGAGGCCAGGTCACATTTGCAAAGCCCCTGAGGGGACAAAACAATGAAAACGTCCAAAAAGGGACTCCATTTAGGAAACTACACCTCTTGAGGAATTCATCTAGGGGTGTAGTGAGCATTTTGACCCCACAGATGTTTCATAGAATTTATTAGAATTAGGCAGTGAAAATAAAAACAGTCCTTTTTCTTCAATAAGACGTAGCTTTAGCGCAAATTTTTTCATTTTCTCAACAAATAAAGGAAAAAAAGAACCCAACATTTGTAAAGCAATTTCTCCCGAGTACGGCAATACCCCATATGTGGTCATAAACTGCTGTTTGGGCAAACGGCAGGGCTCAGAAGGGAAGGACCGCCATTTGGAGTGCAGATGTTGCTGGATTGGTTTCTGGGCGCCTGTGGGCCCAAAACAGTGGAAACCCCCCAGAAGTCACCCCATTTTGGAAACTACACCCCTCAATGCATTTACCAAGGGCTGTAGTAAGCATTTTAACCCTGCAGGTGTTTTGTAGAAATTAGTGTTCACTCGATGTTGCAGAGTGAAAATGGGATTTTTTTCCATAGATATGCCAATATGTGGTGCCCGGCTTGTGCCACCATAACAAGACAGCTCTCTAATTATTATGCGGTGTTTCCCGGTTTTAGAAACACCCTACATGTGGCCCTAATCTTTTGTCTGGACATATGACAGGGCTCAGAAGTGAAGAGTACCATGCGGAGTGGAGGCCTAATTTGGCGATTTACAAAGTATTGGTTCACAACTGCAGAGGCTCAGATGTGAAATAATAAAAAGAAACCCCTGATAAGTGACCCCCACTATGGAAACTGCACCCCTCAAGGCATTTATTAAGGGGTGTAGTGAGCATTTTAACCCCACAGGTCTTTTCCATAAATGAATGCGCTGCGGATGGTGCAAATTAAAAATTTATATTTTTCCCTAGATATGCCATTCAGTGGCAAATATGTCATGCCCAGCTTATGACCTTGGAGACACACACACCCCAAAAATTGTTAAAAGGGTTCTCCCGGGTATGACAATGCCATATATGTTGAAGGAAACTGCTGTTTGGGGACGCTGTAGGGTTCAGAGCCGAGGGAGCACCATTTGGCTTTTGGAGAGCGGATTTTGCTTGGTACTATATTTGTTTGAGTATTGCTGGTGTTTTATAATGTGTGGGGTACATGTAAGCGGGGCGAAGTATATAAGGGGCATAGTCAGGTGGTATAAAAAAAAAAAAATGATCCATAGATGTGTGTTACGCTGTGAAGCAATCCTTTCCGCACAGGCCAGTGTCGCACTGATAAATGGTGTCATTTCTTATCCCCCTTTTGGTCCACACTCCGCACCTTTGCAGTTTGGGGAATTTTGCTGGGAAGTGTTGTCCTGGTATAATACGGGCACCGTCGCTTCCAGCAGATATGTTTGGGCCCTCCCTTTCCTGGTTCCCTAATTTTAGGTCCTTGATAAATCGCCTCTTGAAACAGAAGAAATGTTCCCCTCGGGCACAACTGCATATTTTTTTATTTCCTGACTTATTGGAGCCATAACTAATTTTATTTTTCATAGACGTAGCGGTATGAGGGCTGGTTTGTTGCGGGACGAGCTGTAGTTATTATTGGTACCATTTTGGGGTACATGTGACTTTTTGATCACCTTTTATCCTATTTTTTGGGATGCCAGGTAAACAAAAAAACGCAATTCTGGCACAGTTTTTTTCGTTTTTTTTTATACAGCGTTCACCATGCGTTATAAATTACATGTTAACTTTATTCTGCGGGTCAGTACGATTCCGGCGATATCTATTTTATAGGACTTTTTTATGTTTTACAACTTTTTGCACAATAAAATTACTTTTGTAAAAAGAATGTATTTTTTCTGTCGCCAAGTTGTGAGAACCATAACTTTTTAATTTTTTTGTCGACGGAGGTGTATGAGGGCTTGTTTTTTGCGGGACGAGCTATAGTTTTTATAGGTACCATTTTTGGATACGTGCGACTTTTTGATCACTTTTTATTCTAATATTTGTAGGGCAAAGTGACCAAAAAACAGAAACTCTGGTAAAGTTTTTTACGTTTTTTTTTTACGCTGTTCACCGCGTGCAATAAATAATATAATAATTTGATGCCTCAGGTCGTTACGGTCGTGGCGATACCAAATACATATGGTTTATTATTATTTTTCAATAATAAAGGACTTGATAAGAGTAAAAGGATTGTGTTTTATTTGATTACTTGAAACTTTTATTGTTTTCAAACTTTTATTTTTTTCACTTTTTTTTTACACTTTTTTATACTTTTTTTACACTTTTCTTCAAGTCCCACTAGGGGACTTGAAGGTCCAACGGTCAGATTTTTTTTTTTCTAATACATTGCACTACCTATGTAGTGCAATGTATTAGATCTGTCAGTCATTCACTGACAGCAAGCCTAAATTGGCTTCCGTAATGGCAGAGCAGGAGACTATTGTGTCTTCTGTTGCCATAACAGCAGTCGCCAGTCCTGATTGCCTCTCAGGTCTGGCGATCTGCTAGTAACCGCTACGATGCAGCAATCGCTTTAGATTGCTGCATCGAAGGGGTTAATGGCAGGGATCGGAGCTAGCTCCGGTTCCTGCCGTTACAGGTGGATGTCAGCTGTACAGTACAGCTGACTTCCACCGCTGATGACGCCGGATCAGCTCCTGACCCGGCACCATCTTGCCGGCAGCTACGGAAGCCGATCAGGCTCCGCCGCCGGGCGGATCTTGACCGGCTTCGGTGCTAGGCAGACCGGGAGGCCAGTATTAGGCTTCCGGTTGCCATTGCAGCCACTGGAACCCCGGCAATTTCATTGCTGGGGCTCCGATGAGCTGCAAACACCTTAAGTGCAGCGATCGCGTTTGAGCGCTGCACTTAAGGGGTTAATGGCGGGGATCTAAGCTAATTTCGGTCCTCGCCATTACAGTCGGATGTCAGCTGTAAGATACAGCTGAGATCCGACGATGATGGCACCGACTCAGCTTCTGAGCCGGTGCCAAACATTTGACGTAAATGTACGGCATTTTGCGGGAAGTCAATGCTTTCCATGACGTACATTTACGTCAAATGTCGGGAAGGGGTTAAATTAATTAGAAATACACTCTATACATTGTTAATGTGGTAAATGACTATTCTAGCTGCAAACGTCTGGTTTTTAATGCAATATCTACATAGGTGTATAGAGGCCCATTTCCAGCAACCATCACTCCAGTGTTCTAATGGTACATGACTTAAGGTATGTTTGATGCTTCCGCTATCTACGACCTTACACCCCAAACCCCAATAAGAGACCACACATGAATTTTGGTGTAAAGGCCACAGCAGCCATTTATTAAACACACCTTTTTTCTGAAAAAGAGCATAACCATAAACACATCATAACTCCATGATAACATCCTGCTCTATTTCCCAACTCCAGATAAAGGATCCTTGAAGGCACTTCAATCATTAAACTCCATCGTTTCCTTATTAGGTCTGGACCCCTTACCCTACAGCCGTTCTGCACCTGACCCGAGGGCACCAACCATGTCCAAGACCTCTCTCTCCCTTCCTGGGGACCCTGCCCATCAGGAATATATATGAGCTGGGTAACCACTCCCCAGCCCCTCCAATACTATCCCGGGTTAAACGCCCCGAGTTCTCTTGCAACAATCTCCATTGTTGCTTCTCCTTCTTACCATTCCGTGCCTCCAAAGACCCCTCCTCCTACCGCCATCGCTACTGTGACAAAACAAAACCCCAACCGACAAATTCCCATAAACAGGAGAAAATACTGGGAGGGCGGGCGGGACAAAACTTTCTCCTGTTGTCTAGCGGGAAAGAGGGCTGCCTCTTCCCCGCATGGACTTATATACTTTATTCTCCACCCACCACATATAGATACATTTTGCCCCATGCCCCCTTTCACATAACCCTCCAATCCCTATAAATATAGCCTAAAACATAATACCTAGACATAATAGCCTAGAACTCCCAAACACCTAGTCATGCGCTTCCTTCATTACGGCTGCGCCTACATTACGCTGGGCTTACTTGACTTAAGGTATGTTTGATGCTTCCGCTATCTACGACCTTACACCCCAAACCCCAATAAGAGACCACACATGAATTTTGGTGTAAAGGCCACAGCAGCCATTTATTAAACACACCTTTTTTCTGAAAAAGAGCATAACCATAAACACATCATAACTCCATGATAACATCCTGCTCTATTTCCCAACTCCAGATAAAGGATCCTTGAAGGCACTTCAATCATTAAACTCCATCGTTTCCTTATTAGGTCTGGACCCCTTACCCTACAGCCGTTCTGCACCTGACCCGAGGGCACCAACCATGTCCAAGACCTCTCTCTCCCTTCCTGGGGACCCTGCCCATCAGGAATATATATGAGCTGGGTAACCACTCCCCAGCCCCTCCAATACTATCCCGGGTTAAACGCCCCGAGTTCTCTTGCAACAATCTCCATTGTTGCTTCTCCTTCTTACCATTCCGTGCCTCCAAAGACCCCTCCTCCTACCGCCACGACAATCATGTGTGACCCCTTACACATGATTGTCCCTCCACAACTGCAGGGCTTTCTCCATGCCCTCCTTAATGTCCAGGGTCCACATATCCAGACCCACCTCGTTTAGATGAACACCATCCGCCCTGAGGAAACCGACCTCTCTGCCCTCCAACTCCTTATGCCGCACCACAACACCTCCATTGCGTGCCACAAATCTGCCAACTACCTTGTTGACCTTTGCTCGCGCTTTGTTTAAGCTATGTACGGAACGTGCCTGCCGCCACACCTTGCGAGCCACAATATCAGACCATACAATAACCACTCCTGGGAACGCCGACCACAACCGCAAAAGGTCAATCTTCACATCCCTCACTAAATCCCTGGACGACCGAATGCCCAAATCATTGCCGCCAAGGTGCACCACTAAGATATCCGGCGCCCTGTCCAAACCCGCATAAAATTGTACCTCTGGTAACAGCCTACACCACAGCATGCCCCGCAGGCCCAACCATCTGACCTGCACTTCTGCGTGATCCATGCCCAACTGCCGTCCGGCCGGACGAACATCAGCACGCACACCTCCCCAGTGTACGTAGGAGTGCCCCATGATCCAAATCAAGCAGGGACCTGCACCTAAAACAACACAAAACAACAACGTAACTACTCCATATCCACCTCCAGCACATCTTATCTCCACCGCCTCAAAGCAAGTGAGGCCGCACATACAACCTATATCTGTCTGACTCCCACCTGCCGATCTTCTTAACCATCGCCGGGGATAAACCCCACCGAGCTGCTTCCGTAGCTGCGCCAATTCTAAAGGAATGAGAGCTAAAACCTGCTCCACCTCTGCCAGACAACAGGATACATTTTTTGAACACCTGTGAAAACTGGAATTTTGACAGAGACAGCCCGTCTGCATGAACCAACAAGGATGCCGGGCCCTCAGGCCTCACTGCAACAAACTCCCGAAAACAGTGGACCGGGCACACCTGCGACCCAGGTAACTCATACAAGCGCACCACAAAACCTCTACCTTCCTGATCTGTCTTAGATCTACGGAGCAAACAAGAAAGGCAGGAGCCATCCAAATCCACATCAGCGTACAATAAACCCCCTGCCACACTCTTACTGGCCGACACCAACTCCGATATCCGGAACGCCCCAAAGAAAGCCAAAGAAAAGGCCAGTGTAAATAGCCGCACTTCAAATGCTGAAACACAAACCTCCCTCAACAAATCACAAATCGCTACCAACAGCTCAAATGACACCGGCTTCCTGAGATCCCTAACTGCGGAACCCCTCCTGAAACCCTTCATTGCCTGCCGGACCAGAAAGGACTTAGTCACGTCCTCCTCACCTTTCTTCTTGAACCAAAAAGCCAAAGCCGACAAACTCCGAGCAACCGTTGCTGCAGACGCCCCTTCACTGTACGCATTTCCTATAAAATACAGCAAACACGCCTGCCGATCTGCAATACCTGCCTGCGCATTTTCCAACAACGCCTCCCATACCTGCCATACCGCACTGTACCTCTGCCACGTGACCGCACTAACCGACCTTTCCACAAGCGACATCGCCATTGTCACACCACCTTCCACAGATGCTCTGGACACGGCAGGCCATGAGACTCCGCCCCCGGCGCCAGCAGACGAAACCTGTCCCACTGTTGACGAGAAAGGGAATCAGCCACAGAATTCAGCACCCCAGGAATATGCACTGCCACAAAATGCGCATTCAACATCAGACCTCTCAAAACTAAATGTCGCAATAGTCGCACGACTGGCGGAGAATTAGCTGTCTGCGCATTAACAGCCTGAACGACCCCCAGATTGTCACATACGAAACGCACTCTCCGGTCCCGCAGACAATCCCCCCACAACTCCGCAGCCACCACAATCGGGAACAGTTCCAGCAGAGCCAAGTTACGGACAAAACCACATTCATGCCAAGCATCTGGCCAAACTCCTGCACACCACTGGCCCTGGAAATAAGCCCCAAATCCACAAGCACCTGATGCATCAGTATACAGCTCCAAGTCCACACTAGACACCGGCTGATACATGAGCACCGACCGCCCATTATAGGTCTGCAAAAACTCCCCCCACACCAACAAGTCAGCTTTCAACTCCGCCGACAACCTAATGAAATGATGAGGGGAATGCACCCCTGCGGTAGCACTCGCCAATCGCCTGCAAAACACCCGCCCCATGGGCATAATCCTACAAGCAAAATTCAAATGCCCCAACAAGGATTGCAAGTCTCGCAACTGGATCTTCTTCCTGCGCAGCGCACTCGCCACCAACTCTCTCATCTCCAGCAACTTATCATCAGGCAAGCGACACTCCATATTATCTGAATCAATCATGATTCCCAAAAACTTAATGACCGTCGTGGGTCCCTCAGTTTTTTCAGGCGCCAAAGGTACCCCAAAATCCATTGCCACTCTCTCCATAGTGTGTAGCAATCCTGCACACACATAGGTACCCGGCGGCCCGATAAACAGGAAATCATCCAGATAATGCAGGGCCGATTGCACCTGCGCCTCCCGACGGACAACCCACTCCAAAAACGTGCTAAACATCTCAAAATAAGCGCATGAAATGGAGCAGCCCATCGGGAGGCAACAATCCACAAAATATTCCTCCTGCCAATAACATCCCAGCAAACAAAAACTATCCGGATGCACCGGCAATAAACGAAAAGTGGCCTCAATGTCAGTTTTTGCTAACAGAGAGCCCTTCCCGTATTTCCGAACCCAAACAACCGCCGCATCAAAGTTAGTGTAACTGACCGCGCACAGGGCCGGATCAATGCCGTCATTCACCGACTCGCCTTCCGGATAAGACAAGTGATGAATAAGGCGGAATTTATTCGCCTCCTTTTTTGGAACCAAACCTAACGGGGAAACACGCAAATTCTGAACAGGCGGGGAGGAAAACGGACCCGCCATGCGGCCCAACGCCACCTCCTTCAGCAGCTTATCCGTAACCAGATCAGGCCGCGCCAAAGCAGACGACAAATTACGGACTACCCCGTCACGTCCAACCGACGTACAAGGAATCCGAAAACCTTCTGAAAATCCTAACCACAACAACTCCGCTACTTTCCTATTTGGATAGCCCCTTAAAAACGGGAGCATCCTTTCCACCCTCACCGGCGTCGCCCCTCTTCTGCTCAGCATCTCCCTGCCTGCCCTTATGCTTCTTGAAGCATCTGGACAAACCATGGGCGCCTCCGCAACCGGAGCACTCGTGCTTATACCTGCAGTCTGGGCCGAACTTACAATGCCCCTCATTATACTGCCAGCAACACCCCTTTCCTGAGGATCCTGACCGACCCGCTGCTGACCCCTGACCGCCGGCCGTATCCCGAAAGGGCTGCTGACCCTGTTTTGGCGCAGACATCAGCCGCATCCACAAACTGATATCTTTGTGGTCCCATCGCAATGACGGGCGCACCGACTTCCGTTGACGAAACTGTTCGTCATACCGCAACCAAGCATTACCGCCGTATACACGATACGCCTCCCCTACCGAATCCATATAACAAAATAACGCCGAACAGTTCTCCGGCGCCTTCTCACCCACCACACTAGCCAATATAGCGAAGGCCTGCAGCCAATTCGCAAAAGTCCGAGGAATCAAGCGATACCGCCGCCGCTCCTCTTCCTCCTTCTTACTTTCATCCGGTTTCCACCGGTCCAAATTAAACTTTTCTAAAGGCAGCAAAGAAAAAATCTCAACATATTCATCTTTCCATATCTTTTCCCTAATCTCCACCTTCAAATGCGCCCCCAGCGGGCCCTCAAAGCACACATAAACCTCGCCTTTTGCCGCATCCGCCAAACGCACATCCTCCACCACTTTCTTAACTGTACTATCCGCCGCATCCACCGCTTTTTCCACCGCCACTACGGCACCCACAACCGGCGCTACGTCACTAACACCCGCCATCCCTGCCGCAGCCGCACCAGAAATCGCCTCGTTAACAACTGCACTCCCTGCCGCACTAGAAGACGCCTCACTAGCAGCGCCCCATACCCTCGCTGGCGACTGCTCTACGCCTGGCACAGTTCTCATAAAATATTCCTGCATCCCTCTAAACAACAATTGCATCTGTGACATTGACAACATCCCCCCCACATCCCCCCCACACATCCCCGGCACCACATCCGTGGTAGACTCACCCGTACGTCCCTGAGGTGACCTCCCAGCGGACGCGTCCATCACTCCAGATAATCCAGGCGTCGGTCGTGACGATCCTGGGGAGTGGTGCTCCTGCACCCCACGCTCCCCGTAGCTCCGTACACTTCTTGTTGAGGAAGCTCTAGGCCCAGCGGAACGCGGCCCGTCCATGATCCTGCCACCCGCTGGTGGCGCGACATATCCAGCCACGATCCTACCACCCGCTGGTGGCGCGACTTCAGCCTGACAAAATAAAATCTCCTTGTCGCCTCTTGTCTTGCAGACCGCTGCCCCCCCTCGTCCGGATGGGGCCCGGCGTCACTCACCGAAGCTGCCCGGGTCCTTCCGGTCGCTGTCGCTGTCACACGCCTCCCTGCTCCTGCAGGAGGCGATCTCACTCCCCATCCAGAGGCCGCTCGCCTCTTCCTACGCGTCGGTCTTGTAGTCCGGACGTCTGTTTGCAGAGCTCCTCCGGCACCTGGAGCATCGGCGCCGGAGAAAGCCGTCACTTCCTGTGATGCGCGCGCATCCGGTCCCGCACGCACATCCGGCCTTGTGCGCGCATCCGGTCTTGCGCGCGCATCCGGTCCCGCCTCCACTTCCGGCGTCGTTGTTTGAGACAGGAGGGAGGAAGATGGCCGCCGCGCCCCCCCCCCTCCTGTCACCTCCGATCTAGCCCGCCTGATGGGATTCCTCCCAGACCTCCGCGGACCGTCGCCAAGGTGCAGCTCCGGACCAGCAGGAGGAGGAGGGTCCCTGGAGGGGCTCCCTCGGCGCCGACCAGACCGAGGTGCATCCGCAGAAGAAGGCCTCTCCTGAGGCCTGGAACGCCTGCTGCTGCGTCCCTCACTCTCCTCTCCAGCCGCTGGAACCGGAGGAAGAGCCCCGGCAATCAGCGCATCCAGCCATCCCACGCCGTGCTGCATCGCTGCATCCCGGATCCTGGCCATCGTTGACTCCATCGCCGCTTCCATCAGGTAAGTAAAATTATTTATCTGTATATTTTTCTTTTCACTATAATAACAGGACAAAACTTTCTCCTGTTGTCCAGCGGGAAAGAGGGCTGCCTCTTCCCCGCATGGACTTATATACTTTATTCTCCACCCACCACATATAGATACATTTTGCCCCATGCCCCCTTTCACATAACCCTCCAATCCCTATAAATATAGCCTAAAACATAATACCTAGACATAATAGCCTAGAACTCCCAAACACCTAGTCATGCGCTTCCTTCATTACGGCTGCGCCTACATTACGCTGGGCTTACTTTGTGTTTGCTAACTGTGTTAGGGCGGATTTACACGAGCGTGTGCGTTTTACGCACGCAAAAAACGTGGCGTTTTGCGTGCGCAAAAGGCACTTAAAAGCTCCTTGTGTCATGTTCATATGGTGCGCGGCTGCATGCTTTTCACGCATCCGACATCATAGTGACACTCCGTTTGGATGTTTGTAAACAGAAAAGCACGTGGTGCTTTTCTGTTTACATTCATTCTTTTACTGCTGTTGCGCGAATAATGCGCGTCCCTCGGAAGTGCTTCCGTGGGGCGCACGTGATTTTCACGCAACCATTGACTTCAATGGGTCCGTGATGCGCGAAAAACACCGAAATATAGGACATGTCATGAGTTTTACGCAGTGGACTCACGCTGCGCAAAAATCACGGACAGTCTGCACTGCCCTATAGACTTGCATAGGTCCGTGCCACACGCGTGAAAAACACGCGGGTGACACGGACGTATTGCACGTTCGTGTAAATCCGCCGTTAGAAGGCTAATGGATGATTAGAAAACACCTGAAAACCCTTGTGCAATTATGTTAGCACCGCTGTAAACAGTTTTGCTGTTTAGAGGAGCTATAAAACTGACCTTCCTTTGAGTTAGTTGAGAATCTGGAGCATTACATTTGTGGGTTCGATTAAACTCTCCAAATGGCTAGAAAAAGAGAGCTTTCATGTGAAACTCGACAGTCTAACCTTGTTCTTAGAAATGAAGGCTATTCCATGCGAGAAATTGCCAAGAAACTGAAGATTTCCTACAACGGTATGTACTACTCCCTTCAGAGGACAGCACAAACAGGCTCTAACCAGAGTAGAAAAAGAAGTGGGAGGCCCCGCTGCACAACTGAGCAACAAGACTAGTACATTAGAGTCTCCAGTTTTAGAAATAGACGCCTCACAGGTCTTCAACTGGCAGCTTCATTAAATAGTACCCGCAAAGCGCCAGTGTCAACGTCTACAGTGAAGAGGCGACTCCGGGATGCTGGCCTTCAGGGCAGAGTGGCAAAGAAAAAGCAATATCTGAGACTGGCTAATAAAAGGAAAAGATTAATATGGGCAAAAGCACACAGACATTGGACAGAGGAAGATTGGAAAAAAGTGTTATGGACAGACGAATCGAAGTTTGAGGTGTTTGGATCACACAGAAGAACATTTGTGAGACGCAGAACAACTGAAAAGATGCTGGAAGAGTGCCTGACGCATCTGTCAAGCATGGTGGAGGTAATGTGATGGTCTGGGGTTGCTTTGGTGCTGGTAAAGTGGGAGATTTGTACAAGGTGTTACGTCCATGGCCGGGGGTCGCCGTTCTAACTCACCCCCTGACAATCCCAGCCATGGACATCTCTCTGCTCGGCCTCCTCCTGGCAGACGCCGGCACTCTCTTCTGGGTCCTCGTGCTGTTTCCCACAGAGCGCGCGCGCCCTCGCGTGCACGGCCTTAAAGGGCCAGTACGCGTCCAGCTGTCAAAAATCAATTATCAGCCCAAATAGCTGCTGGACTATAAAAATGGGCTCTGCCCACGGGTTCCGTGCCTGAGCGTTATTGTATACCCTAGTTTGTCTTGCTAAAGGTTTCCCAGTGTTTTTCAGTTCCCAGTGTTACCCGTTCCTGCTGCCTGTACCCTGTATCCTGTGCTATCGTTACCTGCTGTGAAAGCCAAGACGTGTCTTTCTGCTGCATCCGCGGGGTTACCTGCTGTGAAAGCCAAGTTGTGTCTTCCCGCTGCATCCGTGGCGTCACCTACTGTGAGAGCCAAGTCATGCTCCTGCCACTGTCTACATTGCCTCAGGTACGCGTTCAGAATTATAGACATTGTTTTGTACCTTGTTGGCCAGCTGCTATCCCGCTATGCGGTACGGCCCAGTGGGTCCACACCCCGCGCCGTGACACAAGGTAAAAGGGATTTTGAATAAGGAAGGCTATCACTCCATTTTGCAACGCCATGCCATACCCTGTGGACAGCGCTTGATTGGAGCCAATTTCATCCAACAACAGGACAATGACCCAAAGCACACCTCCAAATTATGCAAGAACTGTTTAGGGAAGAAGCAGGCAGCTGGTATTCTATCTGTAATGGAGTGGCCAGCGCAGTCACCAGATCTCAACCCCATAGAGCTGTTGTGGGAGCAGCTTGACCATGTGGTACGCAAGAAGTGCCCATCAAGCCAATCCAACTTATGGGAGGGGCTACTGGAAGCATGGGGTGAAATTTCTCCCGATTACCTCAGCAAATTAACAGCTAGAATGCCAAAGGTCTGCAATGCTGTAATTGCTGCAAATGGAGCATTCTTTGACGAAAGCAAAGTTTGAAGGAGAAAATTATTATTTCAAATAAAAATCATTATTTCTAACCTTGTCAATGTCTTGACTATATTTTCTAGTCATTTTGCAGCTCATTTGATAAATATAAGTGTGAGTTTTCATGGAAAACACAAAATTGTCTGGGTGAACCCAAACTTTTAAACGGTAGTGTAAGTGAATACAGTGCAGTGAAATTCAGTGACTCACAGGTGACATCTTCTCAGATTGGAGTCGTTCATGTTCTCTTTACTTCTTCATCCGGCCGAGAACGCCATGTTGACTTCCAGTCTTCTTCATCTCTAATGCTCAAACGCGAACCACAAGATATGTCATGAAAGTGTTGATGTAACCTGTATACCACGTTCACGTGACCCAATGTGCCACGTCACAGCTTATTCAAATCATGGAAGCGTTCAGTCTACATGACTACCGCCCGTCACGGTGCGCATACCTTAGGTCAAAATTTCGACATATAACTAACTCTAAACCTCATAAGCTAATTTTCTTTAGCTATTATACTAGGATGTACAATTATATATTAAAATATTATCATATTAGTCATGTGTCGTAGTATACCCACATCCAGCGATGGGTGGGATGGGTGAAACATAAAATAGTTTTCCATGAGTTTTGGGGGTAATATACAGGGGATATGGGGGTTATATAAGGGACTCCCATCATTCCCATATATAACCACCATTATCCGTGTATGTACCAGCCCACCATTATCTCGGTATAAAATCTCCATCACCACTGTATATACCATTAGGGCGGGCACTGTCAGCTTGGTGTGACGTGCGGGCATTGTGGCTAAACAAGAAGTAAATGGGGTGGGCATTGATGACACCGTGGACCAATAGAATGCCTGAAATGCTGGTATATGGGAGTAGTCCAGCAGAATCTGAAAATATGCCTCCTGATTGCTTAAAGGCTATGTATGCAGCATCCCAGAAGATACCCTTCTGGTTCCCTGTTATTTGTATGTCATGCATTGTATGTGTTTTACATGTCTTTATTATTTTTCACACAGTGTGCTGTTCACCAGCTGAAGAGAAGGATGAAGGTATCAGTGGGGAGCCACTAGAGGGTGCATTGTACATCTAGCATTGTTTGAAAAGGGGGTGGAGCCTGGCTACAGCCCTAGAGCCTCACTCTGACTCTCACAGTCTACACAGAGGAGTCGGGTCGTGTCTGTGAGGAGACAGACATGTCTGCTAGCTGCTCTGACACAGCAGATTAATACAATCCTTTCAACTGGCAACAGGTCTCAGCACCTGCAGCCCAATGCAAGAGGAGGAACAGTAAGGAGATTGTAACCAGCATATCATCTCTATCATCACCACAGCAAGTATTATTTAGCTGAAAAGCTGTCTGTCTGTTTCTGAGGAGAAGTCTATATAATATTGGGCCTCAGAACTCCTGCTGGCGCTGTTACCGGTTCTGCCGCACGCCACAATTAATATAAGAAGTGTCTATCAAGTCACTCAACTACAACCCTCATCACTGAGAAAAGTGAGTTCATTTATTACACACGCTGCTGGAAAAGTGAATGATTTCTAGATATAGCTGGACAATTGAAACCCTCATTGGTCACCCACTGGTCCCTTCTTCCCCTCAACTGCTGAAGTGGACAGAAGATAACGTGCCTCCATTTTGGAAGACTGTATAAAGTTCTTCAGTAAACGTGAGTTATTCAAATCCCCTGTGTCGTCTGGTCCCTGCACTGCATAACATCAAGGGCACCCCACATACCACCTTGCCAGGCGCACACATACTACTACCACCACCATCACGGGAGTTGCTACGGGGGAAAAGACTATCACCACCATCATCCATAGTGCAGCCCCCCTGTCACTGTGCCAGCCCGAGAAGGAGCGAGGGAGGAGAGGTAGAGATTCCTACAGATACCTCAGGCCATACACCGTGCACTTCACTGCTGCTCCCATCCTCCTGGGAAGCTCTTCCTCGTGGTTGCTGCATGTACACCTTTGCACTGTTTTTTTTTTTTAAATTGCCTTGTATGTATTTTGCTAAATAAATCACATTTCTAATTGGTCTACCATTTGTCTTCTGTACCTGCAGTGTATTTCAGTTTATAGCCAGCTGCTGTATTCAGTTATCTCTCTAAGGCCCTGTTCACACCTGCGTTGCTGTGTTTGTTTCGTTCTTCTGCTCCGTCAGTGGTGCAGAACAAAGGAATAACGGAAGCAACGGTTCCGTCGCACAACGGACACTGCCACCTGCCGACAGAACCCATTGGGTTCCATTGGCTTTCCGTCAGACGGGGGGCCGTGATTTTACCAGAGACAATAGTGCAGATGTGAACGAGGCCTTATCCGTCCGTCATCACCCTAATTGCAAACCGAGCAGCTCCTCCTTTGCAGGCTCATGAAGAAGCATTTACTGTGAAATCTGCGCATGTGCATGGTCCTATTTACTGCATACCTCCTAACGATCCCGGATACAGCGGGACAGTCCAGGATTCCGGGCGGTGTTACGCTGTCCCAAGTGGCCGGTTGTATGTCTTGGTGTCAACTGTATCTGCGTCCTCAGGGTGCAGATACAGTTGAATCCAATGCTAATGTAAGGGATCGTCAGCTCCCTGCTTCAGTATTAGTACCACTCATCGAGGAATTCCCGGGCACAGCGCTACTTTAAGTGCGGAGCCCCTTGTCTCATTATCCATATATGGACATTGACGTCTGGGACTACTCCTGGAGCGGAATCCACTGCCAGAGCATTGCCGATGGTCTGTCCGGGGATTCCGCTGCTAGGCGGAACCCCTGACGTCACTGTCCAATTACATCAAGGTCTCCTCCTGGAGTGCAATCCCTGGCCACAGCGTGGCCGAAGCTCTGGACAGGGACTCGACTCATATAAGGAATGCCTTACTTCACTGTCCATATATGGACAGTGACGGCAGGGGCTCCTCCTGGAGTGGAATCCCTGGGGGGTGTGGCACCATCTACATGGGCACTGTGTGTGACACTATCTATATGGGCACTGGCGCTTTATATGTGCGCACTGGTACTAGGGGCAGCTAAGGGGGCATTAAACTGTATGGGGCAGATATTTGTCATTACACTGTGTGGGGGGTCCTATGGGAACATAATACTGAGTGGGCTGATCTGGGTATGTTTGGGGGGAGATTACTTAGATTAGATACTTGAAAGTTGGTAGGTATGTTTACTGGTGTGTGCTGGGGCAGAGCGAGTGTTTCTACTCCAAATTTGCAGCATAAGGCAATGAGGTTGCTTTACCACATGCCAATGCTGCAATTTTGGGAATTGCTCCCTCTAGTGACCAGCACATGGAAATGTTATAAATTAGAATCTAATTTATAATATTTCCTGACTTGTGAAAAAATAAAAAATAAATAAAACAATGTGTAATCATTTATATACTAACTGTTTAACTGAAAAAAATAATAATAATAATTTCTAGCGACACATTCCCTTTAATACTGGCGTTTCATACACCAGCCCTATTAAACAGTTTGCTGGAGTAAGATGCAACACATTTATTAACAGGCGAATGACTCTTATTAAATGTGTCGCATCTTTTAGCTGTAACGCGGCCTGTCATCAGTACTTTCTACGTGCTGCGGCCTGCTGTACATTTAAAGTACATTTTTAAAATGTATTTTATTGTCTGATTGGGGGGCAAACAGTCAGATTGGGGGGAGGTATGAGTCTGGTACAGACCTTTGCCTTGTTACGCCCCGCAGAGATAAATCTGGGCCGCATTATACATATAGATTTCTGCTATAATTTACATCAGTTACTGGCGTAAATTATAGTAAAATTGTTGGCCATTTCTGCTAAGCCCCGCTCATTTTTTGCCCCCAAAAATATCGACATTTGCGCATTTTGTGAATTTTCTACGCTAGTAAACTGTTGTAGAAAGGTTAATATATTCCCCCCAAAGGCTACAGACCTTAATACAATATCTTAATGTAAGGATGTGTACACTTAATTGTGCTGCAACGCGTGTTGTCTCCATTCTATGTCAGTGTGGGAAGTAGATGTCCGGCCTTATGATTTTGTGATATGTGATAGACCCAGAATCCCAATCACCAAACCAAAGAATGCAAAATAAAGACACAAAACATTATAATTGGGTGTTAAATGGTCAAAACTTTTATTATATTATATGACCAAACCCAAAATGGCAAACCTCCGACTCACGAAGAGTCACCCTCCAGCACGCAGGAAAGGAAAAACCCCCTGTGGGGGAAACCTCTAGGGAAACCATGGCTGGAGGATTGCCCTTCCTCTGGGCTTAGAAGGTGCCAAAATATAATTCGTAACAGAATTTGTACGTTTTCTCAGATTTTCAAGGAAAGACAATGCAACGAACGAACGAACGAACGAACGAACGAACGAACGTCATAAAACACATAAATCGGCTGATCTGGTTGGCTAGGCGGATGTCTCTCTTCCTGTGCACCCATTAAAATTAATGGGCGATCCACGGGTGAGACGGGTCCTCCAGATGCCTCCTTGTAGCACCTGTGTCCACTCTGGCTAATAGAGGGGGATCTCCTGCTGGAAACCCCCCTCTATTACAGACAACCCGTATGAAGAGGATGGCATCACTGTAATGAAGAAGTGGTCTGGGGTGAAGAGTTTCCCTGCTAGAACCTACAAATTACATCAGGTCGGTATTGGTGGGGAAGTCAAGCTCAAGGTCCTCAGTCCCATCCAATATGGCGCTGAATGTGGAAGTAAAACCTTCTAATGTAGAATCTTCTTTATGTCATAAACATTTGTATTTATGACATCAGCACCTTCATCATCATTACTACAGAAATTTATTACCACTGCACAACTCATACATTGTGACGTCACCCACAGTTGTCTGAAGTGTTAACCCTTTAATGACTGGCAATGTACAATGTACAGATGCCATAAAGCTGAATAGAACATATCAGCGGCCATAAAGGGATAATGCAGGGAGCATCTCCGCACAAGAACAATCCATGACAAAGGGTTTTCCACGATGAGATAACTTATCTGCTTTCTCCAAAAACCAGCACCACACCTGTCCATAGGTTGTGTGTGGTATTACAGCTCATTACCATTCACTTCAATGGAGCTAACCTGCAATACCAGATACAACCTGTGGATAGGTGTGGTGCTGTTTTTGGAAGAAAGCAGCCATATTTTTCTAATCCTGCACAGCCCCTGTTAGAAATAGTTCAAAAAAGTGGGGGGAGAAGGAGAAGAAGGGGAGAGGGAAAGAAGAAATTAAAAAAAAGGGAAAAAGAGGAACTCTGAGGTAAAAGAAATCAAACTAGACTGAAAGGAGTCTGCTGGAGGTGCCAGATGGAAAGACATATTTCTGCCATGGGGACCAGATTAGTTAAAATGTATCTTGAAGGGGCGCTTCAAAGAGTGGGTTTTAGCACCTTCCTGCCCTATGAAGTGCTGTTGCATTGAAAAACTATGCAGTTCATCTTCGAATGCAGCGTCACAAAAACAAATTATTTGTAAAAAATAAAACTATATAAATTTGGTATCGCAATAATCGTAACAACCCGCAGAATCAAGTTATCATGCAATTCATGCCGCCCGATGAACACTGTAAAATCAAAACAGAAATGGCGGAATTACAGGTTTTTTTTTAAATTCAGCCCACAAAATGTAGTTTTTTTTACATTTTTTTTAAACACATTATATGGTACATTAGGCCTCAGGGTAAATTCCACGTAAACAGCGCCATTCATCTGTTAACTGTTTAATTGATACCAGTTCAAGTGACCTTTATCGAAAAACACTATAAGACATTTTTTCCCAATTAACCTTTTAATTGGGCCTAGCATGTGTGATACTGTCTGCTAAGCCGTTGTATCTAAGCATATTATATGTGATACTGTCTGCTGAACCGCTGTCTCCTATCAAGTAGCAGAGCTATCAGTTGTCATAGTCCTAGGGATCACACGCAATGTCAAAAATGGCTGAATATTACAGAGCTGTTTTCAGAGAACACAGCCTTTGATTTACAGCCGTTTTTGAAGCTGGAAAACGTTTTTTGAGGTGTTCTTTTCTAGATGTTTTTGGAGCTGTTTTTCCATTGACACAATGAAAAACATCTCCAAAAACGGCTCAAGAAGTGACATGCTCCTTCTTTTTACGTGCCGTTTTAAAATACAATAGGCAGATTTTTGTAGGCATTGGGCTACCGATTTTTCAGGCGTATTTTAAGGCGTTTACGCCCCGAAATACGCCTAAAAACACAGCCTGTGAATATACTCTTATAGATACGCTGTCTCAGATATATATATATATATATATATATCTTTTTTCTTTTTTTTTTAGGGGGGGAGCAAAACACATTTCTTGTGGCACAAGACAGTCTGATTAGTGGGGGAGATACAGGGTCTGGCTTAGGCCTTTTGTTACGCACTCAATGTAAAATTGTACACTAGCTTGGAGCTGGCATTGATTTCTGCTTTACATTACGCCCGTTACTGGCGTAAATGATAGTAAAATTGTCTGCCCTTTCCGCAAAGCGCCACACACTTTTCAAAATGTGCCAAGCGCAGCATAAACTGCCCAAAAACTTTCCCGCACTTTTGGGACTTTTCTATGCCAGATTAGTGGCTTAGCAAGGTTAATAAATTCTCCTGTAAGGCTACAGACAGTAATACAATATCTTAATGCAAGGATCTGTACTCTCAGTGTCTGACTGAGGTACCTTGGACCCACCAAAGGAAATAATTATTGGGAGGTCTACCCTTCAACTATATAGAAATAATTTGAACACTCTTAATTGTGTACTAAAAATGTGTGTAGTAAAACAAAGACCAATATTCCCACCATATTGTGACAGGTGTTAGTCCTACACAGGCATTCTGCAGACCATATAAGTGAATACAGTGCAGTGAAATTCAGTGACTCACATGTGACATCTTAGAGTCGTTCACGTTCTCTTTTCTTCTTCATCCGGCCCAGAACGCCATGATGACTTCTTCCAGTCTCCTTCATCTCCAATGCCCAAGCGCGAACCACAAGATACGTCATGAAAGTGTTGATGTAACCTAGATACCACGTGTAATGCCAGATTAGTGGCTTAGCAAGGTTAATAAATTATCCTGTAAGGCTACAGACAGTAATACAATATCTTAATGCAAGGATCTGTACACTCAGTGTCTGACTGAGGTACCTTAGACCCACCAAAGGAAATAATTATTTTGGGTCTAAACTTCAACTATATAGAAATAATTTGAACACTCTTAATTGTGTACTAAAAACGTGTGTAGTAAAACAAAGACCAATATTCCCACCATATTGTGACAGATATCAGTCCAACACAGGCATTCTGCAGACCATATAAGTGAATACAGTGCAGTGAAATTCAGTGACTCACACGTGACATCTTCTCAGATTCGAGTCATTCACATTCTCTTTTCTTCTTCATCCGGCCCAGAACGCCATGATGACTTCTTCCAGTCTCCTTCATCTCCAATGCCCAAGCGCGAACCACAAGATACGTCATGAAAGTGTTGATGTAACCTAGATACCACGTGTAATGACAGGGTAGGGAGACAGACAGGTGAGCCCTAATCTACCCGCCTCTCAGTCCCTGCCTACTTCCACGGCCCGTCCTAGGCGACGGCGTACAACTGGGCGACGGTCCCTACGCTCAATATGTGCACAACAGACAAACAGACAAGGGTACACAGAAGCTAAGGGAAATGGGGCAGTTTCCCACGGCAACACAGTGAGCAACAGGCGTAGTGAACGAGCTGAGTCAAACCAGGAGTGTACCAGGTACCAAACGCAGAGCAGGAGCGTAGTCAGTAAAGACAGGGTCAAAATGAAGCAAGGTCAATAATAATAGCAGGAGCAGCAGAGCCAGAAAACAGGAAAGAATCACAGGCAAAGAGAAGCAGGAAATGAAGATACAAATAGACCGAGGCCAGGAGCTAGAACCGTCTGGCCAGGCTGTAATAGGTTCTCCCACTCCTGAGCCTATCAGCCTGAGTGGTAGCAGATCGAGTCACTCTATCAGACCTAGGAGCAGGTGCAGACTGATTAACCACGGGCGTCGACACAGAAGCTGTGTCTGGCAGATCCTTTACACCACGTTCCCGTGACCTAATGTGCCACGTCACAGCGTATTCAAATCATGGAAGTGTCCGGTCTACATGACTACCGACTGTCATGGTGTGCAAACCTTAGATCAAAATTTTTACATATAACTAACTGACTCTAAACCTCATAAGGTAATTTTCTATAGCTATTATACCAGGATGTAGACGGAGGAGTAGGCTAAGAGAACGGAAAGTGGCCGAGGCGGGAGTTGGGCCAGAGTGAATATGACGCTTGACTGGGGTCTGGGGAGGGGAAGGGGAGAGAGACCGGTGGGAAGGTGGGAGAGAAGGGGCAACATGAAAAAAATAATTAATCTGAATCTACTGCTTTAAAACAGTCACTCACCAAGTTGCGGAGCTGGCCCCTGCATAGGTCCCATTCCTTTCTACAAACCAATTACCGCTAATCATAACCTTGATGAGCGGCGGCTGCCCACTTCATTTTACTTTTGTGGCCAGGCCCCTGACAGTAGTACCAGCGGTACTACCCTGATGGCAGGCCTGTTTGCAGGAGTACTAGCCAACTACGTCACAGATAACCCAAGTTTCAAGACCATGCAAATTTATGGATTCTGCCTGTTTCTTGGCTAATACTCCTAATCCAATTCCTTCTTCTAGCAGATTTTTTAAAGATTCCTTACATGTGGTGCTTGGTTTCGCCACAAGTTTGCGATATGTCGATTCATTGTCTAAAATGGTTTGAACGTGTCTGGGATATAAAGAGGAATCTAGAACAACTCCTGCTCCGTAAGATTTGGAGGACACAGTTATACGCTGGATATATGGTGAGCACCTCTGTGTTTTTACTGTTAGCCCTTATGTGTACATAGTGAACCTTTTAGAAGGTTAATCTTTACAAGCTAAGGTGGAAGGGTTGGTTCCAATGCGTAGTTATGGTGGTGTCTGAGGAAATAAAGGTCCTTTTAGACGTCCCGATACTGACCATGAAAACCAGCACCAATCGACGATACAGCGTATCACAAGGAGCAATCATCGTTAATGTATGGGGGCAAACAATCGTTACTACACCAGACCCCGCACCGATCTGCCACTCCAGCTGCCTCCGGGCACTGGACAACACTGCCGGAAGCAGATTGCTCAGATCACTGCAGAACTGCAGCTCGGCCTCTATTCTTTGACCGGAGCCATCTACTTCCGGCAGTGTTGTCCGGTGCGCAGAGGCAGCTGGAGTGGCGGATCGGTGCGGGGTCCAGGTGTCGGACACGCACCGATCATATACTGATGACCTATCCAGTGGATAGGTCATCAGTTGTCAGAACGTGGAAAACCCTTTTAAAAGGAAGGCGTCACAGAATTTTTTTTTTTATATATATATATATATATATATATATAAACACCAGTAGAAAGACGGCAGCACTCTGTTTCCAAGTACGAGATCAAGTAATGAAGGGTGCCAGCTGATAGTCCCGATCCAAAGACCATACATATATCCAAAAAGAAAGAAAATTCAGCAGCATTCCGATGATCCAGATGAAAAAGGGAAGTTTATTGTGCCAACATGGCAAATGCAACGTTTCATTCACAGCCTGTGTCTGTCTGGCTCCAATGCGCATGCGTCGGATCAGTCCGGACCGGAAATGACGTCTCGCTCTAGTAACTAGGATACCGATCGTTTGGTAAACAAAATCTCCTAAGCACGCAACAGTGAGTAATAGATCAGTATGAACCGGAAATGACGTATCGCTCTGGTAACTAAAATATCGATCGCTGATAAAAAGCAAACCAATGAGCAAACGATTATATGTAATATAGATTAGAAGATCGCACATTATGTCTGTAATCAGCATCTAAAGGGTAAATATACCAAAAGGTTATATATATATATGGAACGGGTAGTATAAAAGCACATGAATATTCATAATATTCATTTTATAATATATAAATAAACCAATAGAGTCCACACGAGGAAGGAGGGACCCCGATCACATGACGTGTTCAGCGGTACCCACCATTCAGTTTCGTGGAAAAAAACGCACACACCTGTCGTGTACACGGTCCAATCCACATCCCCTATAACTCGTGTAACAGACTCAAAGTGCTTTAAAATAATAAAAAGAAAAAGAAAAGAAATGTACTGTTGATACCACCCTACCATAGAAAAGAGAAAATATACGGAATATCAAATATACTGATTACCAGACACAGTGAGTAAGATAACAATTCATACTTCCTCCATATTCATATCACAAATATAGCTTATATTGATTTAACGTTATATCAACATAAATGGTTTGAAGTGGTCCTGCAGTCCCATGTTTATCTATAATAGAAAAAACATTATTAAAAATTATGTCAAAGGTTCATGTATCACAAATTTCATTTAAAGAGGAAGGACAGCGCCAGATGTCAGAATATATCAGAAGGCAACACTCTCAAGGAACAGCTCTAGACACATTAAATTCAACATTAAGGCCATTAGGTCGCAAAGAGTTCAATAAAAAAGATCCATTTTAATTCACATTTGTGTAGTGCCGTATGTCGATCACCGTCCCTACAAGATAAGGGAATATAGTCAAGGATCATAAATTTGAGATCCTTTTCAGTGTGTCCACATTCAGTGAAATGTTTTGCTACAGGTAAATCACATTTCTTTTTCCTTATTGAGTATCGATGGTTATTCAATCTCGTTTTAAAATCACATGTGGTTTCTATGTGTCACAGGATGTTCAAAAGTGTTACCCCTATGCATAAGGTTACAATTAATGCATCTATGGCATGGGAAATTACCTGGTCTTAAAGATTTTAGCAGAGTTTGTTTCCCTTTAGGCTGTAGCTCACCAACCCTGGTTTTAACAAGATTGTCACGTAGATTCTTAGATCTACGATAGGACATTAGAGGCGGATTATTCAATTCGCAAATATGGTTATAACTATTTTTAATGATAGGCCAATGTCTATTCAATATTCTAGAGACACTGCCACTTAACGCATTGTAGGTGGATATAAATGGTATTTGTTTACTTTTGATGTGTTTAGACGTCTTCATCAATGATTCCCTAGGGATAGTCTTAATTTTCATTTTGTGCGTATGTAATAAGTGTTTAGGGTACATATATAATATTGCTTTTAGTATGTCATTAAAATAAATTGTATTTATTTGTGTTTTTTTGTTGTACTTTTTACTTTTTTCCTTCTTTTACTTCTCTATGGGGGCTGCAATTTTTTTTTTCATCTCTGTATCTGTCCATTAACGACACATACAGAGATGGAATACGGCACATACATTCCCATAGAGAATGCGAACGGGAACCATTCCATTCATTATAGCGTATGCCGTCTGTGTGGGAACGGCGCATGCGCTACTCCCACACAGATCAAAAGGAAGGTCTTTAGTAGAGCGACATCCAGCGCCATTTTCATGTGGACCGGAAGACATGGCCGGACAGTAAGATGACGACTTCCGGTCGCGCCTTGCGGCCATATGTTGAAGGCAGCGCAGACGCAAGGACTAGGAGCGGCAGGGCGGAGGCGGCGGCAGGAGCAGGTAAGTTATGTTTGTGTATGTGATGTGTGTGTGTGTGTATGTCAGTGTTATACTGTCTGCTGAGCACTGTATCTAATCCTCCTACACTGTGCATTCGCTCAGAAAATGGCGGCACACAGTGTAGGAGGTTTGAACATTCAACCCCTTCCTTTCTCCTGCCACTAGCCAGGATAAAGGAGGGGGGATTCTGTGAGGACACTAGAGCGAGTGTGTCTACTACAAATTTGCAGCATAAGGCAATGAGGTTGCTTTACCACATGCCAATGCGGCAATTTTGGGAATTGCTCCCTCTAGTGACCAGCACATGGAAATGTTATAAATTAGAATCTAATTTATAATATTTCCTGACTTGTGAAAAAATTAAAAAAATTTAAACAATGTGTAATTACTTATGTACTAACTGTTTAACTGAAAAAAATAAAATAAAATTTCTAGCGACACATTCCCTTTAATACTGGCGTTTCATACACCCGTCCTATTAAACAGTTTGCTGGAGTAAGATGCAACACATTTATTAACAGGCGAAAGACTCTTAATAAATGTGTCGCATCTTTTAGCTGCAACGCGGCCTGTCATCAGTACTTTCTACGTGCTGCGGCCTGCTGTAAGAGCATGAGGGAATCGGAGTGGTGAGGTAAGTACATTTTTAAAATGTATTTTATTGTCTGATTGGGGGGCAAACAGTATGATTGGGGGGAGGTATGGGTCTGGCACGGACCTTTGCCTTGTTACGCCCCTCAGAGATAAATCTGGGCCGCACTATACATATAGATTTCTGCTATAATTTACATCAGTTACGGGAGTAAATTATAGTAAAATTGTTGGCCATTTCTGCGAAGCCCCGCCCATTTTTTGCACCCCAAAAATGTCAACATTTGTGCATTTTAGTAAACTGTTGTAGAAAGGTTAATATATTCCCCCCAAAGGCTACAGACTGTAATACAATATCTTAACAGGAAAAAGAAAGAGAAAATCCAGCGCTGTGTTTGATTAAAAAGGAAAATTGTTCCCAATTTTATTGAAAAAATGGTTAAAAGTTACACGGAGACGCAGTCTCAGGGTGTATATATAGCGGGCTGGATGACCTTGGCCTACGCGTTTCGAGCAAGCGTGTTGCTCTTAATCATGGCAAAAAGCATATCCTTTTTGCCATGATTAAGAGCAACACGCTTGCTCGAAACGCGTAGGCCAAGGTCATCCAGCCCGCTATATATACACCCTGAGACTGTGTCTCCGTGTAACTTTTAACCATTTTTTCAATAAAATTGGGAACAATTTTCCTTTTTAATCAAACACAGCGCTGGATTTTCTCTTTCTTTTTCCTGATATACCTACCGCTGGCCGTAGCGGGGATCCGTGCGAGGTGTCTGGAGACGCAACTACTGGTGAGCTGGAGGTCTCCTCCTTTCTTTACAATATCTTAACCCCTTCCCTCTTTAGCCACTTTTGACCTTCCTGACAGAGCCTCATTTTTCAAATCTGACATGTGTCACTTTATGTGGTAATAACGTCGGAATGCTTTTAGCTATCCAAGTGATTCTGAGATTGTTTTCTCGTGACACATTGGACTTGATGTTACTGGCAAAACTTGCTCGATATGTTCAGTATTTAATTGTGAAAAACACCAAAATTTAGCGAAAAATTGCAAACATTTGCATTTTTCTCAACTTAAATGTATCTGCTTGTAAGACAGGCAGTTATAACACACACAATTGTTGCTAACTAACATCCCCCATATGTCTACTTTAGATTGGCATCGTTTTTTGAACATCCTTTTATTTTTCTAGGACGTTACAAGGCTTACAACTTTAGCAGCAATTTCTCACATTTTCAAGAAAATTTCAAAAGGCTATTTTTACAGGTGCCAGTTCAATTGTGAAGTGGCTTTGAGGGCCTTATATATTAGAAACCCAAAAAAAGTCACCCCTTTTGAAAACTTCACCCCTCAAAGTATTCAAAACAGCATTTAGAAAATTTCTTAACCCTTTAAACTTTTCACAGGAATTAAAGCAAAGTAGGGGTGAAATTTACAAATTTCATATTTTTTTGCAGAAATAAATTTTTAATCCAATTTTCTTTAGAACACAGAAAGTTTTACCATAGAAATGCAAATCAATATTTATTGCCCAGATTCTGCAGTTTTAGGAAATATCCCACATGTGGCCGTAGCGTGCTACAGGACTGAAGCACCGGCCTCAGAAGCAATGGAGCACCTAGTGGATTTTGGTGCCTTATTTTTATTCGAATATATTTTAGGCACCATGTCAGGTTTCAAGGGCTCTTGCCGTGCCAAAACAGTGGAAATCCCCCAAAAGTGATCCCATTTGAGAAACTACACACCTCAAGGAAATTATCTAGGGGTATACTGAGCGTTTTGACCCCCCAGGTTTTTTGGAGAAATTATTGGAAGTAGGCCCTGAAAATAAAAATCTACATTTTTTCAAAGAAAATGTAGTTTTAGCAAATTTTTTCTCATTTCCACAAAGACTGAAGGAGAAAAAGCACTGCAAAATTTGTAAAGCAATTTCTCACGAGTAAAACAGTACCCCACATGTGGTAATAAACGGCTGTTTGGACACACGGCAGGGCTTAGAACGGTGGAGCACCATTTGGCTTTTGGAGTTCACATTTAGCAGGAATGGTTTGCGGAGGCCATGTCACATTTACAAAGCCCCTGAGGGGATAAAACAGTGTAAACCCCCCACAAGTGACCTCATTTTGGAAAATACACCCATTGAGGAATCCATCTTGGAGTATTGTGAGCATTTTGACCCCATAGATGTTTCATAGAATTTATTAGAAATGGGCAGTGAAAATAAAAACAATCCTTTTTCTTCAAAAAGGCGTAGCTTTACCGCAATTGTTTTTGTTTTCTCAACAAATAATGGAAAAAAAAGAACACAACATTTGTAAAGCAATTTCTCCCGAGTACGGCAATACGCCATATGTGGTCATAAACTGCTGTTTGAGCACACGGCAAGGCTCAGAAAGGAAGGAGCGCCATTTGGAGTGCAGATTTTGCTGGATTGGTTTCTGGGCACCTGTGGGACCAAAACTGTGGATACCCCGCAGAAGTGACCACATTTTGGAAACTACACCCTCAATGCATTTACCTAGGGGTGTAGTAAGCATGTTAACCCTGCAGGTGGTTTGTAGAAATTAGTGTGCACTTGATGTTGCAGAGTGAAAATGGGATTTTTTTCCCATATATATGCCAATATGTGGTGCCCAGCTTGTGCCACCATAACAAGACAGCTCTCTAATTATTATGCTGGGTTTCCTGGTTTTAGAAACACCCTTCATGTGGCCCTAACCTTTTGCCGAACATTCGACAAGGCTCAGGAGTGAAAGCGTACCATGCAAAATCGAGGCCTAATTTGGCGATTTATAAAGTATTGGATCACAATTGCAGAGGCTCAGATGTGAAATAATAAAAAGAAACCCCTGAGAAGTGACCCCATTTGGAAACTGCACCCCTCAAGGCATCTATTAAGGTATTTTTCATAAATGATTGCGCTGCGGATGGTGCAAAGTAAAAATTGATATTTTTCCCTAGATATGCCATTTCAATGGCAAATATGTCATACCCAGCTTATGTCACTGGAGACACACACCCCAAAAATTGTTAAAAGGGTTCTACCGGGTATGACGATGCCATATATGTGGAAGGAAACTGTTGTTTGGGCACACTGTAGGGTTCAGATGGGTGGGAGCGTCATTTGGCTTTTGGAGCGTGGAATTTGCTTGGTAATAGTTTTGTTTGGAGTGTTTCCGTTTATAATGTGGGGCATATGTGAGCTGGGCAGAGTACATCAGGGGCATAGTCAGGGGGTATAATAATGGGGTAAAAAAACAATAAAATAATCCATTTATGTGTGTTACGCTGTGAAGCAATCCTCTCTGCACAGGCCAGTGTCGCACTGATATATGGCGTCCTTTCTTATGCCCCTTTTGGTCCGCATATTTGCAGTTTGGGGAATTTTGCTGTGAAGTGTTGTCCTGGTATAATATGGGCACCCTCGCTTCCAGCAGATATGTTTGGTCCCTCCCCTTCCTGGTTCCCTAATTTTAGATCCTTGATAAATCGCCTCTTGAAACAGAAGAAATGTTCCCCTCGGGCACAACTGCATATTTTTTATTTCCTGACTTATTGGAGCCATAACTAATTTTATTTTTTCATAGACGTAGCGGTATGAGGGCTGTTTTTTTGCAGGACGAGCTGTAACGATTATTGGTACCATTTTCGGGTACATGCGACTTTTTGATCACCTTTTATCCTATTTTTTGGAAGGCCAGGTAAACAGAAAAACACAATTCTGGCACAGCTTTTTTATTTATTTTTTATACAGTGTTCACCATGCGTTATACATTACCAGTTAACTTTATTATGTGGATCCGTACGATTCCGGAAATACCTAATTTATAGAACTTTTTTATGTTTTACAACATTTTGCACATTAAAATTGCTTTTGTAAAAAGAATGTATTTTTTCTGTCGCCAAGTTGTGAGAACCATATCTTTCCAATTTTTTTGTCGACGGAGCTGTATGAGGGTTTGTTTTTTGCGAGACAAGCTATAGTTTTTATAGGTACCATTTTTGGATACGTGCGACTTTTTTATCACTTTTTATTCCAATATTTGTAGTGACCAAAAAACAGAAACTCGGGTATAGATTTTTACGGGTTTTTTTTTTACGCTGTTCACCGTGTGCAATAAATAATATAATATTTTGATACCTCAGGTCGTCACGGTCGCGGCAATACCAAATACGTATGGTTTATAATATTTTTTTTAATAATAAAAGACTTGATAAGAGAAATAGGGCGATTGTGTTTTATTTTATTACTTGAAACTTTTATTGTTTTCAAACGTCATTTTTTTTTTACACTTTTTTATACTTTCTTTTACACTTTCTTTCAAGTCCCACTAGGGGACTTGAAGTTCCAACTGTCTGATGTTTTTTTTCTAATACATTGCACTACCTACGTAGTATAATGTATTAGATCTGTCAGTTATTCACTGACAGCAAGCCGATTAGGCTTCACCTCCCGGCGGGGCCTAATCGGCTTCCGTAATGACATAGCAGGAGGCCATTGTGTCTCCTGTTGCCATAGCAGCAGTCGCCAGTCCTGATTGCCTGTCAGGGATGGTGATCTGCTAGTAACCACTACGATGCAGCAATCGCTTTCGATTGCTGCATCGAGGGGGTTAATGGCAGGGATTGGAGCTAGCTCCGGTTCCTGACATTACAGGTGGATGCCATCTTTCCGGCGGCTACGGAATGCGATCAGGCTCCGCCGCCGGGCGGATCTTGACCCTCTTCCGTATTAGGCAGACCGGGAGGCCAGTATTAGGCCTCCGGTGGCCATTGCAGCCACCAGAACCCCGGCAATTTCATTGCTGGGGTTCCGATGAGCTGCAAACACCTTAAGTGCAGCACTCGCGTTTGAGCGCTGCACTTAAGGGGTTAATGGCGGGGATCTAAGCTAATTTCGGTCATCGCCATTACAGCCGGATGTCAGCTGTAAGATACAGCTGAGATCCGGGGATGATGGTATCGACTCAGCTTCTGAGCCGGTGCCAAACATTTGGTGTATGGATACGGCAATTTGCGGGAAGTCATAGCTTTCCATTGCGTACCCATACGGCAAATGTCGGGAAGGGGTTAATGTAAGGATGTGTACACTTAATTGTGCAGCAACGCTTGTTGTCTCCATTCTATGTCAGTATGGGAAGTAGATGTCCGGCCTTATGATTTTGTGATATGTGATAGACCCAGAATCCCAATCACCAAACCAAAGAATGCAAAATAAAGACACAAAACATTATAATTGGGTGTTAAATGGTCAAAACTTTTATTATATTATATGACCAAACCCAAAATGGCAAACCTCCGACTAACGAAGAGTCACCCTCCAGCACGCAGGAAAGGAAAAAACCCCTGTGGGGGAAACCTCTAGGGAAACCATGGCTGGAGGATTGCCCTTCCTCTGGGCTTAGAAGGTGCCAAAATAGAATTTGTAAGTTTTCTCCGATTTTCAAGGAAAGACAATACAATGAACAAACAACATAAAACACATAAATCGGCTGATCTGGTTGGCTAGGCGGATGTCTCTCTTCCTGGGCACCCATTAAAATGAATGGGTGATCCACGGATGAGACGGGTCCTCCAGATGCCTCCTTGTAGCATCTGTCTCTGCTCCGGCCAATAGAAGGGGATCTCCTGCTGGAAACCCCCCTCTATTACAGACAACCCGTATGAAGAGGATGGCATCACTGTGATGAAGAAGTGGTCTTGGGTGAAGGGTTTCCCTGCTAGAATCTCCAAATTACATCAGGTCGGCATTGGTGGGGAAGTCAAGCTCAAGGTCCTCAGTCCCATCCAATATGGTGCTGAATGTGGCAGTAAAACCTTCTAATATGGAATCTTCTTTATGTCATAAACATTTGTATTTATGACATCAGCGCATTCATCATCATTACTACAGGAGTTTCTTACCATTGCCGCCTCATTCATTGTGACGTCACCCACAGTGGTCTGAAGTGTTAACCCTTTAATGACTGGCAGTGTATTTACCACAGAGGCCATAAAGCTGAATAGAACATATCAGTAGCCATAAAGGAAAAGGGATAATGCAGGGAGCATCTCCTCACAAGAACAATCCATGACAAAGGGTTGTCCAGGATAAGATAACTTGTCTGCTTTCTCCAAAAACCAGCACCACACCTGTCCATAGGTTGTGTGTGGTATTACATCTCATTAATATTCACTTCAATGGAGCAAACCTGCAATACCAGATACAACCCGTGGATAGGTGTGGTGCTGTTTTTGAAAGAAAGCAGCCATATTTTTCTAATCCTGCACTGCCCCTGTTAGAAATAGTTAAAAAAAAGGGGGGGGGGAGAAAATAAATAAAAAAAAGGTAAAAAGAGGAACTCTGAGGTAAAAGAAATCAAACTAGACTGAAAGGAGTCTGCTGGAGGTGCCAGATGGAAAGACATATTTCTGCCATGGGGACCAGATTAGTTGAAATGTAGCTTGAAGGGGGGCTTCAGAGAGTGGGTTTCAACCCCTTCTAGCCCTATGAAGTGCTGTTGCATTGAAAAACTATGCAGTTCATCTTCGAATGCAGCGTCACAAAAACAAATTATTTTGTAAAAAAGAAAACTATATAAATTTGGTATCGCCATAATCGTAACGACCCGCAGAATCAAGTTATCATGCAATTCATGCCGCCTGATGAACACTGTAAAATCAAAACAGAAATGGTGGAACTACAGTTTTTTTTTCAATTCACCCCACAAAATGTAGTTTTTTTTACATTTTTTTAAATACATTATATGGTACATTAGGCCGCAGGGTAAGTTCTACATAAACAGCGCCATTCATCCGTTAACTGTTTAAATAATACCAGTTTAAGTGACCTTTATCGAAAAACACCATAAGAAATGTTTTCACAATTAACCTTCTAATTGGGCTTAGCATGTGTGATACTGTCTGCTAAGCCGTTGTATCTAAGTAGACCTAAGTAGACAAAAGTCGATGGTCCAGCGCAGTCAGGTTTAAAACAGAACGTAGTTCCAATTTTATTTGGATGGTTAAAACAAGATCATTCCCGAATGCAAGGGTGAAAATGTAGGTAAGGTGCCTACGCGTTTCAGACGTATACCACGTTCTTCCTCATGGCTTTAATGCTAACAACTAAATGTCAGAACGAGGTTTATATCCGGTTGCCAACAGGTGAAAATTAGTGATGTCACACAGAAAAGTGGTGCTGTCCAGCATAGTAGTGCTGAACTAGGGAGACGCCTATAAAGCATCAGTATTCTATGAATAAAAGCTATCCAGCACGGTGGAGCTGTCCAACAGAAGTGGTGCTGAAACAGAGAGCCGGTGATAGAACATCACTGCTCCACTAGTAAGTTATGTGCTTATAGCGTTGATTGATGAATATTTATAAATAATAAAATGAGGGATAACAATGACCCAAATCTATCCTAGAGTAGTGGATAGAATATTAATGCTAATTTCTTTTTATTAGGCTGTCGGATATAAACCTCTGAAATACTCACATCGAAAAATTAAAACATGAATAGACGCTAAAAAATACATCATTTAAACAGTTTAAAACAATACATGGACTGGAAAAAAGGGGAATTATGTATTGGTCTTCAAGGATAATTAGTATTGGAAAATTTGTTTTCCATTGTATACTAGGCCGTCAAACGGGAAATCTGATGGGGGAAGGACCCGTTAATATGGATAATTAGGTGTCATCTGTAAAAGCCATGAACATTAACAGGTATTATTGATTATTAGGCCATATTAGATTCTACCGATCATTTCATAGATTATTTTACTATTAGTGGAACATTAATTCTTTTTTTAAGTTCAAACCTTTAGGAAATCTAGCTTTTAGTGTAAATATCCAGTATGCTTCACGTGATAAGATTTTTATGTTTGATGTTCCCCCCTCTGGTTGGAGTTTTGACTTTTTTTCTGGCATAACATCTCAGACTTATAATTGATCTATTATGGAAGGTTATGAAATGTTTTACAACATTGGAGATGTTAGTGAGGTTAGGATTTCTTATATAGCCCAAATGTTCTAGTATCCTAGTTTTACATTTGCGGCTGGTGCAACCTACATACATTAGGTTGCATTCCAAACACTCCACAATGTATATTACTGCCTCACTGTTGCAATTAATGTAAGTTTGAATTGAAAAATTTGTATTGTTATCTGAATCTCTGAAGTTCTTAGTAGGCTTAGCATATGAACAGATTTTACATGGATGCGAGCCGCATTTAAAGAAACCCGTATATTGAAGCCATGTCAGTTTGGGAATGTTTGAGGAAAATATAGAAGGAGACAATAGATCACCTAAGGAAGGAGCTTTTCTGGATACAACACTGCAACCATCTTTCAAAATATCTGACAGAGCCTCGTCTTACATTAGAATGGCTACATTTTTATGGACGATTTTCTTTATTTCATTAAACTGACTACTGTGTTGTAACACCAAAGTAGGTACGTTTAGACCAGTATCTTTGTTATTAGGTTTCGGCTCTAGAAGTAGATCTCGGGGCTTTGTTTCTACAATGGAGGTTGCTCTTTTGAGGGTCCATTCTGCATACCCTCTTTTGCGTAGTCTCCTACAAATTTGCTGTTGTTCCACCCGGTAATTGGGGTCGTTACTACAATTTCTTTTTGCTCTGTACATTTCTCCCACTGGGATTGATGAGATGGTTTGTCTGGGGTGACCGCTTGTAGCATGCAGGATGGTGTTTCCTGAGATAGGCTTACAATATGTTTTAGTATAAATTATTTCCCCTGCATGTCCTTTGAGTTCTAGGTCCAGAAACTGGATAGTATCTTTTTGTGAAGAATAGGTGAATTTCAAGTTGAGTTGGTTGTCATTAAGATAATTGATGAAATTTGGGATATCTGACATATTGCCTTCCCATATAAATAGCAGGTCGTCTATATACCTTGCATACCAGTTAATAGATCTGCCAAAAGGATTATCACTAGAAAAAATGAAAAGTTCCTCCCACCAGGCCATCACAAGATTAGCCAAAGAAGGGGAGAATTTAGCTCCCATTGATACTCCCTGTAGTTGTAGGTAAAACAACCCATCGAACTGGAAGAAATTGTGTGTCATCAGGAAGACAAGGACCTCTAGTGTATATGATTGTAGCTCAAAGCTGTAGTTGCTGTGTTTAAAAAGATGATATTCTAGAGCCCTATGGGCTATTTCGTGTGGGATACTAGTATAGAGTGAGGTCACATCACAGCTCAGCCATGTAAATTTATTTTCCCATCTTTTTTGTGAAATGAGCATAACACATCTCTGGTGTCACGTAAATGGCCTGGGGTTCTTAGTGCAAGAGGTTGTAACAAGGAGTCTAGCCATTCAGAGAGTTTTTCTGTTAGTGATCCTATCCCTGACACTATGGGGTGCATAGGTGGGGGGTTTATGCCTTTATGTGTCTTGGGCAATGCGTGCATGATTGGAATTGAGGGACATTGGACCATAATATATTCTGCTTGCTTACTTGTTAATACGCCACTACCTAAACCATCGTTTATCAGTTTGTTGAGCTTTTTTTGGAGCATGGATGTTGGATTGCACGTTAGTTTTTATATGTGTCTGTGTCTGCTAGAAGTTTCAAAATTTGGGTTTTGTACATTTCCCTATCTAGCACAGTGATACTGCCCCCTTTATCCGACATCTTAATAATAATATCCTTGTTATTTTTTAACGATTTTTTTTGCCATATTCAGCTCTTTAGAGACATTAAAGTTCTTATTGCAACACTTCGAATTTTCAGATAGTTGCTGGAGATCCTTTTCAATTGCCCATTGAAATCTGTCCATAGAGTCTGTCCTAGATGCCAGAGGATGGAAGCTTGGATTTTTCGTAACAAAGTCCGCAGAAAAATGGATATTTTTTATAGGAAGTTCTGGGTTCAGACTCTCTAAGCATTGGATTGCCCTATGTTCCTCAAACGATAGTGATCTATGGTCATGGATGTTTGTATTGGATTCTCTGAGATAAAAATCTTCGGAGTCTGTTGTCATTGAGAGCGTATTATAAAAATGCCTCTTTACTGTTAAATTCCTTACAAATCGATTAATGTCCAGTAGTGTGTTGAAAGAATCGAACATGCGATTAGGGGCAAAATTGAGGCCCAACGACAGAACTTTGACTTGTGCTGGAGTCAGTTCGGATGAGTAAAGGCTGATCACATTAATGCTGAGTGTGGATTCCTGCGGTTCCGTAGGCGGCGGGTTTTGTTCCTGGTCTGTTTGGGTGATGTTTCCTACCGCCCCTCCTTCCCCGTTTTTTTACTTCCTTGGTTTGCTGACTGGTTGGTATCTTTGGGAGTATAGGTTCCTAGAGTTATCACTATCTGAGGCTTCATTAAATTCTTCAATTGAATCAGGTTCCGAGGAGCTGAAACTGACTCTATTCAGACATACTTAGCGTTGGTGGCAGAAGCAGGAGCCATAGCAGGTCGTTGGAGGAGAGAGACAGGACAGGAGAGGTGAGGGAGTTCCTGGTGGTGTGGGAGGCAGGCAAGCATGCAGGTCCCAGCTGGTGGTGAGGTCATCTTCAGCTAGCTCCAGCTAGCTTCGGCTCCTGAGCGTACCGACGCAGGGCTATTTAACCCTGTCGGTACGCTCGTAGCGGGGGATGTGGCGCTTGCCCCTGGCTAGCATGGGTCGGCATGGTGATAATGTATCACCAGCCGACTCATGAGCGCCCGCACGAGACAGTCCGTGCGTGCGGGAGACTTGAAATGGAGACAGGGGATAACTATCCCTTGTCTCCATGGTTTCCAAACAAAGTAGGGCCATGCTAATTGTCCTGCTTCACTTAGAACCGCATTCATGACCAGGGCTGTTGTTGTTACAGCCCTGGCTCATGATACGTTATATGTATTATACACACACATATATATTATATATATGTGTATATATATACATACATATACACTGTATATATACAAACATATATATACACACTATATATATATATATATATACATATATATATATGTATAGATATATATATATATATATATATATATATATATATATATATAGGGACACTTCCCTTTACAATCCCCCTGTTGTCGGGGACTCGACAATGCAATTTGGGGAAGTGTTTGTGGGGTTCTATTTACCCCCTCAACCTCCCTGGTTACTGGTAATGGTCTGAGATGGAAGGAAGTATACTATTGGACCTAGATACTCGACATCGGCTATCTCCTCAAGGACACCTTCCCGCCAGTCCTCTGACTCTGGAGTCTAGTGTCCAAAGAAACAAAACCTCAAAGTTCACAGAATGAAGATGAAATTAAATCTCCTAGTCCATAGAACGAAGTTGAGATAAAACTCACAGTCCATAGAACGAAGCCTTGAAGCTCATCAGACGAAGTTGAAATTAAACCTTCTTAGTCCATAGAACGAAGAAACCTTCATAGTCCATAGAACGGGGTTGAAATAAACTCACAGTCCATAGAACGAAGCCTCAAAGCTCATCAAACGAACAAAGCTCATATGAAAACCTCAAAGTCCATGAACCGCAGATTTCTTGTTTTTCTTTCTTGCTTGGAGTTTCTACCTCTTGAGGGGCGTCAGCAGGTCTTTCCAGTGGCCGATCCAATTTTAACATGCCGACCCGTGTAAGGCTACTTGTGCCCTCATATGGTCAGCCTTGGAATGGCTTAGCCCGCCTTTCAACAACCTTTTGTACGTGATCCATTACTTTTCCAACTTTTCCCAGCATCTTGATTGAAGACGAAACAATCTTTTTGGGCCGATATCCAGGTCTTTATCATGGCAGGTTATCATCCCCGAGGAGGAGGTGAGGTCTTGGTACCCAGGAATCTACTGTGGGGTGGAGTATTGCCTTCCATTTCCCCTCTAACATTCAATCCATCATCATATTGACCATACCAGTTCTCAGGTTGAGGTGGCAAATACCTACAAGGGTTCGTGTGTACCTTACCTGTCCCTAAGGGTTCCTACACACTACCCAATCACACAAACAAAGTGAAAAATAACCAAACATACAAAAATATTCCCCGCCAAACCATAGGTATATGTACATATAGAGATTCATGCTCAAACAGCATCTCTCACTACCCCTCCAAAAACACGAGAAAGGTCCACATGTAAATGGGGTGACTACAGGCTGTAAATATATGCCCGCCTACACGTACATACTCACTCACTGTGGGACGGGCACGTCCTCACTGAGTAGGCCTATGTTGCGGACACATATCAACACCTGGAATGTCTATATGTCTGAACCTAAAAAAAGAATTAATGTTCCACTATTAGCAAAATAATCTATGAAATGATCGGCAGAATTTAACATGGCCTAATAATTAATAATACTTGTTAGGGTATGTGCACACACACTAATTACGTCCGTAATTGACGGACGTATTTCGTCCGCAAGTACCGGACCGAACACAGTGCAGGGAGTCGGGCTCCTAGCATCATACTTATGTACGATGCTAGGAGTCCCTGCCTCTCTGCAGGACAACTGTCCCGTACTGTAATCGTGTTTTCAGTACGGGACAGTAGTTCCACGGAGAGGCAGGGACTCCTAGCATCGTACATAACTATGATGCTAGGAGCCCGGCTCCCTGCACTGTGTTCGGTCCGGGACTTGCGGCCGAATTACGTCCGTCAATTACGGACGTAATTAGTGTGTGTGCACATACCCTTAATGTTCATAGTTTTCACAGATGACACCTAACTATCCATATCAACGGGTCCTTCCCCTACCAGATTTCCCGTTAACCAATTGACGGTTTAGTATACAAAGGAAAACAAATTTTCCAATACTAATTATCCTTGAAAACCACCTTTTTTCCAGTTCATGTATTGTCTTAAACTGTTTAATATCATGTATTTTTTAGCGTCTAATTATGTTTTAATTTTTCGATGTGAGTATTTCAGAGGTTCATATCCGACAGCCTAATAAATAGCATTAATATTCTATCCACTACTCTAGGATAGTTTTGGATCATTATTATCCCTCATCTTATTATTTATTACTAGCCATCAACCAATGCTGTAAGCACATAACGTACTAGTGGATCAGTGATGTTCTATTACTGGCTCTCTGTTTCAGCACCACTTCTGCTGGACAGCTCCACCGTGCTGGATAGCTTTTATTCACAGAATGCTGATGCCCTATATGCGTCTCCCTAGTTCAACACTACTATGCTGGACAGCACCACTTTTCTGTGACATCACTAATTTTCACCTGTTGGCAACCAGATATAGACCTCGTTCTGACATTTAGTTGTTAGCATTAAAGCCATGAGGAAGGACGTGGTATACGTCTGAAACGCGTAGGCACCTTACCTACATTTTCACCTTTGCATTCGGGAATGATCTTGTTTTAACTATCCAAATAAAATTGGAACTACGTTCTGTTTTAAACTTGACTGCGCTGGACCATCGACTTTTTTCCTCTTTTTTCCAGACCCATATATACCCAGTACAGATATTGTTGTAGATTTCACATGCAGCCCTATGTAACACCTCTGATAACACAGTGATAGCTCTCTGAGTACAGATAATGCAGTAGATGTTACCCAGAGGCGTAGCTAGGTTCTCCAGCACCCGGGGCAAAGATTCAGTTTGGCGCCCCCCCAACCTCTTTCCCGATATCTCCTTCCCCCTCGCCGTGTTTGTTTTCTCTACCAATCGACGTGTCATTTATTTTTATGTAACGCGAGCATAAAAACATTTGTACATTTTACAAGCAATATGGTTCTATACACAACACCAGAATCAAGGTCATTACATATATACAGCCCCAGAAGCAAGCTCACTACATATATACAACACCAGCAAAAATACAGCTCAATTTAGTGCAACCCCTGCCGTATAGGTATGTACGGCGTAAAACTACAGCTCCCAGCATGGCCCAAACAATGATAAGGATATGCTGGGAGATGCCGTTTCACAAAAAATAAATCTTATCATAATCATACCACCCATCATCTTGCTGCACATCATACAGTGACTACATTACAGATTAGAGGCAGAATAAACATTTACATTAAGTGACTCACCGGTGACGTCTCAGATTCTAGTTCTTTTTCTCCATCCGGTCCAGACCTCTATGATGACTTCTCCCGGTCACAACCCATTTCTGCAGTTTGCCGCTCACATTTCTTCAGCTTCTCACTTTTCCAACATTTCTGCACCTATAAATAAAGATAAAGTTCTCATTATACCACACACTACGCCCCTAAATATAATAGTGCCATACACTGCATCTCTAATTATAATAGCACCATACACCATGTCCCACACACACACTGTGCCCCCTGTAGATAGTGCCTGCCAAAGAGCCCCTGTAGATAGTGCCCCCATACAGACCACCCCTGTATAGTGTCCCACAAATAACTCCCTCTATAGTGCTCTACAGATAGCCCACCCCTGTATATAGCCCCCTGTAGATATAGCCCACCCCTGTATATAGTACTCTACAGATAGCCCAACCATGTATGTAGCCCCCTGTAGATAAAGTGAAGGAAATAAGTATTTGATCCCTTGCTGATTTTGTAAGTTTGCCCACTGTCAAAGACATGAACAGTCTAGAATTTTTAGGCTAGGTTAATTTTACCAGTGAGAGATAGATTATATAAAAAAAAAACAAAAACAGAAAATCCCATTGTCAAAATTATATATATTTATTTGCATTGTGCACAGAGAAATAAGTATTTGAACCCTTTGGCAAACAAGACTTAATACTTGGTGGCAAAACCCTTGTTGGCAAGCACAGCAGTCAGACTTTTTTGTAGTTGATGATGAGGTTTGCACACATGTTAGATGGAATTTTGGCCCACTCCTCTTTGCAGATCATCTGTAAATCATTAAGATTTCGAGGCTGTCGCTTGGCAACTCCGATCTTCAGCTCCCTCCATAAGTTTTCGATGGGATTAAGGTCTGGAGACTGGCTAGGCTACTCCTTGACCTTAATGTGCTTCTTTTTGAGCCACTCCTTTGTTGCCTTGGCTGTATGTTTTGGGTCATTGTCGTGCTGGAAGACCCAGCCACGGGCCATTTTTAATGTCCTGGTGGAGGGAAGGAGGTTGTCACTCAGGATTTGACGGTACATGGCTCCATCCATTCTCCCATTGATGCGGTGAAGTAGTCCTGTGCCCTTAGCAGAGAAACACCCCCAAAACATAATGTTTCCACCTCCATGCTTGTCAGTGGGGACGGTGTTCTTTGGGTCATAGGCAGCATTTCTCTTCCTCCAAACACGGCAAGTTGAGTTAATGCCAAAGAGCTAAATTTTAGTCTCATCTGACCACAGCACCTTCTCCCAATCACTCTCAGAATCATCCAGATGTTCATTTGCAAACTTCAGACGGGCCTGTACATGTGCCTTCTTGAGCAGGGGGACCTTGCGGGCACTGCAGGATTTTAATCCATTACGGCGTAACGAGTTACCAATGGTTTTCTTGGTGACTGTGGTCCCAGCTGCCTTGAGATCATTAACAAGTTCCCCCCGTGTAGTTTTCGGCTGAGCTCTCACCTTCCTCAGGATCAAGGATACCCCACGAGGTGAGATTTTGCATGGAGCCCCAGATCGATGTCGATTGACAGTCATTTTGTATGTCTTCCATTTTCTTACTATTGCACCAACAGTTGTCTCCTTCTCACCCAGCGTCTTATTTATGGTTTTGTAGCCCATTCCAGCCTTGTGCAGGTCTATGATCTTGTCCCTGACATCCTTAGAAAGCTCTTTGGTCTTGCCCATGTTGTAGAGGTTAGAGTCAGACTGATTAATTGAGTCTGTGGACAGGAGTCTTTTATACAGGTGACCATTTAAGACAGCAGTCTTTAATGCAGGCACCAAGTTGATTTGGAGCGTGTAACTGGTCTGGAGGAGGCTGAACTCTTAATGGTTGGTAGGGGATCAAATACTTATTTCTCTGTGCACAATGCAAATAAATATATATAATTTTGACTACGTGATTTTTTATTTTTATTTTTTATATAATCTATCTCTCACTGGTAAAATTAAACTAGCCTAAAAATTCTAGACTGTTCATGACTTTGACAGTGGGCAAACTTACAAAATCAGCAAGGGATAAAATACTTATTTCCTTCACTGTATAGCCCACCCCTGTATATAGTGCTCCACATATAGTCCACCCCTGTATATAGTGTTTCACAGATAGCCCACCCCTGTATATAGCCCCCCTTGTACATATAGTCCACCCCTGTATATAGTGCTCCACTAGATAGTCCACCCCTGTATATAGTGCTCCACAGATAGCCCACCCCTGTATATACTATATACAAGGGTGGGCTATCTGTGGAGCACTATATACAGGGGTGGACTATATGTACAAGGGGGCTATATACAGGGGTGGGCTTTCTGTGGAGCACTATAGGGGGAGCTATTTGTGGGATACTATATACAGGGGTGGGCTATATCTACAGGGGGACTATATACAGGGGTGGGCTATATCTACAGGGCTGGGCTATATCTACAGGGGTGGGCTATATCTACAGGGGTGGGCTATATACTATATAGCCCCCCCTGTAGCTATAGCCCCCCCTGTATATGGTGCTCCATAGATAGCCCACCCCAGTATATAGCCCCCCCTGTAGATATAGTCCCCCTGTATATAGCCCACCCCCTGTAGATATAGTCCACCTGTATATAGCCCCCTGTAGATATAGTCCCCCTGTATATAGCCCACCCCCTGTAGATATAGTCCCCCTGTATATAGCCCACCCCCTGTAGATATAGTCCACCTGTATATAGCCCACCCCCTGTAGATATAGCCCCCCTGTAGATATAGTCCCCCTGTATATAGCCCCCTGTAGATATAGTCCCCCTGTATATAGCCCACCCCCGTAGATATAGTCCCCCTGTAGATAGCCCACCCCAGTATATAGCCCCCCTGTAGAAATAGTCCCCCTGTATATAGCCCCCTGTAGATATAGTCCACCTGTATATAGCCCCCTGTAGATATAGTCCCCCTGTATATAGCCCACCCCCTGTAGATATAGCCCCCCCCTGTAGATATAGTCCCCCTGTATATATCCCCCCTCCCCCGCAGATACAGCCACACACTTCTATTACAATTATAAAAAAATAAAAAATATTCAAACTCGCCTTATTCCCGCTCCCACGCCGTCCGGCAGCCATGGAGACCTGCTCTCTTCTGCGCAGGTCTCCAGGGGGTTGAACACAGCGTCTATGAAAGGCGCTGACTGGCTGGGCAGGATGACTTTCCCTGCCAGTCAGTCAGCGCCTTTCATCGACGGAATCGTCACTGGTACAAAAGGTACCAGTCGCTTCATTCATAGAGAGGTGCTGAATGGCCGGGCATGGAACGTGCCCGGTCATTCATTGCTTCTAATTGTACCTGTGTCCTTGCGACACAGGTACAATTATAGTGAAGGAGGTGGCGCTGGCGCCCCCCTCTGAGCTGCGCCCGGGGCACGTGCCCCGCCTGCCCCCCCTAGCTACGCCCCTGGGTTACCTGTAGTCCTATGTAACACCACAGATAACACAGTAATAACGGAGTACAGATAATGTAGTAGTGTTACCTGCAGTCCTATGTAACACCACAGATAACACAGTGATAACTCTCTGAGTACAGATAATGTAGTAGATGTAAGAGACAAACACATGCAGAGACACAGAGACAGACACACACACACACACACACACACACACACACACACACACACACACACACTGTAACATATACACATACAAACACAGAGACACATACTGTATACACACTACACACACATATACACACAGACACTCACCATGTATCCTTGCTGACAGGATCACAAGTTTCTTTCAGGACAGGAGCTTCCTCCTCTGCTTCTCGGCTGTTATTTACTCCGTGTGTGTAACAGCAGAGCACAGAGTAGAGGCAAAGCCCAGTGGCACCCCCTACATGCTGGGAGGGTGCAGCAAGGGAGTGGACCAGTCCAGTCCCCTGACCTGAGTCATCTGACCTCATGTCACTGACGTGAGGTCAAGTGACAGGTAGGGTGATTGGACTGATCCACTCCCTGGTCATCACATACCTCAGTCAGAACGACGCTGCGTGATTTCCTGGCTCTTCCTAAAGCTGCTGCATGTGTCCGACATAGAGGGCGCCTATCAGCAGCGATCAGCTGCTCTGCGGTGCCCCCTCCCTTCCCTACAACTTAGTTGCGCCCGGGGCACATGCCTTACCTGCCCCCCCCCTAGCTACGCCCCTGCACATAGGATACCTGCTGCACACACCACTCACACATAGGATACATGCTGTACATGCCACTCACCCATAGGATACATGCAGTACACGCCACTCACGCATAGGAAACATGCTATACACGCCACTCACACATAGGACGCATGCTGTACACGTCACTCACACATAAGATACTTGCTGCGCACGCCACTCACACATAGGACACATGCTGTACACGCCACTCACACATAGGACACATGCTGTACACGCCACTCACACATAGGATACATGCTGTACACGCCACTCACACATAGGATACATGCTGTACACGCCACTCACACATAGGATACATGCTGTACAGGCCACTCAAACATAGAATACATGCTGTACACGCCACTCACACATAGGATAAATGCTGTACACGCCACTCACACATAGTACACATGCTGTACACGCCACTCACACCACACACCACTCACACATAGGATAAATGCTGTACACACCACTTAGATATAGGACACATGCTGTACACACCACTCACACATAGGATACATGCTGTACACGCCACTCACACAGGATACATGCTGCACACACCACTCACACATAGGATACATGCTGCACACACCACTCACACATAGGATACATGCTGTACACACCACTCACACATAGGATACATGCTGTACACACCACTCACACATAGGATACATGATGTACACGCCACTCACACATAGGATACATGCTGCACGTGCCACTCACACATAGGATACATGCTGCATACGCCACTCACACATAGGATACATGCTGTACACGCCACTCACACAGGAAACATGATGTACACGCCACTCACACATAGTACACATGCTGTACACACCACTCACACATAGGATACATGCTGTACATGCCACTCACACATAGGACACATGCTGCACACACCACTCACACATAGGATCCATGCTGTACACGTCACTCACACATAAGATACCTTCTGCACACGCCACTCACACATAGGACACACGCTGTACATGTCACTCACACATAGGATAAATGCTGTACACGCCACTCACACATAGTACACATGCTGTACACACCACTCACACCACACGCCACTCACACATAGGAAAAATCCTGTACACACCACTTACATATAGGACACATGCTGTACACTTCACTCACACAGGATACATGCTGCACACGCCACTAACACATAGGATACATGATGTACACACTACTCACACATAGGACACATGCTGTACACGCCACTCACACAGGATACATGCTGCACACGCCACTCACACAGGATACATGCTGCACACTCCACTCACACAAAGGATACATGCTGCACACACCACTCACACATAGGATACATGCTGTACACACCACTCACACATAGGATACATGCTGTACACACCACTCCCACATAGGATACATGATGTACACGCCACTCACACATAGTGCACATGCTATACTAGCCATTCACACATAGGATACATGCTGTACATGCCACTCACACATAGGATACACGCTGCATACGCCACTCACACATAGGACACATGCTGTACAGGCCACTCACACATAGGATACGTGCTGCACACGCCCCTCACACATAGGATACATGCTGTACACGCCACTCACACATAGGATACATGCTGCACACACCACTTACACATAGGATACATGCTGTACACGTCACTCACACATAAGATACCTGCTGTACACGCTACTCACACAAAGGACACATGCTGTACAGGCCACTCACACATAGGATACATGATGTACATGCCACTCACACATAGGATACATGCTGTACACGCAACTCACATATAGGATACGTGCTGTACACGCCACTCACACATAGGATACATGCTGTACAGGCCACTCACACATAGGATACATGCTGCACACGCCACTCACACATAGGATACATGCTGCACACGCCACTCACACATAGGATACGTGCTGCACACGAAACTCACACATAGGATACATGCTGCAAACGCTACTCACACATAGGATACACGCAGCACACGCCACTCACACATAGGATACATGCTGCATGCGCCACTCACACATAGAATACATGCTGTACACGCCACTCACACATAGGATACATGCTGCACACGCCACTCACACATAGGATACATGATGCACCCGCCACTCACACATAGGATACATGCTGCACACGCCACTCACACATAGGATACATGCTGTACACGCCATTCACACATAGGATACATGCTGTACATGCCACTCACACATAAGATACATGCTGTACTCTCCACTCACACATAGGATACATGCTGCACACACCACTCGCACATAGGATACATGCTGTACACACCACTCACATAGGATACATGCTGTACACGCCACTCACACATTGGATGCATATTGTACACGCCACTCACACATAGGATACATGCTGTACACGCCACTCACACATAGGATACATGCTGTACACGTCACTCACACATAGGATACATGCTGTACACACCACTCATACATTAGACATATGCCGTACATCCACAAGACCACTGCAGCCAGTCATTGACCTCAGCAGTGACGCTAGCATGTACAGCACAGGACCGCTGAGACCAGTGATTGGCTGCAGTGTTCACATGGATGAACAGCATGTTTTCACTAGGTTCAGTAATGGAAAGAATTGGGTCTAGCAGAGGTTGACCATTCACAGAAGCGACAGCTGGAGGTTTCTCCAAAGGCGTCGTGGGCAAATAGAGACGGTCTAATAAGGCCTGTTGGATGAAATTCGCAGCCGCTCCAGAATCCAGATAAGCGGAAATAAGATATTAATAAGATAATAAGATATTAATACATATAACAAAAAACAATCCCACCCCTCCCCCAACCTAAACCTAATACAAAAACCTTACTTATACATAACAAAGTACATTTTAAGCATATACATATGTATTATTAGTTTTAAAAAAAAACAAAAAACCTTCAACTCTCTCCCATACGTAGCTCTCCGAGCACCCTCACATCTTTACCCAATTGTCATCCTTGAGTTGAACTTAATAACCCTTTGTTCATCTGTCATGCTCTTGATCCATGGTTCCCATAGTTGTTCAAATGTAAAGTTTCTATTTTTGCTATTATAATATCCAAACTCCATGTTTATATTCCTTAGTATTATTCTGTGCCATGCTTACCCAGAATTGGTGAACCATAGGACAATTCCAAAACAAGTGCGAGAAATCTGCCTCTGATATCCCACATCTGATGCATTTCCCGCAATATTTTCCCGTAAACCTTTTCATTTTCTTTGGCGTTAAATACAAACCGTGTATAATAAAATATTATGTCATTCTATGGGACCTATTCAATTAAAATTTACCAGTGCATCTGCTTATTTTTCTCCATTCATTGTCATCTATTATCCCAAAAATATATTCCCACTCCCCCCTTCCTCTTTGATTCCCCTCCCCTCTAGACTCGCATTTTAATTTCTTATAAATCCGTTCTAGTAAACCTTTTCCGCTCCCAAATTGATATAAGTTCCATAACGAGTCAGAAGACTCCAAATGGAATAAAGTTTTATCCCGAGTCACACTCACCGCGTGATGTATTTGCAAATATTTACATCTCATATGTGAAGGAATATTCAATTCTGTACTCAGTGTATCCCAATCTTTCAGATTGCCATTAGAAAAATAAAATGTCTAACCAACCTGAGTCCATATTCGGACCATCCACTCCAATCAGTTATTTTATTAACCTCTAATATATTAAAGTTGACAAATAATGTTGTGAAGCTCAATGCTCCATTTAAATGAAAGATTTTTCTTAATTTAACCCCAATTTCATGCATCATATATATTGTTGGATAGGGAAAACGAAAGAATAGAGGATCCAGCGCAATTAGTTATAATAGAACATTGTTCCAATTTTATTTTGGGTATTTAAAACAAGATTAGTCCCGAGTGTAATACTTAGAGATAGATAGAAGGTGCCTACGCGTTTCAGACGCACACCGCGTACTTTCTCATGGCTTTTTGTTAAATGACAAACTATCAGGGGGAGGTTTATATCCGGTTACCTACAGGTGGTAATTAAACCTAGTAGATGAAACTAGTTCAGCAAAGTAATGCTGTTGGTTCAGCAAAGTGATGCTGTCCAGCATATTGGTTTTTGAACACAAGAGGGCGCACAACTGGCTTGAGCAATTTATGAATGGGAGCTATGTATCGTAATGGAGCTGTCCAGCAGAATGGTGCTGAACTGAAACGCCGGTGAAGTGTTATGTTGTTATTCTATAGTAGTTGTCATGTTTATCATATTATTGACACTGAAAATGTCCAAAATGATGGGGATACCAAATGTTCTAGTTGTAGCGTAATGAAATGGTATTTCATTTGTAAGGCTGACGGATATAAAAATCTTTTATGCTCACATCGAGAAATTAAAAATATGTATTATAGGCTAAAAAATACAGTATTTCAAACAATTTAAAATAAGTTCTGAAACTTGATAAACTTATAAGTGATGGGCTAAATAGTGGTGTACTGACAAAAAAAACAATCAGAATATATTACTGTACAATGCCCTACTATCCCAATCATGCACGCATTACCCAAAACACATAAAGGTATAGTTCCTCCTCCCATGCGTCCCATAGTGTCAGCGATAGGTTCAATGACAGACAAACTCTCGGAATGGTTAGATTCCCTGCTACAACCTCTAGCAGTAAAAACCCCGGGTCATCTACGTGATACAAGAGATGTTTTATGCTCATTTGTAGATAAAAAGTGGAAAGATGAATTTACATGGTTGAGTTGTGACGTGACCTCTCCTTATACCAGTATCCCTCACCATATAGCCAGGGGTGAACCTAGCCTCTCCTGCCGCCTGAGGCGAACTATAAAAAGGCGCCCCCCAATCTATCAGAGTTTTCTCATTCCTAGCTGTACACATCAAACACGCAATATATACATTTTTTAAATAGGAAAACATTTGATGTTTATTTGTTAGGCCCTGTTCACACAGAGTATTTTGACGAGTTTTTGGGCACGAAAACCGCTCCGCAAAACTCGTCAAAAACCCGGCCGAAAATGCCTCCCGAGAAAGAAGGGACATGCCCTATCTTCACACGTTTACGCCTCTGACCTCCTATTGACTTCAATGGGAGGCAGAGAAAGGTTATTTCGCAGAGTTTTTTGCCCGTAGTACTCAATAGCCGTGAGCGAAAAACGCGATGAAAATCGCGGCACACGACCTGCAGGAAGGACAAAATCTTCCTCAAAATCCCAAACAGAATTTTGAGGCAGAATTTTCCTCCTGCAAAAAACTCAGTGTGAACATAGCCTTAGGCTATGTTCACATGGAGTATTTTGCCGAGTTTTTTGACACGAAAACCGCGTCGCAAAACTCGGCAAAAACGGCCCGAAAATGCCTCCCATTGATTTCAATGGGAGGCGTCGTCGTCTTTTTCACGCGAGCAGTAAAACTGCCTCGCGGGAAAAAGAAGCGACATGCCCTATCTTCGGGAGCTTCCGCCTCCGACCTCCAATTGACTTCAATGGGAGGCAGAGAAAGCGTATTTCACTGTGTTTTATGCCCGCGGCGCTCAATGGCCGCGGGCGAAAAACTCTGCGAAAATCGGTGTGCTGGGAGAGGAAAATCTGCCTGAAACTTCCAAACGCAATTTTGAGGCAGATATTCCTCCTGCAAAATACTCCGTGTGAACATAGCCTTAACCCCTTAACGACCAAGGATGAAAATGAACGTCATGGTCGGGTGCTAGTTCCCGCACCATGACGTTCATTTTCGTCCGCATTTCAAACTGTCACTCTGTGTAAACACAGAGTGACAGATCCGCGCTGACAGTTGTCCCCGACAACTGAGACATCAGTCTTGCCGGACAGCGGACCATCGCCACTGATTTCGGCACTTAACCCCTTAAGTGCGGCGACGGATTGCCGTCGCCGCATTTAAGTGGTTTGAAGCACATCAGCAGCCCCCACGAAGTGATCGTGGGGGCTACCGATGCTTGTCACGGCAATCGGAGGTCAGATAATGACCTCCGGGTTGCCATGCACGGAAGCCTCGGAGGAACAGCGTCCGGCCGTTCCTCTTCTGCTTCCTGTCAGTGTGACAGTCACGTCACAATGACAGAGTACATCACACTACATGTGTAGTGTAATGTACTCTAGCAGCGATCAAAGCTGCAAGACTAAGTGTCCCCTAGTGGGACAAGTTAAAAAAGTAAAAAAAAGTAATAAAAATGTTTTAAAAAAAGTGTAAAAATAAAAGTTATAAGTTCTATAAACACAAAATGCTTTTTTTCCTATAATAAGACTTTTATTCTAGAAAAAAAATGAACACGTTAAAAAAGTACACATATCTGGTATCACCGCGTTCGTAACGACCCCAACTATAAAACTATAATGTTGTTTTTCCCGCACGATGAACACCCCAAAAAAAATCAATAAAAACATACGACAGAATCGCAATTTTTTGGGTCACCACCGCTCCCTAAATAAAGAATAAAAAGTGATCAAAAAGTCGCATGTACCCGAAAATAGTACCAATAAAAACTTCTGTCCGTCCCGCAAAAAACAAGCCCTTACACAGCTTTTTTGACAAAAAAATTAAAAAAATTACGGCTCTCAGAATATGGTGACACAGAATTTTTTTTTTTTATAAATAAGTCATTTTATTGCGCAAACGCTAAAAAAAAGGACCAAACCTATATACATATGGTATCGCCGTAACCGTACCAACCCGCAGAATAAAGTAAAAATGTCATTTATAGCGTACGGTGAGCGCCACAAAAAGAAAACATAAAAAACGGTGTCAGAATTCCTGTTCTTTGCTCAGGATTGCAAAAAAATTGAATAAAAAGTGATAAAAAAAAATCGCATGTACCCCAAAATGGTACCAATGAAAACTACAGATTGTCCCGCAACAAATAAGCCTTCACACCACTCTATTGATGGAAAAATAAAAAAGTTATGGCTCTTGGAAAGCGGGGAGTGAAAATTTAAAATATGAAAGCAAAAAATGGATCAGTCCTGAAAGGGTTAATTCATTTCTAATGAAAAACCGTATGACAACAGGTTGGGTATTTCCGTACTCGGGAGAAATTGCTTTATAAAAAAATGGTTGTTTTTTTCCTCCTTTATCCCTTGTGAAAATGAGAAAATGCAACATTTTAGTGGAAAAAATGTTGATATTAATTTTCGCGCCCTAATTCTAATAAACTCTGCAAAAGACCCGTGGGGTCTAAATGCTCACTATACCCCTAGAAAAATTCCTTGAAGGTTTTTCCAAAATGGGGTCACTTTTGGTGGGTTTCCACTGTTTTGGTCCCTCCAGTGCATTGCAAATGTGACATGGCACCGAAAACCATTCCAGCAAAATCATAAATCCAAATGGCGCTCCTTCCCTTCTGAGCCCTGCTGTGGGTCCAAACAGCAGTTTATTACCACATATGGGGTATTGTCGTAATCGGGAGACATTGCTTTACAAATGTTGGGGTGCATTTTCTTCGTTATTCCTTGTAAATAATAAAAATTTCTATGTTGTTTCAGAAAAAAAGTACATTTTAATTCTTACAGACTAATTTCAATATATTTAGCGAAAAACCTGTGTGGTCAAAATGCTAACTATACCCCTAGATAAATACCTTAAGGGGTCTAGTTTTCGAAATGGGGTCGTTTATGGGGAGTTTCTATCATTCTGGCAGCTCAAAGCTTCTCCAAATGTACATTGGGGCCTAAAACATTTTCAAGCAAAATATGAGTCCTGAAAGCCTCCGGGTGTTCCCTTCCTTTGGGGCCCTGCCGTGTGTCCAAACAACGCATTAGGGCCACAATGTGGGTATTTTTGAAAACAGGAGAAAGAGGGTGATAGATTTTGAGGTGTGTTTCTTCATTTTCATGGTCGCTTTACAAAGAAATCGGTCTTCAAACAAATACTTTTATGAAAAAAGTGAAATTATTATTTTTTTCACCTGATATGCATTAAATTTAGCAAAGAACTGTGGTGTCAAAATAATTACTATACCCCTAAATAAATACCTTATGGGGTCTAGTTTTCTAAATGGGGTCGTTTATGGGGAGTTTCTATCGTTCTGGCAGCTCAAAGCCTCTCCAAATGTACAGTGGGGCCTAAAACATTTTCAAGCAAAATATGAGTCCTGAAAGCCTCCGGGTGCTCCCTTGCTTTTGGGTCCTGCCGTGTGTCCAGGCAGCGCATTAGGGCCACAATGTTGGTATTTTTGAAAACAGGAGAAAGAGGGTGATAGATTTTGGGGTGTGTTTCTTCATTCTCATGGTCGCTTTACAAAGAAATTGGTCTTCAAACTGATACTTTTATGAAAAAAAGTGAAATTATTTTTTTTTCACCTGATATGCATTAAATTTAGCAAAGAACTGTGGGGTCAAAACACTTACTATACACCTAAATAATTACGTTATGGGGTCTAGTTTTCTAAATGGGGTCGTTTATGGGGAGTTTCTATCGTTCTGGCAGCTCAAAGACTCTCCAAATGTACAGTGGGACCTAAAACATTTTCAAGCAAAATATGAGTCCTGAAAGCCTCCGGGTGCTCCCTTCCTTTTGGGTCCTGCCGTGTGTCCAGGCAGCGCATTAGGGCCACAATATGGGTATTTTTGAAAACAGGAGAAACAGGGTGATAGATTTTGTAGTGTGTTTCTTCATTCTCATGGTCGCTTTACAAAGAAATTGGTCTTCAAACTGATACTTTTATGAAAAAAAGTGAAATTATTTTTTTTTTCACCTGCTATGTATTAAATTTAGCAAAAAACTGTGGAGTCAAAATACTTACTATACCCTTAGGTAAATACCTTAAGGGGTCTAGTTTTCTAAATGGGGTCATTTGTGGGGGTTTCCACCATTCTGACACCTATGAGCCTCTGAAAACCTGGCTTGGTGCAGGAAAACAAAATGTACTTCAAAATTTATAAAATTATTATTCAATTTGTAAGTCCTCTAAATTGCTGAAAATTTATTTTATTTTTTCAAAAGTGCTGCCAAAATGGAGTAAAGAGATAGAAATATATATTTAATTAAAAAAATTGTACAGTATGTGTGTACATATGTGACATATTGCAGTTAAAAAAAGGGGAAAATGGTAATTTTTACAAAATTTCTTCCATTTTTCTATTTTTTAATTAATTTCCGCAAATTGTATCAGTCTACTTTTACCACTAAAATAAAGTACAACATGTGACGAAAAAACAATGTCAGAATTACTTGGATATTCAAAACTTTCACAGAGTTATTCTCTGATAAAGTCAGACATACCAGATTTGACAAATCTGGCTTGGTCATTAAGGTACAAACATGCCCGGTCATTAAGGGGTTAAAGTGCTGTTTGAAGTATGGAAAATATTTAAAGAATTATTCTTACTGCCAATCAGTGCAGTGCAAATAGTACAGTCTGCCCTGCACTGCCCCATATCTTTCCTCGGCAGCCAGTCTCATTTGTGCCGTCACTCTCTGCAATTACATTCAGGCCAGTCCAGGACGGATCGCGCTTAGTGCTGTTTTGAAGTGGCACATCCTGGGCCGGTTTCTTTTCTCTACCTGCTGTATTGTTGTGGTCTGCCTGTGCTGGCTCGATGCCAGTGGTGGATTAATATCATCTTAGGCCCTGGGCTGTACACAAGTTATGTGCCCACAACCTACACGTAAGTATCACCTACATGTCAAAGTACATCACATGCCACTCTGCAGACTGTCTCTTAGCCTGATCATCTACTGCCACTCACACTTCCCCACAGCCCCCACCACAGTAATGTACATAGATTGTAAGACCTACATTACCAATAATACCCCATACTGTTACTGAATAATACCCCCATACTCTTACTAAATAATACCCCATACTGTTACTGAATAATACCCCCATACTGTTACTGAATAATACCTCCATACTGTTACTGAATAATATCCCCATACAGTTACTGAATAATACCCCCATACTGTTACTGAATAATACTTCCATACTGTTACTGAATAATACCTCCATACAGTTACTGAATAATACCCCCATACTGTTACTGAATAACACCCCCATACAGTTACTGAATAATACCCCCATACTGTTACTGAATAATTCCCCCATACTGTTACTAAATAATACCTCCATACTGTTACTGAATAAAACCTCCATACTGTTACTGAATAATAGCCCCATACTGTTACTGAATAATACCTCCATACTGTTACTGAATAATACCTCCATACTGTTACTGAATAATACCCCCATACTGTTACTGAATAATACCCCCATACTGTTACTGAATAATACCTCCATACTGTTACTGAATAATACCTCCATACTGTTACTGAATAATACCCTCATACTGTTACTGAATAATACCCCCATACCGTTACTGAATAATACCTCCATACGGTTACTGAATAATACCTCCATACCGTTACTGAATAATACTTCCATAATGTTACTGAATAATACCCTCATACTGTTACTGAATAATACTCCCATACTGTTACGGAATAATACCTCCGTACTGTTACTGAATAATACCCCCATACTGTTACTGAATAATACCCCCATACTGTTACTGAATAATACTTCCATACTGTTACTGAATAATACCTCCATACAGTTACTGAATAATACCCCCATACTGTTACTGAATAACACCCCCATACTGTTACTGAATAATACCTCCATACTGTTACTGAATAATACCTCCATACAGTTACTGAATAATACCCCCATACTGTTACTGAATCTTACCCCATACTGTTACTGAATAATACCTCCATACTGTTACTGAATAATACCTCCATACTGTTACTGAATAATATCCCCATACAGTTACTGAATAATATCCCCATACAGTTACTGAATAATACCTCCATACTGTTACTGAATAATACCTCCATACAGTTACTGAATAATACCCCCATACTGTTACTGAATAATACCCCCATACTGTTACTAAATAATACCTCCATACTGTTACTGAATAAAACCTCCATACTGTTACTGAATAATAGCCCCATACTGTTACTGAATAATACCTCCATACTGTTACTGAATAATACCTCCATACTGTTACTGAATAATACCCCCATACTGTTACTGAATAATACCCCCATACTGTTACTGAATAATACCTCCATACTGTTACTGAATAATACCTCCATACTGTTACTGAATAATACTCCCATACTGTTACGGAATAATACCTCCGTACTGTTACTGAATAATACCCCCATACTGTTACTGAATAATACCCCCATACTGTTACTGAATAATACTTCCATACTGTTACTGAATAATACTTCCATACTGTTACTGAATAATATCCCCATACAGTTACTGAATAATACTTCCATACTGTTACTGAATAATACCTCCATACAGTTACTGAATAATACCTCCATACTGTTATTGAATAATACCTCCATACTGTTACTGAATAATACCTCCATACTGTTACTGAATAATACCTGCATACGGTTACTGAATAATACTTCCATACTGTTACTGAATAATACCTCCATACAGTTACTGAATAATACTTCCATACTGTTACTGAATAATACCCCCATACTGTTACTGAATAATACCCCCATTTTGTTACTGAATAATACCCCCATACTGTTACTGAATAATACATCCATACTGTTACTGAATAATACCTCCATACAGTTACTGAATAATACCCCCATACTGTTACTGAATAATACCCCCATACTGTTACTGAATAATACCTCCATACTGTTACTGAATAATATCCCCATACAGTTACTGAATAATACCTCCATACTGTTACTGAATAATATCCCCATACAGTTACTGAATAATACCCCCATACTGTTACTGAATAATACCTCCATACTGTTACTGACTTATACCACCATACAGTTACTGAATAATACCCCCATACTGTTACTGAATAATACCCCCATACTGTTACTGAATAATACCCCCATACTGTTACTGAATAATACCCCCATACTGTTACTGAATAATACCTCCATACTGTTACTGAATAATACCTCCATACTGTTACTGAATAATACCTCCATATAGTTACTGAATAATACCTCCATACTTTTACTGAATAATACCTCCATACTGTTACTGAATAAAACTACCAAACCATGATCACATATTACTACAACATAGTGTCATAAAAAACCCACCATACTGTTAGTGAATAAATCACACTATATATCGACCAATATTACCACCATATAGTGACCTTATAGAGGTAGTTGCCAGTTATACACAAGATATCTGCAAACCATATAAGTGATTACAGTATAGTTATATTGAGTGACTATTGTGGCAAATTTTTAAGTTTTTGAAATTTGTATACTTCTTTTTTTTGGTAGGTTCCGGTGGAGCGTTTGGACTACGTCGTAGATACATTGGACTACTCCGATGATCTACTTTTAAAAAAAAATAAAAAATGGTGAAAGAGGGTTGCATGGGGGAATTTAGATTTCAATAAAAGTTTTTCTTGTCTGTTTTTTTTAATACTTTATTATGGCCTTAGTAATGGCTGCTGTCTGATTGAGAGCGTCCATTACTAAGAAGGGGCTTAGTGTTAGCCAGTAAGAAGGCTATCACTAACTGCTATTATTACCCCAGTTCTCACTGCCGCGAGGGGAGTACGATCCAGTACCCGACCATCTGAAGCGACGGTAAGGCAGCAGGGCGGTCACAGGCTGGTTTTACCAGGCTGGGAAGGGATAAAAAACATGGCCCTTCCCACCCTGGGGATGCTCGGCTGCAGCTGCTTTATTGTATCTGGCTGGTTGTTAAAAATAGCGGGAACCCCACGTCTTTTAAAAAAAATAAATAGAAAAAAAATTACGTGAGATCCCCCCCATTTTTCATAACCAGCCAGATACAATAAAGCAGCAGCAGCCTAGCATTACCAGGGTGGGAAGGGTTTTTGGCCATTCCGAGCCTGATAGTACCAGCCTGCGGCCACCCCAGTACCTGCCCTTCTCTTCAGACAGTCGGGTGCTGGATCGTACCCAGCTCTTCCCGGTACTCCTGGTGTCGGTGGGTACCAGGGTAATAATAGGGGTTAGTGATAGCCTTATTACTGGCTAACACTAAGCCCCTTCTTAGTAATGGACGCTCTCAATCAGACAGCAGCCATTACTAAGGCGGTAATGAAGTATTAAAAAACAGAGACATAAAGACATTTATTTTATTGAAATGACAACTCTTAAAGAAAAAAAGCTTACATCAGCGAAGTAGTCCAACGAATCTACGACGTAGCCCAAATGGTCCAGCGGAACCTGCAAAACAAAAATTAGCAGTATGAAAAATAAAAATAAAGATGGCTGCCCCCACAGACGTACAAACACATGAATAAATAGCTACCTTCGGAAACATATTAAAATAATTAGAAAAATTAGGCCCATAAAATAAAACATATCAAATAAAAAATTAGAACACCTTTCTTTTAAAGAGAACCTTTCACCTCCCCATACATTTGCAGCTGAGTTCAGCATGTAATGGGGAGGGCCGCACAAACTCTGGGGCACTTTACATTTTTTTCTTAGCCTCCTTCGTTATTTAGATATCAGTGCTGTAATATTTGGCGCCCGATATTTAAATAACCCCATGAACTGTCAATGGGGAGGTAATTGGCAAGGGGGCGTGTAACATCGCTGTGACACTGTCCAATCAGCTACGGTCAGCGTTACAGCAAGAGCTGGAGAGAGCGGGTGCGCGCAGCTCCGCCACCACTAAGGAACACAAGAGGAGAAGAAGAGTGTGAATTCTTCTTCTTCTGTTCCATGGCATCGGAGCTGTGCGTGCACGCACGCTCTCACTCTTTAGCTCTCGGCAGACAAGGACGACAAGACTGATCTCTCACCTGAGATCACAGTCTTGTACTTGCCTGCCGAGAACTGAAGAGTGAGAGCGTGTGCACGCGCACATGATCTCCTCTCTCCAGCTCTTGCTGTTGACATTGTCCGTACCGGATTGGGCAGTGTCACAGCGATGTTACACGTCCCCTTGCCAATTACCGCCCCATTTGCAGTTTATGGGGTTATTTAAATATCGGGCGTCAAGTATTACAGCACCGATATCTAAGTAAAGAAAGAGGGTAGGAAAAAAAATTTCAAGTGCCCCAGAGTTTGTGCAGCCCTGACCATTACATGCTGCACTCAAATGCAAATCTGTGGGCAGGTGAAAGATTCTCTTTAAAGTGTAACAACTTTTTTAAAAACTTTTGACATGTCAGAAGTTTTGATCAGTGGGGTCCGAACACTGAGACCCCCCACTAGTCGCTATAACTAAGCAGCAGAAGAGCTCGGGTAAGCGGTGTGCCGCTTCAATTCTGTTTGGCTTTCCTTGGAGCAGTGTACGGGCTCAATAGAAAGTCTAGGTGTCCGTACACCGCTCAGTCGGCTGAAAGTCGATCATAAATGAAGCGGCACAGCGCTCACCCGAGCACTTCTGCTGCTTCGTTTTAGCGATCGGTGGGGGCCTCAGTGCTCGGTCCCCCACCGATGAAAACTTCGGACATGTCAGTATGATATATAAAGATATCTATTACTGCGATTGGTGCAAGTTTTAATTACTTTTTATTGAAAATGATTTGCACTTTTTGAGATACAGCTGCTTTGTATCCTGTATACAGAGCAGCTGTATATAGCGCTGAGACCTGAATCCATTAGGTCGCCTATTACCGATCACATCTAAGTTATGAACTTAGATGTGATCGGTAACAGCTCGATCCTGCAGGACTCGCTGACACTGAATACAGGATACAGCGCTATATACATTATATAATATATTTATTTTAATTAGCGGGGGCAGGTTTATGGGGAAGGATTAGGGCCTGTTCACATCAGCGTTGGCTTTCCGTTCCGGGGTTCCGTGGGAGGTTTCCGTCGGGTGAACCCCGCAATGGAAAGTCAAACTGAAACCACAGCTTCCGTTTCAGTCACCATTGAAATCAATGGTGACAGAAACATTGCTAATGGTTTCCGTTCGTCACCATTCCGGAAGGTTTCCGTTTTTGTGACAGAATCAATAGCGCAGTTGACTGCGCTAATGGTGACGGAAACGGAAGCTGTGGTTTCAGTTTGACTTTCCGTTGCGGGGTTACCTCCAACGGAACCCCAGAACGGAAAGCCAATGCTGATGTGAACAGGCCCTAAGGCTTCTTTCACACTAGCGTTTCTATACGTTTACCTCTCTTCCGTCAGAGGAAGAGAGGATCAATACGTTAAACGGAAAGCAACGGCTCCATTAGAATTACCATTGCTTTCAATGGTAATTCTAATGTATCAGTTGCTTTCCGTTTGTCTCCGTTCGCTAAGTTTCCGTTTTTTTTAAAGGAAACAAAAGTGCAGTCTGCAGAACTTTTATTTCCGTTCAAAAGAACGAAAACCTAGCGAACGGAGACAAACGGAAAGCAACTGATACAAAAGAATTACCATTGAAAGCAATGGTAATTCTAAAGGAATCGTTGCTTTCCGTTTAACGTATCGATCCTCTCCCTCTGACGGAAGAGAGGTAAACGTATATTGATGCTAGTGTGAACAAGGCCCAATACAAGATATTAATATTAATAAAAAATAAAATAAAAATAAAAAAACCCAGCAGGGATTTGAACCAGCAACCTTCATGTGTAAAGCAGACAAGCTAATCACTACTCTATAGAAGTTGTCATAATCAACGCCTGTGAAACTGTAGTAGTTGAGGGTTTACTATTAGTCTCTCCTCTCTCTGCTGTGTGTGGGTGGTGACTGGTCAGAGACTCACCGTCAGACTGGCTGCCGCAGCTGCTGCATGCAGTGTGCACTGTGAGTGACTGTGAGACTCACCAGTCATAGCTCTGATTGTAGCTTTCCCACGCTAATTGAGCACAGGAAAGCTACAAAGCCATGAGTATACTGCAAGGGGGGGGCGTTTTACTGACAGCAGAGGGCTCTATAGGGGGGAATTATCCCCCCACCATAGAGCCCTGACTAGTTACTATACTGAAATGTTAGGGGGGTCTGAGCATCTGACTGACTGCTCTAAAGGGGGGGCAGAATCCCCCCCTATAGAGCTCTCTGCAGTTAGACGCTCAGACCCTCCCCCACCTACACTAATCCTTCCATTATAGTGATGTGAGGGCTCTATGGGGTGGATTATTCTAGCCCCATAGAGCCCTCTGCTGTCGGTAAAATGCCCAGACCCCCCCTTGCAGTATAGTCACGTCACGGGTCCCGGTCCCAGCAAGGCAGGAACTTACCTCGTGCTGCTCGTGCTCCTCCTGCAGACTTGCTCCTCTCTGGCTGCATGTGCTGTGTGCAGCGTCAGAGAGGAGGAGGAGTGTTACAGACGTTCGGCACGTCTGCTATGTGCGTCTGCATGGCCCCTCCCCCCGGTCCAGTCCGTCCCGGGCTGAAAATGCCGCTCCCCCCCTATGGGTAGGTGGTGCCGCCTGAGGCCGTTGGCTCACCTGGCCTCATGCCAGATGCGGCACTGCATATAGCTCAGAGGGCATTAGAACATCATCTATTCAGACACAGTGCCTATAGCTATGAATTACAATCTTTCATACTTGAGGCACTTACTTTTCTTATGACACACAATTTTTTTAAATGCGATGGTACATTCTATTTACAACTGAAAGGAGTATCAATGGGAGCCAAGTTCTCCCCCTCCGTGGCAAATCTTGTGATGGCCTGGTGGGAAGAACTGTTTCTTTTTTCTACTGTTAATCCCTTTGGCAGATTCATCAATTGGTATTCAAGATACATTGATGACCTGCTATTTATATGGGAGGGTAATATATCAGACATCCCTAACTTTATATACTATCTGAATGACAACCAATTTAACTTAAAATTTACTCATTTGGTCCAAAAAAACACTATTCAGTTCTTAGATCTAGAACTCACAGGCCAATCAGGAGAAATAATTAACACTAAAACCTATCGCAAACCCATCTCAGGAAACACCATCCTGCATGCAACAAGCAGTCATCCCAAACAGACCATATCATCAATCCCTGTGGGTGAGATGTACCGGGCCAAAATAAATTGTAGCGACGGTAGCAATTACCAAGTGGAACAACAACAAATAGAAAGGAGACTACGAAAGAGAGGGTACCCAGAATGGACCTTAAAAAGAGCATCCTCCATTGTAGAGAATAAATCTAGAAATCTACTCCTTGAACCAAAATGCAATAAAAATACCATTCGAAATATACCCACTCTGGTGTTACAGTGCAGCACTCAGTTCAATGCTATTAAGAAAATTGTCCAAAGAAATGTAGTTATCCTTATGGATGACGACATCTTGTCAGATATTCTGAAGGAAGGCTGTCAAGTAGTACCCAGAAAAGCTCCCTCTTTAGGTGATGTTCTCTCTCCCTCTGTTCTTCCGCTAAATACTTTAAAGCTCACTTGGCTTCATTATGCTGGTTTCTTTAGATGCGGCTCACATCCCTGTAACGTTTGCTCATATGCTAAACCTAAAAAAACTTTCAGAGATTCAGATAATGTAAAGAATTTCACAATCCAAAATCACATCAATTGTAATAGTGAAGCACTAATTTACATTATAGAGTGCAACACATGCAATCTCATGTACATAGGATGTACCAGCCGTAAATTTAAAGTGAGAATACTGGAACATCTGGTTATATTAAAAATCCAAACATTGCAAACATTTCCAATGTTGCAAGACATTTTATAACCCAACATAATAGATCTACTACAAGCCTTCAATGTTATGCCATAGAGAAAGTAAAAATACCAACTAGAGGGGGGAACATAAAACACAAAATCTTATCACGAGAACCCTACTGGATATTAACTCTAAAAACGAGGATCCCCGATGGATTAAACTTCAGAAAAGAACTTATGTTCCATTTCTAATGAATAAAAATAATATAGACCCAGTAACACAAATTTAGGAACTTTAAAACATTGGTCAACAAAGTAATATTACAACGCTATCTAAACGACCATATGCGTTTGTCGGGATATATTATTCTTCATAATGTGTATCATTTCCTAATTGTGAGTAATGAACAAAAATAATGAACAAAAATAATATAGAATAATTAATACCAAACTAAAAATATCAAAAGCTTGGCTAATAAAGCAATACTGTAACTATAGTGCCATCTGATTGGCTTCATGCATTTGTCGGGTCATACTATTCTGTACGATGTACTTTATTTCCACCTGTCATAGTATCCATGAGTAAGAAAATAATACTGATATCTGCCCCAAATACTTAATTATAGTAATCTTTTCAGTTCAGAACTTATTTTAAATTGTTTGAAATATTGTATTTTTTAGCCTATAATACATATTTTTAATTTCTCGATGTGAGCATAAAAGAGGTTTATATCCGTCAGCCTTACAAATGAAATACCATTTCATTAAGCTACAACTAGAACATTTGGTATCCCCATCATTTTGGACATTATCAGTGTCAATAATATGATAAACATGATAACTACTATAGAATAACAACATAACACTTCACCGGCGTTTCAGTTCAGCACCATTCTGCTGGACAGCTCCATTACGATACATAGCTCCCATTCATAAATTGCTCAAGCTAGTTGTGCGCCCTCTTGTGTTTAAAAACCAATATGCTGGACAGCATCACTTTGCTGAACCAACAGCATTACTTTGCTGAACTAGTTTCAGCTACTAGTTTTAATTACCACCTGTAGGTAACCGGATATAAACCTCCCCCTGATAGTTTGTCATTTAACAAAAAGCCATGAGGAAGGACCTGGTGTGCGTCTGAAACGCGTAGGCACCTATCTATCTATCTATCTATCTATCTATCTATCTATCTATCTATCTATCTATCTATCTATCTATCTATCTATCTATCGCTAAGCATTACACTCGGGACTGATCTTGTTTTAAATACCCAAAATAAAATTGGAACAATGTTCTATTTTAACTAATTGCGCTGGATCCTCTATTCTTTCGTTTTCCCTGTCTTCAACACCGTGAGCCGTCACGGAGATCCAGGTGCAGAGCGCAGAAAACCTGCATCAAAGGTGAGCTGGAGGATCCCTCCCACAGTTTCTGTTTATATTGTTGGATACTCCTTACAATTTCTCAATTGCCCGGACTCCATTACCTGAAGTATATTCTGAAGATGGCCCCTACTAGACTTACTAATATTTTGAATAAACGGAGATTGTTTCCCACTCAAAATATTTCTCCACTGTCCTGACAAAAAATATATTCTCAAGTCAGGTACTGCCAGTCCACCCTCTTCTCCTCTATCCATCAAGTATTTTAACTTCATTGCAATAATTAGCAAAAATTGCAAAAATTAGCATTTTTCTCAATTTAAATGTATCTGCTTGTAAGACAGGCAGTTATAACACACAAAATTGTTCCTAATTAACATCCCCATATGTCTACTTTAGATTGGCATCGTTTTTTGAACATCCGTTTATTTTTCTAGGACGTTACAAGGCTTTGAACTTTAGCAGCAATTTCTCACATTTTCAGGAAAATTTCAAAAGGATATTTTTACAGGGGCCAGTTAAAGAGGCTCTGTCACCAGATTATCAAATCTATCTCCTATTGCATGTGATGGGCGCTGCAATGTAGATAACAGTAACCTTTTTTTTAAAAAATTTTAAACGATAATTTTTGCCCAAGTTATGAGCAATTTAATATTTATGCAAATGAGCTTTTCAATGGACAACTGGGCGTGTTTTCTCGTATTTCCAACTGGGCGTGTATTGTGTTTTTACCAACTGTGCGTGTATTGTGTTTTTACCAACTGGGCATTGTGAATAGACGTGTATGACGCTGACAAATCAGCATCATACACTACTCATCGTTCCCACTCAGCTTCGTTCACTGCAGAAATACAGCGTGACGTCACCCACAGATCCTTCAACCTTGTCGTCGGACAAAGAAGATACATCGGCTCCAGGCGTCCAAAAGGTTAATATGCTTGTCTCTAGGGAGTTTGCTATGCTTACCTGCACATGGTGATGCTGCTACAAATTCAACTGTACTCTGACGCCTGGAGCGGATGTGTCTTCTCTCTTCCGACGCCAAGGTTGAAGGACCTGTGGGTGACGTCACGCTGTGTCTGCAGTGAAGGTAAGCTGGCTGGGAATGATGACGTCACCCACAGCTGTCAAACGACGACACGTAAATGACAGGTCGTCTGCACAGTACGTCGGCAAACCCATTCAAATGATTATTATGGGCAGATGTTTGCCGACGTATAGTAGCCCTATTTTCAGACGTAAAACGAGGCATAATACGCCTCGTTTACGTCTGAAAATAGGTCGTGTGAACCCAGCCTAAAGGAGAAAAAGCACTGCAAAAATTGTAAAGCAATTTCTCCCGAATAAAACAATACCCCACATGTGGTAATAATTGGTTGTTTGGACACACGGCAGGGCTTAGAAGGGATGGAGCGCCATTTGGCTTTTGGAGCTCAAATTTAGCAGGAATAGTTTGCAGAGGCCATGTCACATTTACAAAGCCCCTGTGGGGACAAAACAGTGGAAACCCCCCACAAGTGACCCCATTTTGGAAACTACACCCATTGAGGAAATGATCTAGGGGTATAGTGAGCATTTTGACCACACAGTTTTTTTTTGCAGAAATTATTGGAAGTATGCCCTGAAAATAAAAATCTACATTTAAAAAAAAAAAAATGTAGGTTTAGCAAATATTTTCTAATTTCCACAAGGACTGAAGGAGAAAAAGCACCACAAAATTTGTAAGGCAATTTCTCCCGAGTAAAAAAATACCCCACATGTGTAATAACCGGCTGTTTGGACACACGGCAGGGCTTAGAAGGGAAAGAGCGCTATTTGGCTTTTGGAGATCACATTTAGCAGGAATGGTTTGCAGAGGCAATGTCACATTTGCAAAGCTCCTGAGGGGACAAAACAATGAAAACGCGCAAAAAGTGACATTGAGGAATTCATCTAGGGGTGTAGTAAGCATTTTGACCCCACAGATGTTTCATAGAATTTATTAGAATTGGGCAGTGAAAATAAAAACAATCCTTTTTCTTCAATAAGACGTAGCTTTAGCGAAACATTTTTCATTTTCCCAACAAATAAAGGAATTTAAGAACACAACATTTGTAATGAAATTTCTCCCGAGTACGGCAATACCCCATATGTGGTCAGAAACTGCATTTACCTAGGGGTGTAGTAAGCATTTTAACCCTGCAGGTGTTTTGTTGAATTTAGTGTGCACTCGATGTTGCAGAGTGAAAATGGGATTTTTTCCATAGATATGCCAATATGTGGTGCCCAGCTTGTGCCACCATAACAAGACAGCTCTCTAATTATTATGCAGTGTTTCCCGGTTTTAGAAACACCCTACATGGGGCCCTAATCTTTTGCCTGGACATTCGACCAGGCTCAGGAGTGAAAGCGTACCATGTAAAATTGAGGCCTAATTTGTCGATTTACAAAGTATTGGTTCACAACTGCAGAGGCTCAGATGTGGAATAATAAAAAGAAACCCCTGAGAAGTGACCCCATTTGGAAACGACACCCCTCAAGGCATTTATTAAGGGGTGTAGTGAGCATTTTCACCCCACAGGTCTTTTCCATAAATGATTGCACTGCGGATGGTGCAAATTAAAAATTTATATTTTTCCCTAGATATGCCATTTCAGTGACAAATATGTCATGCCCAGCTTATGCCACTGGAGACACACACCCCAAAAATTGTTAAAAGGGTTCTCCCGGGTATGAAGATGCCATATATGTGGAAGTAAACTGCTGTTTGGGCACACTGTAGGGTTCAGAGCGGAGGAAGCGCCATTTGGCTTTTTGAGAGCGGATTTTGCTTGGTAGTAGATTTGTTTGATTATTGCTGGTGTTTCCATTTATAATGTGGGGGTACATGTAAGCTGGGCAGAGTACATCAGTGGCATAGTCAGGTGGCATAATAATGGGGTAAAAAAACAATAAAATGATCCATAGATGTGTGTTACGCTGTGAAGCAATCCTTTCTGCACAGGCCGGTGCCGCACTGATATATGGCGTCCTTTCTTATCCCCCTTTTGGTCCACACTCCGCACCTTTGCAGTTTGGGGAATTTTGCTGGGAAAGTGTTGTCCTGGTATAATACGGGCACCCTCGCTTCCAGCAGATATGTTTGGGCCCTCCCCTTCCTGGTTCCCTAATTTTAGGTCCTTGGTAAATCGCCTCTTGAAACAGAAGAAATGTTCCCCTCGGGCACAACTGCATATTTTTTCTTTCCTGACTTATTGGAGCCATAACTAATTTTATTTTTTCATAGACGTATCGGTATGAGGGCTGTTTCTTTGCTGGACGAGCTGTAGCGATTATTGGTACCATTTTGAGGTACATGCAACTTTTTGATCACCTTTTATCCTATTTTTTGGGAGGCCAGGTAAACAAAAAAATACAATTCTGGCATAGTTTTTTTAGTTTTTTTTATACAGTGTTCACCATGCGTTATAAATTACATGTTAACTTTATTCTGCGGGTCTTTACGATTCTGGTGATACCTAATTTATAGAACTTTTTTATGTTTTACAACTTTTTGCACAATAAAATCACTTTTGTAAAAAGAATGTATTTTTTCTGTCGCCAAGTTGTGAGAACCATAACTTTTTTACTTTTTTGTCGACGGAGCTGTATGAGGGCTTGTTTTTTGCGAGACGAGCTATGGTTTTTCTAGGTACCATTTTTGGATACGTGCAACTTTTTTATCACTTTTTATTCCAATTTATGTAGGTCAAAGTGACCAAAAAACAGAAACTCTGGTAAAGTTTTTTACGTTTTTTTTTTTACGTTGTTCACCGTGTGCAATATATAATATTTTGATACCTGAGGTCGTTACAGTCCCGGCGATACCAAATACGTATGGTTTATTATTATTTTTCAACAATAAAGGACTTGATAAGTGAAAAAGGGCGATTGTGTTTTATTTTATTACTTGAAACTTTTATTGTTTTCAAACTTTTATTGTTTTTCACTTTTTTTTTACACTTTTTGATACTTTTTTTTACACTTTTTCTCATGTCCCACTAGGGGACTTGACGGTCGAACTGTCAGCTTTAGTTTTTTTCTAATACATTGCTCTACCTACGTAGTGCAATGTACTAGATCTGTCAGTTATTTACTGACAGCAAGCCGATTAGGCTTCGCCTCCCGGCGGGGCCTAATCGGCTTCCGTAATGGCAGAGCAGGAGGCCATTGTGTCTCCTGTTGCCATAGCAGCAGTCGCAAGTCCTGATTGCCTGTCAGGGCTGGCGATCTGCTAGCAACCGCTAAGATGCAGCAATCGCTTTCAATTGCTGCATTAAAGGGGTTAATGGCAGGGATCGGAGCTAGCTCCGGTTCCTGCCATTTCATGTGGATGTCAGCTGTAATATACAGGTGACCTCCACCGCTGATGACGCCGGATCAGCTCCTGAGTCGGCGCCATCTTGCCGGCGGCTACGGAAGCCGATCAGGCTCCGCCGCCGGGCAGATCTTAACCAGCTTCCATGCTAGGCAGACTGGGAGGCCAGTATTAGGCCTCCGTTTTCTATTGCAGCCACCGGAACCCCGGCAATTTCCTTGCTGTGGTTCCGATGAGCTGCAAACAGCTTAAATGTAGCGATCATGTTTGAATGCTGCATTGAAGGGGTTAATGGCGGGGATCGAAGCTAATTTTTGTTCCCGCCATTACAGCCGGATGTCAGCTGTCAGATACAGCTGAGATCCGGCGATGATGGCACCGACTGAGATTCTGAGCCGGTGCCAAACATTTGGCGTAAGTATATGACATTTTGCGGGAAGCACTGGCTTTCCATGTCGTATACTTACGACAAATGTCGGGAAGGGGTTAAACTTTTTATGCATTTAAACGTCTTTTCTCCTATCCATATGGGACTGTTAATCAGTGGATACAACAACTGGGGTAATACTATCATTTTAATTACGGCTATTCGATCTGCCATAGAAGGGGGTAACCTATTCCATATCTTAATTTTTGGGTGAGAATTTTGTAGCGGTTGTCTATCCACGTAGGGTAGTCTCTTCAATCAACCCATCGGGTTGACCACCAGACCATGGGCGCAGGGGATTTAACAGAAGAGTAATGGCTGTTTTTTTCATTTCAAAACATTCCATGCAACTAGTTTAATTTCTCGGACAATCCTTTTAAGGAAATATTTATCGGGGCACAATGCACCATTTCTGGGCGCTGTATCCAATGTTTATCTGGACAGTCGCCTGGTTATATTTCTGGACTTTGTATGCACTATTTACCTGGATGCTGGGTAATAATTATCTGTGTTAGAAACAGGAGGACCTGCAATCTCATCAACATTGTCCTTTCCTCATAAAATGTTCTTCTTGAGACATCTGATGGATTACTCTGAAAATATGGCGTAGGTGCCAATCAAGGTCCAAAGGTTGACATCCTCAATGGCCTCCAGGATCTGAATTTTACCTTTTTCTTTCACTAACCCATTTCTCTAGGAGTCATATATAAAGGTTGGGTCTATGGAGCCCAGATGAGCTACATTAGCAACTTTAAAAGAGAAGCCTCAGAGACATTCAGCTCCAGGATGGTCTGTGTCAGATAAGTAGTGGTTCAGAACGCACTAGACGATGTAGGTGCACGAATAGGGTCCCAACCCAATCGTAGTCAAAATAAGTATTTGGCACACAAAGCTGAAGTTTAAAGAAGAAATCTTGATTTTTTTCAAGTGGTTGTAGATGCCAGAGGCTTAGTGCGACGCTTCGGTCATTACATGACCTTTATCAGGCACTGTGCCGTTCTGATTACTGGTACATCCAGTAGTTGGCGCTTAGTTCCGAATGGCGGCTGACCGCTGTAGTTGGCGCACTTGAGATTTCTTAAAACTTTAGCTTTGAGTGCCGAATACTTATTTTGGTCTGTGTCAGATGTTAGGGATGAAGTCTACAACTGGCCAGACCACCTATCTTTCCTTCGCTCTGGAAATATAGGACAGTCCACAAGGCAGCACATCATGTCTGGTCAATTCCCCTACTACTCTGTACACTAACACCTTCAAAAGAGAAGAGGAAGGTGCAGATGTGACGTTCAGGTTAGGTATTTGGAGCATTGAAGTTGTATTGTGCTCCCCTTGGAGCACTGTGCAAAGGCAAAACTCTTTTATTGGCATGATATGTAGATGGTTGGTACTCTATTTGGGTGCGCAGGCTTACTTTGTTGTGTGCTCACTTGGCTAGGTCGGCATTAATGAGTGAAATGTATACAGTACCTTAGGAAAATACAGTGTGAGAAAAAGATGTTAACAGGAGCGCTCCCTAGAGTAATACCTTGAAAAAAAATGTAAACTAGTCTTCTCACCTTGTGAACCTCTTGGTTGATAAGAACATCGACTGGATGCAGTTGTCTCTCTTTTTGTAGCTTCTTGTTCTTCTGACACGGAGTACAGTATGTCTCAGGCTGGGGGATTTCTTGAGGGAATTTCCATCGCTGAGTTCTAATTATTCCTCGGATGTTCAATAACGCTGTGTGGTGAAGTTCAGGACAGTGATCGAGGTCTCAACATTTTACTGCACAGCTCCATGATCTCTAAGGGCTTATTCAGACGAACGTATAATACGTCCGTGCAACGCGCGTGATTTTCACGCGCGTCGCACGGACCTATGTTAGTCTATGGGGCCGTTCAGATTGTCAGTGATTTTCACGCAGAGTATGTCCGCTGCGTAAAACTCACGACAAGTCCTATATTTGCCCGTTTTTAGCGCATCACGCAACCAAGTCAATGGGTGTGTGAAAACCGCGCACGGCACACGGACGCACTTCCGTGTGCCGCTCGTGATGCGCGCTACAGTAGTCAAAACTATGAACTAAAACAGAAAAGGACCACGTGCTTTTCTGTTTACAAACATAAAAACAGAGAAAATCACGCAGCCGCGCATCGTATGCTGCTGACACATGGAGCTTTTATGGACCTTTTGCGCGCCCAAAACGCACACGCTCATGTGAATCCGGCCTAAGGCTGGATTCACACGAACATGTTCGGTCCGTAAAGGACGGAACGTATTTCGGCCGCAAATCCCGGACTGAACACACTGCAGGGACCGGGCTCCTAGCATCATAGTTATGTACGACGCTAGGATTTCCTGCCAAAAAAGAATGTTCAAAAAACGATGCCAATCTAAAGTAGACATATGGGGGATGTTAGCAACAATTTTGTGTGTTATAACTGCCTGCAGAATAAAGTAACGTTAAAACCAAACACACCATTGTTTTTCTTGTGAAATTCTCGATAAGTTTGATGTGTCACATGACCCTCTTCCCATTGAAAAAACTAAAGTTGGATACAAAATGGCCGACTTCAAAATGGCCGCCATGGTCAACACCCAGCTTGAAAAGTTTCCCCCCTCCAATATACTAATGTGCCACAAGCAGGAAGTTAATATCACCAACCATTCCCATTTTATTTAGGTGTATCTATATAAATGGCCCACCCTGTAGATTCCTGTTTATATTCCAGATACGTTCATACCATTTTAGACAATGAATCTACAGTACATATCACAAACTTGTGGTGAAACAAGATCTTTAAAAAATCTGCTAGAAGAAGGAATTGGATTAGGAGTATTAGCCAAGAAACAAGCAGAATACTTACTGATAGAATTCCCTATTGTTCCCATATTCCATGGGATGCCAAAAATCCATAACTTTGCATGGTCTTGGGTTATCTGTGACGTAGTTGGCTAGTACCCCTGCAAACCGGCCTGCTGGTACTACTGTCATTTGCCTGGCCACAAAAGTAAAATAAACTCGGCAGCCGCCGCTCATCAAGGTTATGATCAGAGGTAATTGGTTTGTAGAAAGGAATGGGACCCATGCAGGGGCCAGAAGCAGCGGCCTGCTCTGCAACTTGGTGAGTGACTCTGTTTTAAAGCAGTAGATTCAGTTTAATTATTTTTTTTATGTTGCCCCTTCTCTCCCACCTTCCCTCCGGTCTCCCTCCCCTTCCCCTCCTCAGATGCCGGTCAAGCGTCATATCCACTCTGGCCCAACTCCCGCCTCGGCCACCTCCCGTTCTCTTAGCCTACTCCTCCGCCCGCTCACAGAGTCCCTGACACTTTGCGTCCTGCTCCCCTCCCACGACTTTCCATTGCCACCTCTGCAAATCCCCTAATAATGGGGGACCCAGATGTATTTCCTCAAATGGAATTCCACTGACTGTATGAGGCCCAGAAATTTCTGATGGTGGCCCTACCTGCATACCACATATTCCGGCAATCAAGGCAGTGGAATTCCATTTGAGGAAATACACCAGGTATTCCAAATGTCTACAAGAATTTATTTTAATGTCAGTGGAGTATCTGCGCTCACATAATTACTTGTGCCTTGATAGTTTTATTTTATTGCAGACAGAAGACGCCCTGATGGGGTTAAAATTCTCCCTCTCCATGGACAATTTGTTTATGACATGGTGGGAGAACAACATTTTTTCAGCCAATAATCCCTTTTACAAGTGGATTGTGTGGGATGGACGCTACATCGACGATCTTTTTTTTGTTTATGGGTCATGATGTGGTGTCTGTACCACCATTTATGGAATACAATAATACCAATACATTTAATTTACAATGTTACAGGCTCGGCATCCATGGATTCTGTTACCTTCTTCGAGATTACGTTGCAGGGGAATTGTAATACAGAAAAGGAAACATTTTGTGAACCCTCTTCGGGCACTACAGTCACCCAGCTCACACAATCTAGGCAATACCTACAAGGGAATTTATAAGATCTAGGATAGCCTGCTCAAATGACAAGACATTTCACAACCAATGTATAAATATTGACCGTGGATTACATTTTACAGGATATTAACAATTGATGTTAACCCCTTAATGACCAGGCCATTTTGCACGTTAATGACCAAGGATTATTTCTTGTTTTTTCACGGTTGCATTCCAAGAGTCGTAACTTTTTTTTTATTCCGTCGACATAGCCGTATATGGGCTTGTTTTTTGTGGGACGAGTTGTATTTTGTAATTGTACCATTTTTAGATGCTTATAATATATTGATTAACCTTTATGAACTTTATTTTAGGAGAGAATTGAAAATAAACAGCTATTCCAGCATTGATTTTCACGTTATAAATGTACGCCGTTTACTATGCAGTGTAAATAACATGTTAACTTTATTCTATGGGATCGCATATATCGCTGATCGCATATATAATGCTTTGGTATACTTAGTATACCAAAGCATTATTGCCTGTCAGTGTAAAACTGACAGGCAATCTATTAGGTCATGCCTCCGGCATGGCCTAACAGGCATTTGCTGAAGGCAGACTTGGGGGTCTTTGCTAGGCCTCCGGCTGCCATGGAAACCCGACGGCGACCCGCGATTTCTTTGCGGGGGCGCCGATGGGGTGACAGAGGGAGCTCCCTCCCTCTGTCAAACACATTACATGTCGCTGTCACTATTGACAGCGACATTTAATGGGTTAAACTGCCTGAATCGGAGCACGCTTCATTTCCGGCAGTTGCAGCAGAAGCCAGGCTGTGTATAACGGCCGTGCTCCTGCCGCTGATTGCGTGGGTACAGTGTCAGTACCCGTGCGATCACAGGACGGATATATCCGTCCTCCTGCGCAAACTACCAGCTGCAGAGGACGGATATATCTGTCCTTCGGCGTTAAGAGGTTAAGAAGGGCATCAAAACAAAGGGCCCAATCCCCGCCCATACACACCCGATTCAGCTCACACAGTATCATGCTCCCATAGTGCCTCCCACACAGTATAATACCAAATAGCTGCCCCTACACAGTATAATGCCCTCTACCTGCCACCATACAGTATAATTCCCATACACATGCTCCCATGCAGTATAATGCCCAAACAAATTTCTCCATACAGCATAACGCCACATAGCTTCCCCCATACAGCATAAAGCCCCCCTACAGCATAATGCCTCAATAGCCTCCCCATACAGTATAATGACCCCATAGCTGCTTCATACAGTATAATGCCCCCCTAGCTGCCCTTATACAGTATAATACCCCCATAGCTGCCCCTAGTGCCAGTGCCCATATATAAAGTGCCAGTGCCCTCTCAATAGTGCCACAGTGCCCATGTAGATAGTGCCCCTATATAGTGCCACAGTTTCCATGTTGATATTGGCACCACCCTGTAGAAAGGTAGACAGCGCCATTGCGACTACCTCTAGAAGTGGAATCCCCAGCCAGAGCATAGGCCGGGGATTCAGCTCCTAGAGGGAAGCCCTGATGTTACTGTCCATATATGGACAGTAACGTCAGTGGATACTCCTTGAGCGAACCCCCGTTGCCGACTCTGGCCAGGGATTCCGCTCCAGGAGGAGCCACTAATGTCAATCGGCAACTGATCATTGGCAATGGGGATTCTGCTCAAGGAGTAGCCACTAATTCTGAAGCAGGAAACTATCAGCTCCCTGCTTCAGAATTAGTTCAGAGCGGAGGGAGCTCCTCCGCTCGCCGATGACTCCCCAGCATCGTTGCTAACCTCCACTTCAGAAATTTCTGGACTACTGAGCTAAAAATCATGAACGGACCAAAAGTTTTACGGACACATTACAAAATCAAGAGTAAGGCCCCATGCTCACGACCGTAGATTTAGTCCGTAATTACGGACCCATTCCTTTCTATGGCCATAGAAACCTTCCGTAAAAAATAGGACATGTCCTATTTTTTTTATTTTATGGGCCACGGTCCTATACTTTATAATGGGAACATGGTCCGCAAATGCGGATGACTGTCCGCAGCCATGCGTGGGTGTAATCACGGGAACGGTCGTGTGCATGGGGCCTCAGTGATAATAAAGAGCATAACTAACACCTTTTATAAGTGATCACACGAGTGGGATAGTAGGAAGAAGAGTACGGGCACAACCTGTTCACATCTGTATTGGCTTTCCATTCCGGGGTCCGTCTGAGGTTTCCGTCGGGTGAACCCCGCAACGGAAAGTCAAACTGAAATTACAGCTTACGTTTCAGTTGACTGCGCTATTAATTCTGTTGGAAAAACGGAAACCTGCCATAATTGTGACGAACGGAAACCATTAGCAATGTTTCCATCACCATTGATATCAATGGGGACGGAAACTGTGGTTTCCGTTTGACTTTCCATTGCGGGGTTCACCCGACAGAAACCTCTGACGGAACCCCGGAACGGAAAGCCAAAGCTGATGTGAACAGGCCCTAAGGCTTCTTTCACACTAGCGTTTCTATACGTTTACCTCTCTTCCGTCAGAGGAAGAGAGGATCGATATGTTAAACGGAAAGCAACTGTTCCATTAGAATTACCATTGCTTTTAATGGTAATTCTTTTGTATCAGTTGCTTTCCGTTTGTCTCTGTTCGCTAAGTTTCCGTTTTTTTTAAAGGAAACAAAAGTGCAGTCTGCTGAACTTTTATTTCCGTTCAAAAGAACGGAAACCTAGCGAACGGAGACAAACGGAAAGCAACTGATACAAAAGAATTAACATTGAAAGCAATGGTAATTCTAATGGAACCGTTGCTTTCCGTTTAACATATCGATCCTCTCTTCCTCTGACGGAAGAGAGGTAAACGTATAGAAACGCTAGTGTGAAAGAAGCCTTAGGGCCTGTTCACATCAGCCTAATACAACTAAAATATTAATAATATTTTTTTAAAAATCCCTACTGAGCTTTGAGCCAACAACCTTCCAATCCTAATGTAAGGCAGCCAAGTTGACCACTACACTATAAAAGCCATCATATTTAATAGCTGAGAAACAGTTGTAGTTGAAGGTTCATTCAATATTGACAGGCACTTTGTCAGTCCATCCTGCAGGCACTATCTGTCTGCTGCGTGTGGGTGGTGACTGGTCAGAGACTCACAGTCAGACTGGCTGCCATTGCTGCCGCATGCACTGGGAGTGACTGTGAGACTCACTAGTCACAGCCCCGCTTGTAGCTTTCCCACGATAATTAAGCACATGAAAGCTACAAGCGCAGCTGTGGCTGGTGAGTCGGATACTCAATCCACCCGCAAAGTAGCACTGTGCCCAGGGAGCCCTCGGCGAGCGGAGGAGCTCCCTCTGCTCCTCCGCTATGTACCAATTCTGAAGCAGGGAGCTGATGGTTCCCTGCTTTAGAATTATTTTGACAGCGGGACATACCCCCGGCCGCCCGGGACAGCGGGACAACGCCCGGAGTCCGGGACTGTCCCGCTGAATCCGGGACGGTTGGGAGGTATGGTTACATGATGTCACCAAGTCTTTTCTACATTGTCACTAACAACAAAACTTGACTTTCCCAAAAAGTTTTTTTATTTTTTAAAAAGTACTTACGATATCGATGCATTTATAAAAATTGTACTAAGCATCATGTCATTTATGCCATTAAATGCAAACAATGTGATCGCGTGTATGTACGGATGTAGCCATCTTTATCTTGACTCGGATAACTTGCTGCAGCGTGATATCACACATCAAAAGTCATTAAAAAGTCATTGAAAAAACACTGCCACTGTGTATTTAATGCGTTGAAAGTCAAGATAAAGCCGGCTACATCTGTAGGGCGCACGATTAGAAGGTTCAAAACGCTCATTGTAGAACACATTTCAGATACAAAAACAAAAAAACACTAATGCCTCTCGGTGCAGAAAAACACTTCTTAGAAACACATAATGGTAATTTTTAAAGCTTATGGGGAAATGTATTAACCTTTCTACGCCAGTTTTCTAAAAGGGGGCTTCCCAAAAGGGGGCAAGGTGACAGCAGCACAACAAATTTATAATAATTTACACCTGACGTAAACTATAGTCGAAATCTACGCCTGCTAATAATTGACAAAAATGTCACTTTGTGGAGCGTAGCAAGGTAGAGGCCCATGCCAGGCTCCTCTCCGTCCCCTCTATCGGACAATTAAATAAAAAATGAATGCTCACCTCACCACTCCTCTTCTGGTCCCCTCATGTTCTCTCCGCAGCCTGCGGCTCATACAATGCACTGATGACGTTGAGTGCTGTGTCGCATATAAAGGACCTGACGCTGCTCGGTGTCAGTGCATTGTATGGGCAGCAGGGAGCCTTAGGGGATCAAGGGGGAAGAAGAGAAGCAGAGAAAAGATTATACTTATTTTTTATTTTACATTATGTCCGATGGGTAGGGGGAATGGATTGAGCATGGCCGGGGTCGCTACATAACGATTGTGGCGCACGAACGGCCGAAAGATGTGACACATTTAATAAATGTATTGCATCTTACTCCAACTTTCTTTATATTAAGACTGGCATATGAAATGCCATCTTAATAAATTCCCCCCAATGTTTTTATGGCCTTGAAGAAACCAAAGACGGGTGGATATTGGAGAAGACACTTCCTGAATAGGGAGGCGTTCTGCGATCTGCAGCTTCATACAAGATTCCCGAAGGATCTTAATTGGAGGAATGATCTGTTATATGTTTACTTAAGTGGAATAACACTTAATACACAATGTATGTATCAACGACATAGCATAACAGTCATTTTCCTCTCATAATATGCAGTTTGACGACTTTAAGATGGCGATTTGTTTTTTAAAATATTGCATATTTAAATATGGTGCTAAACTCCTGTTAAATAAAGATTCAGCTTCTCCCCTACTTGAGTAGCTGTGCAGCACCTGCACGAACTTGAGAATTTGCCTCTCTGGTCATGTGATCACAGGTCCTGCACACATAACACAACAGCACTACACAAACTATCTATGCAGTTTGGTCACTAGATGGCAGCAAAGCACTAAAATGATATACACATACATGTTTACATAGGCGGCATACATGTTTACATAGGCGGCGCGCTTGGTGCTAAATTTCTAAATAAAAACACATCAAAAGAAACATAAACACATCAACTATCAATTTGTAATCCATGCCCACTTGCGGCTGCTACGCATATCCTCACCATTGTGGTCGGACAGTCTGAAGGTGACAGTGGAGAGGATTATTTTCAGACACTTCTACACTGGTTTGGACTGGTTCACTGGTTTCCCAGTTTGATCGGCTGCTTGTCTCATTTGAATTAAAAACCACCTGAGCTCAGGACAAGGGGCAAATAACAGAAAAAGTCCCAGAAAAAGTCTCTCTCCACCTGCAGCAAAATAGACAAAGTGGTTCCCCCCATTCCTCACACTGGCCCCAGATGAAACTGCTATGGCAAAACTCCACTGACTTTAGAACCTAGCGCAACAGCCCCAGATACCGAACCGTACCACGCCGCCACAGGAGAAGGAGCAACGGGGACCACAGGTGGTGGGACCTCACGCTGCACCAAAGCCTCTCTAACACCAGCCAGTAATTGAGCCACTACCTGTCCCAAATCAGACACAGTCAAGCTGGGGGGCTCCTGACTATGGTGTGAGCAGGGCTCAGGAAGCCTTGACCTCCTAGCTAGTCTTGACTTGGGGATTAGCGGCATATCCCTGAGCACCCCTGATGGTAAGTCTATAACTTAACCTTTACCTAACAATGTCCACCACCCCAGTGTCTTCTGTTCCATGGGATTTTTCTGTCCTCCCTGATAGAGATGAGCGAACCGGGACAAACGAACCCGGTTTCGGTCCGAACTTCCGGTAAAGTTCGGTTCGCAGCGAATCCGAACTTCACCGGGTTCGGCCGAACCCGTTTTGACCGAACCCGGTCAAAAACATTATACAAATCGGCAGCCACGTATCTATATCAATCACTGATAGAGAAAAGAGGCTGCTGATTAAAAATAAAATAAAAAGCATTTCATACGTACCCGGTCGTTGTCTTGGTGGCGAGTCCCTCTTCTTCCTCCAGTCCGACCTTTTCTGACGCGGCAGCCTGTGATTGGCTGCAGAGGCCTCTGCAGCCTGTGTTTGGCTGCAGAGGCCGCGGCAGCCTGTGATTGGCTGCAGCGCTCACATGGGCTGCATCGTCATCAAGGAATGTCGGGCCGGATGTCGAGAGGGACGCGTCACCAAGGCAACGGCCAGGAGACCGGACTGGAGGAAGCAGGGAGTTCCCGGTAAGTATGAACGTCTTTTTTTTTACAGGTACTGTGATCGGTAGTCACTGTCCAGGGTACTGAAACAGTTACTGCCGATCAGTTAACTCTTTCAGCACCCTGGACAGTGACTATTTAGGGTATGTGCACACACACTAATTACGTCCGTAATTGACGGACGTATTTCGGCCGCAAGTACCGGACCGAACACAGTGCAGGGAGCCGGGCTCCTAGCATCATAGTTATATACGATGCTAGGAGTCCCTGCCTCGCTGCAGGACAACTGTCCCGTACTGTAATCATGTTTTCAGTACGGGACAGTAGTTCCACGGAGAGGCACGGACTCCTAGCATCGTACATAAATATGATGCTAGGAGCCCGGCTCCCTGCAGTGTGTTCGGTCCGGTACTTGCGGCCGAAATACGTCCGTCAATTACGGACGTAATTAGTGTGTGTGCACATACCCTTACTGACGTCGCCTAGCAACGCTGCCGTAATGACGGGTGCACACATGTAGCCACCCGTCATTACGGGGCCTCATGCACACTACCATAAAAACACCCGTTATCACGGGTCGTAAATACGACCCGAAATAGCGGGCCCATAGACTTCTGTTAGCCACGTTACCTTCCCGTTTTCTCACGGGAAGGTGCCCGTGCCGTTAAAAAGATAGAACATGTTCTATTTTTTTATTTTACGGGCCGTGCTCGTAATTACGACTCGTAACTACGAGCACGGCCGGCCGGCCACGGGCAGCCGGCCGCTTTTGCGAACCGTGCTGTCATTATAATTATAGCAGCACGGCCCGTAAAATAGAAAAATAGAACATGTTCTATTTTTTTAACGGCACGGGCACCTTCCCGTGAGAATACGGGAAGGTACCCGTGGGTAACAGAAGTCTATGAGCCCGTTATTGCGGGTCGTAATTACGACCCGCAATAACGGGTGTTTTTACGGTCGTGTGCATAATGGGAGCACGGCTCGGAAAAACGAACGGCTGCCCGTGCTCATCTCCTGAAATAATCTGTGCTGCCTTAAACTCTGTGGACAGGTCAGGATCCTGTTTATTTTAAATGCTGCTAGGGAACCCGCTCGATCCACTATATAAGGCTACGCTACAGTGCAGCATTTAAAAGAAACAGGATCCTGACCTGTCCACAGAGTTTAAGGCAGCACAGAGTATTTCAGGAGATGAGCGTGCAGATTCAGTGCTGCTGTGAACTCTGCTCTTACCATTACGTAGCTCAGTCTGTTACCTCTCCTCCACTCCTGTCCTCAATAACACCTTCACATGATTGGCAAGTCACCACCCCGCACAAGATCCGCACGCTCATCTCCTGAAATACTCTGTGCTGCTGTGAACTCTGCTCTTACCATTACGTGGTGACTTGCCAATCATGTGAAGGTGTTCTGGAGGACAGGAGTGGAGGAGAGGTAACAGACTGAGAGCTACGTAATGGTAAGAGCAGAGTTCACAGCAGCACTGAATCTGCACGCTCATCTCCTGAAATACTCTGTGCTGCCTTAAACTCTATGGACAGGTCAGGATCCTGTTTCTTTTAAATGCTGCACTGTAGCGCAGCCTTATATAGTGGATCGAGCGTGTTCCCCAGCAGCATTTAAAAGAAACCGTGTTAGTGTATGTGTGTGTTTGTGTATATATGTGTGTTTGGGTATGTGACTTTGTCTGTTTTTGTTTTTATATGTGTGTTTGTGTATATGTGTGTGTATATATGGGTGTGTTTGTGTATATGTTTGTGTATATATGGGTGTATTTGTGTATATGTTTGTGTGTAGATGTTTGTGTGTTTTTGTATATGTGTATATGTGTGTATATGGGTGTGTGTTTGTGTGTATATATGGGTGTGTTTGTGTATATGTGTTTGTGTATATGTGTGTATATGGGTGTGTGTTTGTGTATATATGGGTGTGTTTGTGTATATGTGTTTGTGTATATGTGTGTTTGGGTATGTGTGTTCGTGTATGTGTGTATAACTGTGTGTGTGTGTGTTTGGATATGTGTGTTTTTGTTTGTATATGTGTGAGTTCGTGTATATGTGTGTGTTTGTCTGTTTATGTGTGTGTGTATATCTTGTTGTGTTTGTGTATATATGTGTGTGTCTGTGTATGGTTGTTTGTTTGTGTGTGCGTGTATATATGTGTGTAGGTGAGTAGAAGTATTGGTATTGTTCACATTGATAACTGTTTTTTTATGTTGTTGCAGATTTTGATGTACCGATTGGACTACATCTTCGATTCGTTGGACTACTGCGTAGATCTACGTTTTTTCAAATTTTAATAAAATGGTTAACGAGGGTTTTGTTGGGGATTTCTTATTTCAATAAAAAAGAATTGTCTTTGTGTTTTTTTTTCAAACTTTATTAGTGCCTAGATAATGGCAGTTGGCTGATTGACAGCATCCATTATTAAGGCGGTACTTAGTGTTAGCCGGTGCAGAGGCTAGCACTAACCACCCATTATTACCCCGGTACCCACCACCACCAGGGGTGCCGGGAAGAGCTTGGTACGATCCAGTACCCGACCATCTGTTGTGATGGTCGGGTACTGGGGCGGCCGCAGGCTGGTATTATGAGGCTGGGAAGGGCCAAAAACAGTGGACCTTCCCACCCTTGTAATGCTAGGCTGCTGCTGCTGTGTTGTATCGGGCTGGTTATAAAAATGGGGGGGACCCCCACGTCGTTTTTTTTTTTTTAATTTAACAAATTTAGCAATAGACGGGTCCCCCACATTTTTAATAACCAGCCATATACAAGGCCGCAGCAGTCTGGCATTACATTGGTGGGAAGGGCCACTGGTTTTGTCCATTCCCAGGCTAATAACACTGTGTTGTATGTGGCTGGTTATGATAAATTGAGTGGAACCCCATGTCTTTTTAAAAAAAAATATGTAAATAAATAAATAATTTAAAAAAATGACGTGGGGTCCCCCCCACTTTTATAACCAGCCAGATACAACACAGCAGCAGCAGCCTAGCATTACAAGGGTGGGAAGGTCCACTGTTTTTGGCCCTTCCCAGCCTCATAATACCAGCCTGCGGCCGCCCCAGAGCCCGACCATCACAACAGATGGTCGGGTACTGGATCGTACCTGGCTCTTCCCGGCACCCCTGGTGGTGGTGGGTACCGGGGTAATAATGGTGGTTAGTGTTAGCCTCTGCACCGGCTAACACTAAGCCTCGCCTTAGTAATGGATGTTGTCACTCAGACAGCGGCCATTACTAAAGTGGTAGTAATAAAATTTGAAAAGACCAAGATATAGATAAAATATTTTATTGAAATAAAGCACCCCCAACACAACCCTCATTAACCATTTTATTGTAGAAAAAAAAAACGTCATCTAAGTAGTCCTCGAAACCGACGTAGTCCAAACACCAAACCTGTAAAAAAAAAAAAAAGGAAATAAAACATGTCGTAGGCTTAGATTCAGTTTAATGTGTGATACTGACTGTTATACCATGTATAGAAGCCTGCCGCGAAGTTGACTTAGATACAGGGCGCCAGCAGACAGTATCATACATGGCCATACAGACATATATACAAACATACATACATATATACAAGCATGCACATATATACATGCAACTATACATACATGCAAACATACACACATATATACATGCAAACTATCATAAATACATGCATACACACACACATGAAAACATACATACATACAAACAAACATGCAAAGATACATACATACATACAAGCATGCACAAATATACATGCAAACATAAATACATGCAAACATAATTACATACATGCACATATATATATAAACATACATGCAAACATACATGCAAAAATAAAAACATGCAAACATACATACATGCACATATATACATACATACATGACAACATACATACAAACATACATACACACATGCAAACATATACATGCAAATATACATACAAACATGCACATGTATACATACATGCCAACATACATGCAAACATACATGCACATATATACATACATACATGACAACATACATACATGCAAATATATACATGCAAATATACATACATACATACACACATGCACATATATACATACATGCCAACATACATGCACATATATACATACATGACAACATACATACATACATACATACATACATATATATATATATATATATATATATATATATATATACACACATGCAAATATACATACAAACATGCATACATACATACATTCATGCAAACACACACACATACATGCAAACATACATACAAATATACATACACACATGCACATATATACATACATACATGACAACATACATACATGACAACATACATGCAAAAATACATACATGCAAACATACACACATGCAAACATACATACATACATACATACATGCAAATATATACATGCAAATATACATACAAACATGCACATATATACATACATGCCAACATACATGCACAGATATACATACATACATACATGACAACATACATACATGCCAACATACATACATGCCAACATACATACATGCCAAAAAATAATAATAATACGTTCATACTTACTTTCCTCCTGTCCGGCCTCCAGCGATGACGTTTCATCCATGTCGCCGCTGCAGCCTGTGATTGGCTGCAGAGGCGGTCACGTGGGATGAAGCGTCATCCTGACGTGCGTGACCGCCACTACAGCCTGTGATTGGCTGCAGCGGCGAAAGGGATGAAACGTCATCGCTGGAGGCCGGACAGGAGGAAAGTAAGTACGAACGTATAATTTTTATTTTTTTATTACATTTAAATTGTATTTTCCGCGCGCCGAGCATGTACTGTGAAGGTTGCTGAAAGAGTTAGTGCAGCCCATTAACTGTATCAGCACCCTGGACAGTAGCATGCTCGGCGCACGGAAGTGACAGGTTCGGTCAGAACTAGTTCGGTCCGAACCAAACTTTTTTGTGAAATTCGGCGAACTAGCCGAACCGAACTTTTGATAAGTTCGCTCATCTCTACTCCCTGAGGTCACCTCAGGAGCAGGACGTATGTTACGTCCATGGCCGGGGGTCGTCGTTCTGACTTACCTCTTGACGATCCCGGCCATGGACGCTTCTCTTCTCGGCGTGTACTCCCTCCAGGGAGACGGCGGCACTCTCTTCCGGGTCCTCGGACTGTGTACCGCAGGGCGCCCACGCGTTCACGGCCTTAAAGGGCCAGTATGCGTCAAGCTGCCTTACATCAATTATCAGCCCAAATGGCTGCTGGACTATAATAAGGGGACAAAAAAATAGAAGAGAATATCCAGAATCCCAGAATATTGTGGTTGGGGGGCCACACGGTGCCATCCTAGTAACTAAAGCAAAAACAATGAACCAAAAAACTATCCAGGACAAAACAAGCACTCATCTGGGTAAGAGAATTCAGATATTGATATATAAAAAATAAATATATCTATAGATATTGTGATATACAATTAGTTTAATTCATAGAAAAAAGGGAAAAGTAGCAAACAAATTCCCACAAAATTCATATACAATAATAGAATACAATTTAAAAACTACCTGGCCAGAGATAATTATGGGTATATATCGATATAAGCATAAATATGCTAAATGAGATACAAAAAGATATATCGGCAAGGTACATATAACAAGTTACAGCCTAGGAGGGACAGTCAATTCAAACCTGTCAGAACGGCAAAATTGTTAAGCACATCCTGGAACCAATATAAGTACGGTAAAGTAGAGTGAGCAAAGAGAATATAAATTATCCACAATGATTTTCCGCATACTCATCTATTGTGTGCACATCAGTCCATAGATGGTCTTTATCATTCTTGAAGTTTCAGTGCAACTTAACAGCCACATGTATCTGACCTTACAATCGTATTCTTGGTCACTTCAATTCCTTCAAGCAGGCGGATTCCTGATTATACACAGAGTGGATTTCTCCCTTGCTTCCTTGTCCGTAACAGGATGGGTTAATTCCCGGGTACAGGTGAATTTAAGTGCTGTTTTAGCGTGCATGCAAAGTTCTTGCTTCAAGTTTGAAACAGCCAATTGATATCCTCTAGATGTTATGTCCCATACCTCATAAGTAGTAGAGGTTAAGAATCTCAAGTCCAGGGACCCAATAAGGAGATACCAGCCAAGCAGTGGCGTAACTACCGCCGTAGCAGCCGTAGCGACTGCTACGGGGCCCGCGGCATGAGGGGGCCCGTGTCGCCCGCCGGCACGGACCCCCACCATGGCCGCAGGCTCCGCTAGCAGCCGCTATGGCTGCTACAGCGGGACGCCACTGAACACTACGGCACAGCAGGGAGGTATCTCCCCGCTCTGCCTTTAAACAAAAGACATGTATCCCCTATCCACAGGATAGGGGATACATGTGTGATCGCTGGCAGCGATAGGGAGAACGGGGGACTGAAAGTCCCCTGAAGTTCTCCATCACAAACCTCGGACTTCCGGGGTCTGTGTCGGCAGCTCGGTAGAGATGAATGGAGCGCCAGTCGCGCTTGTGCGCATGCGTGACCAGCGCTCCATTCATTTTTATTGAGCTGCCGACACAGACGCCGGAAGTCAGAGGTTAGTCATGGAGAACTTGGGGGACTTTCAGTCCCCCGTTCTCCCTATCAATGCCAGCGATCACACATGTATCCCTTATCCTGTGGATAGGGGATGCATGTTATTTGTAGGACACACTATAGGTCGTATTTTTTTTTGGGGGGGGGCGCTGTATGGCGTTCCCTGCAGGGGGGCGCTGTATGTCGTTCTCTGCAGGGGGGGCGCTGTATGGCGTTCCCTGCAGGGGGGGCGCTGTATGGCGTTCCCTGCAGGGGGCGCTTTATGGCGTTCCCTGCAGGGGGGGGGCTGTATGGCGTTCCCTGCAGGGGGGGCTGTATGGCGTTCCCAGCAGGGGGGGCGCTGTATGGCGTTCTCTACAGGGGGACTGTATGGCGTTCTCTACAGTGGGGGCTGTATGGCGTTAGCGCCATACAGCCCCCTCTGTAAATAACGCCATACAGTCCCCCTGTAGATAACGCCACACAGTCCCCCCTGTAGATAACGCCATACAGCCCCCCCTGTAGATAACGCCACACAGTCCCCCCTGTAGATAACGCCACACAGTCCCCCCTGTAGATAACGCCACACAGTCCCCCCTGTAGATAACGCCACACAGTCCCCCCTGTAGATAACGCCACACAGTCCCCCCTGTAGATAACGCCACAGTCCCCCCTGTAGATAACGCCACACAGTCCCCCCTGTAGATAACGCCACAGTCCCCCCTGTAGATAATGCCACACAGTCCCCCCTGTAGATAACGCCACACAGTCCCCCCTGTAGATAACGCCACACAGTCCCCCCTGTAGATAACGCCATACAGACCCCCCTGTAGATAACGCCACACAGTCACCCCTGTAGATAACGCCATACAGCCCCCCCTGTAGATAACGCCATACAGCCCCCTCTGTAGATAACGCCATACAGTCCCCCCTGTAGATAACGCCATACAGTCTACAGGGGGGGCTGCATGGCGTTATCTACGGGGGGGCTGTATGGCGTTATCTACAGGGGGGCTGTATGCATTATCTACAGGGGGGCTGTATGGCATTATCTACAGGGGGGCTGTATGGCGTTATCTACAGGGGGGGCGCTGTATGGCGTTATCTACAGGGGGGGCTGTATGGCGTTATCTACAGGGGGCGCTGTATGGCGTTATCTACAGGGGGGCTGTATGGCGTTATCCACAGGGGGGGCTGTATGGCATTATCTACAAGGGGACTGTAAAAAAGGCACTATCTACAAGGGGGGGTTGTGTGACACCCAGGGGAGGGGGGGCCCCAGTCAAAAGTTTGCTATGGGGCCCAGTCTTTCCTAGTTACGCCCCTGCAGCCAAGGTAGTAGGTAACAAACCAAGCGTAGTTTGAGGCATGGAGTTTACAGGTAACCACGCCTGAGGAAAACGGTGTGATGACGTCTTTCACCACCGTGCATACGTCTTACGCGTTTCATCCCAGCTGGGACTTCATCAGAGACAGGAAATCATGTTCACGATAGTACCTGCTTATATAGCACAGGCATTTAAAGATACATTGTCAATTTCAATAACTCGATCGTTTACATGCAGTAGAATATTGGGAATAAACTGCAAGTACAGATTAAACAAATGTACAATACATCTTAAACCATTTTTAGAAAGGTAATCATAATAAAGAATAATTTCATTAGAAAATATTACCAGGATTGCCAAAAGCAGATACGACCAAAAATTAGGTCCTCATTAATGACTTTAATTAAGATGCTAATGTCATTATCCTGGAGAGAGAGGAATCACTCGCCCTCAAAAATAATAAAAAGAGAAATAAAGAAATAAAGAAACAAGAAAAAGAAAAAATAAGAAAAAGGGGAGGGAAAGAAAAAATATGAGAAAGAGGCAATAAAGAAAGAAACAAAAAAATCCCAAACATATTGCGAGTAGCGATATTCTGTTTCCTTTATAGCTCACAGAGATATATATTAAACAGAGTGTCACAAATTGGTCAGACATCAACTAGATCCAAAGAATAATATTGTAAGTGAGAGATGGAGATGTGTCCTGAGATGGTTAATACATCTGAAAAAAGAAGGGGGCAGATACACATTATGAGCCGGCTATAGGGAAGAGGATCTCTTTTCTCTCCATTTCCATATATGTATAAATCCATCCATTGAATATGCTCAAGAGTGAACATTTTTATTCCCTCCATTTCAATGTATGAATAAGGTCATTAGTTCAATATAGGGAAGAACTGAGGAGGTAAAGAGTGTATCTCCATCTTTACAGTTTCAGAATATAAATAAGGTTATTTCTATAGTATGGATAAGGATGAGTGAGTGCAAGACCACTCAGCTGCTGGTAAACAGCCCCCCGAGCGGATATCGAACCCACCCATACAAAGTCCAGGAAAGAATCAAGAAATAGATACAGTATACTACGTAATGATCGCAAAAGGGACCGGGCAGGTCGGCAGGGAGTAGGTCAAGGGCCAAAAAATGACCATCGACCGAGTCCCCACCGTCCTGAGCAGGGATCCAAGAAAGAAAAAGAACCTCGGAGAAAGAAGAATCCATAACAGATACATAAGCCCTATAATTTCAGAGGAACATGTTAAATTTGATCTCATTATTTAGCCCCCTAGGGGATAGAGTCCCCAGGGTGTATATCCACATGGTTTATTTTTGGAGTAATAGTTTATTTCTATCTCCACCCCTCCAGTCTTCATGTAGCTGGTATATCCTCATAAAGAGTAAACCCTTTGGGGATTGTTAATGATGGGACTTAAAATGGACTGCCCACTGGTTCCTTGCCTGAGCGTTGTTGTATACCCTAGTTTGTCTTGCTAAAGGTCTCCCAGTGTTTTCCAGTTCCCAGTGTTACCCGTTCCTGCTGCCTGTACCCTGTATCCCGTGCTATCGTCACCTGCTGTGAAAGTCAAGTCGTGTCTTCACGCTGCATCCGCGGCGTCACCTGCTGTGAAAGTCAAGTCGTGTCCCTGCCACTGTCTACATTGCCTCAGGTACCCGTGCAGAACTATAGACATGGTTTTGTACCTTGTTGGCCAGCTGCTACCCCGCTACGCGGTACGGCCCTGTGGGTCCACACCCCGCGTCGTGACAACGTAGAAGAATATTTATCACCGCTTAACTGCAGTAACTCTGCTCAATCTTTATTAAAACCATAAAGCAGTACAAAATGTAAAAAAATGCAGCTCACCAAAAGACAATTAGGAAACAATGTAAGCGTCGTCTTTACCAAATCTGTACTTTTATCAATGAGAAAGGTTAAAACAACAAGCAATAGACAGACGACAATTACAGAGAGAGAAGAAAACAATTTGAATGGTCGGGCACTACAGCGAGGTAGCAGAGTGGAGGGAGTTAGCAGTCAACTACTCAGAAAATGCCTGAGATTACTTCAACAATTGGCAGAGTTGCTGGATTCTGAATATCAGTGAATGTGGCCAAACATTTAGATTTGTACCGGGGAATTGTAGACTTCCAATGTCTAGGCACAACCTAGTCTGAATAAATAGAGGAGAACCTTCTTCTGGAAAGAAATAGATCTGGAGAGAATGGAGCGGAGAGGGCATGTTCAAAGAGAGCATTTATTGCCAACCAAAATGGTGCGATGTGCCTACAATCCCATCAGATGTCAGTAAGTGTACCTACCATTCCCCCACAGCTCCAACATGTCTCCAAACACTCCATGGGTAAAGCCCATGGAGGACCACGAGGACTCCTGAACCAACATGTATGTAAAAGTTTTTCTAGTTTTGCACAATAAAAACACTTTTTAATTTTTTTACAAAATAATTTGTTTTTGTGACGCTGCATTCGAAGATGAACTGCATAGTTTTTCAACTAATCTGGTCCCCATGGCAGAAATATGTCTTTCCATCTGGCACCTCCACCAGACTCCTTTCAGTCTAGTTTGATTTCTTTTACCTCAGAGTTCCTCTTTTTACCTTTTTTTAATTTCTTCTCTCCCCCTTTTTTTGAACTATTTCTAACAGGAGCTGTGCAGGATTAGAAAAATATGGCTGCTTTCTTCCAAAAACAGCACCACACCTATCCACAGGTTGTATTTGGTATTGCAGGTTTGCTCCATTGAAGTAAATGGTAATGAGCTGTAATACCACACACAACCTATGGACAGGTGTGGTGCTGGTTTTTGGAGAAAGCAGACAAGTTATCTTATCCTGGACAACCCTTTGTCATGGATTGTTCTTGTGCGGAGATGCTCCCTGCATTATCCCTTTTCCTCTATGGCCACTGATATGTTCTATTCAGCTTTATGGCCTTTGTGGTAAGTACACTGCCAGTCAGTAAAGGGTTAACACTTCAGACCACTGTGGGTGACGTCACAATGAACGAGGCGGCAGTGGTAAGAAACTCCTGTAGTAATGATGATGAATGTGCTGATGTCATAAATACAAATGTTTATGACATAAAGAAGATTCCATATTAGAAGGTTTTACTGCCACGTTCAGCGCCATATTGGATGGGACTGAGGACCTTGAGCTTGACTTCCCCACCTAAGCCGACCTGATGTAATTTGTAGGTTCTAGCAGGGAAACCCTTCACCCAAGACCACTTCTTCATCACAGTGATGCCATCCTCTTCATACGGGTTGTCTGTAATAGAGTAATAGAGGGGGGTTTCCAGCAGTAGATCCCCCCCTATTAGCCAGAGCGGAGACAGGTGCTACAAAGAGGCATCTGGAGGACCCCTCTGAAGGACCCGTCTCAAACGAGCATCGCCCATTCATTTTAATGGGTGCCCAGGAAGACAGACATCCGCCTAGCCAACCAGATCAGCCGATTTATGTGTTTTATGTCGTTTGTTCATTGTAATGTCTTTCCTTGAAAATCTGAGAAAATGTACAAATTCTGTTACAAATTCTATTTTGGCACCTTCTAAGCCCAGAGGAAGGGCAATCCTCCAGCCATGGTTTCCCTAGAGGTTTCCCCCACAGGGGGTTTTTCCTTTCCTGCGTGCTGGAGGGTGACTCTTCGTGAGTCGGAGGTTTGCCATTTTGGGTTTGGTCATATAATATAATAAAAGTTTTGACCATTTAACACCCAATTATAATGTTTTGTGTCTTTATTTTGCATGACTTGGGGTAAGTCGAGTGATGTATGTGTATGCAAATTACACTTACCTATATATCTGTTCCCATTCATAACCCACACCTTTCTCTCAAGAAGACTCGACTCCGAGGGTTTGGATAAAGTGGCCACAGCAGCCATTTTATTAAGAAATAAATATAAAAGTTAGTTAACCCAATTAACCATAATTAAATAATATCCATATTATTTATTAACAAAAACAATATTAAATCAATAATGCACGAACCATAAATTATAACCCAAACACGTCAGACACCACTGACAAACAAACATTAACACATAGACTAGGAGAAGTCCTTGGAGCTATTGTGATACCCAGGAAAATTGCTGTTTATTTACTGTCATTATACTGTTGCTTTAGTATGCAGGTTTTAATGTGCTTTATTCTGTAATCATGGTTGGTACTGAATTCACTTCCCTATATGACTCAGCAGAAACATATATGGGCTGTTTCACCTTAAGATGCATTCTCCAGAGAGAGGGGAGGGGTGTAGCTAGCTGGGACACAGGAACGAACCTCACTGATTGCAGCAGTGTGCAGCAGAGGAGTGCAGCAGTGTGGAGCAGAGGAGTGCAGCAGTGTGGAGCAGAGGACTGCAGCAGTGTGGAGCAGAGGAGTGCAGCCATGTGGAGCAGAGGAGTGCAGCCGTGTGGAGCAGAGGAGTGCAGCAGTGTGGAGCAGAGGAGTGCAGCCGTGTGGAGCAGAGGAGTGCAGCAGTGTGGAGCAGAGGAGTGCAGCCGTGTGGAGCAGAGGAGTGCAGCCGTGTGGAGCAGAGGAGTGCAGCCGTGTGGAGAAGAGGAGTGCAGCCGTGTGGAGCAGAGGAGTGCAGCAGTGTGGAGCAGAGGAGTGCGGCCGTGTGGAGCAGAGGAGTGCAGCAGTGTGGAGCAGAGGAGTGCAGCAGTGTGGAGCAGAGGAGTGCAGCAGTGTGGAGCAGAGGTGTGCAGCAGTGTGGAGCAGAGGAGTGCAGAAGTGAGGAGAAGTGTGCAGCAGCGTGCAAGCAGAGGAGAGCAGACAAGTCAGTGTCTGAAGTTGTATTCAGTGAGATGCTGCAGCAGCCATGTGGAACTGAGAGGAATTCTGTGAGAGGATCAGCAGCAGCCATGTGGAAGTGAAAGGAGTGCAGGTCAGTGTGTGTTGCATGTGGTACAGAAGCCAGACAAGGAGCTTGGACAATATTGAGCGTTCCTAGAGCAAAGCAAGGAGCTTGCACACCGCCTAGAATCCCGAAGGGACACCATTCCTCTGTGATAGTGCAACTGGATTGGGACAGTCAGCAGCGCACCTTCCAGCACAGTATAGAGAAGAAAGAAGAGCAGAACTCACAGCACACTTGGAGGAATTACAGACAGAGTCAGGGAGGTGAAGCAGGTACCACCATTTGCAATACCCTGTGATATGTTTATACTACTTAAAGACATTGCCTCTGTAACAATAGTAACCACCAAGCATATTGTGCCCAGTAAAACTACTGTGAAAGTTTATTGAACCCTGTCTCTTGGAACATCCTTATTTTGGGGTACACCACATAACATCCCAGGGAACAGAGAACAGTGTATCCCACAAGCACCACTTATTTCACTGGTTCTGCGGCCCGAGGAGCGGGAGAGAGAAAGTGCGCCACCGTGACCAAAGGGCGCGAAAACCAACTTCAGCTCAGAGAGCCCCACCCACCGCGACTCGGCGCCCGCATTACCACAAATTGTCGTCACAAACAGGATGTACCACGAGGTGTGACCTTAAACAGGAGGTCATGCGGCAGCCATCTTGTAAAGGAAGCCGCGATTCGCTTGGAGAGTGCAGGACTGTGAGATCGCTCTGTGTGTGTGACAGTAAGTGGATGACTGCACTGTTTTCTTGCTGCGTATTATCTGCAGGGACAGACTGTTGTTAAGTAAAGACAGCACGACCGGAAGGTCTCTGATAAGATGTCGATGGAGGGAGATCGTGAACTGCCTGGCAGCAGTGGGACCCCCAGCACAGCGCACGCAACGCCGATAACGATGCCGTATTATTTTGGAGCGCCCTGGCTCCCCAACTATAATGGAGATGCAAACAGCCTGAGAGACTTCAAGGAGAAGATGCAAGCCATGTTCCGGCTGTACCCGGTTACCGCAGAGCAAAAAGTGGAAATGCTGATCGGTCAGTTAGGAGGAGCAGCCTTGAGGGAGGTGAAGTCCTGGCCTCACACCGAAAAACGGACAGTGGAACGGATTTTTGAGAGGCTGAGCACTACCTTTGATACCCGGACTATCTCTGAACTAAAGATGCGGTTCTTTGGCACGAAGCAAAAAGCCTGGTGAGTCGTTACGTAATTTTGCCCTCAGTTTGCAGGAAGCGTTGCAAGTGGATCCACATGAAGTGCTGTATACAGACTGAACCCTGAGGGATCAATTCGTTAAAGGAGCAAGGAAAGAAGCTACAAAGACGCAATTGAGAACCTTGGCACTGCAGAACCCTGACAGCTCGTTCCTAGACTTTAAAGAGATGGCCATCAGAGTCCTAGGGACAGAATCAGAGTCCAACCAAGTCCAAACCCGCCCTGAACAGAACCCCGGCGGTGCAGCGCCAATGTCTGGCGTCAAGGAAATTGTCACACAGTGTGCTCAGACACAGGTGCGGGATGTGGCAAAGGAGTTGCAAGTGCAGGTTGCAGAACTGGCTAAAGGTCTGACAGAAATGTGCAGAGAGCTGAGAGAACTTAAACAGCAACGCCGACAAGATGCAGATCGCTGGTCTCCGAGAGGTAGGCAACATTACAGCCCCGATGGGGACAGTTATAGAAATTTTGGGAGAAGGCCCACTTACCAGTTTGATTCCCAAGGAAGACCCATTTGCAGGCAGTGTAGGAGAAGTGGTCACATTGAACGAGAATGCCAGCATTTAAATGTGAATCTCCCCCAGGCCAAGGACCAACCCTCGGGAGGAGAGCGCATAGGTCCAGATCAGTCAGAGTGGATTCCCCGATACATTGGCCGCTGTCCTGTGGTCACGATCCAGATAGATGGAATCCCGTTTGCAGCATTGCTAGATACCGGTTTGCAGGTGACAACAATACAAGTGTCACATTATGAATGACATTGGAAGCTAGATCAGCTATTGAAACCTCCACAAACATGGATTAATGTTATATCCAGTAATGGACAGATCATTCCCCATCAAGGATATTGGGAGCCAACAGTCAAAGTTGGACAGACCGAACTCCCACAACAAGGCCTGATAGTGGTTGACGTTCACGATGACGAATTTCCCCCAGTGGTCCTAGGCATGAATGTGCTGCAGAACTGTTTTGAAGAACTCATGGTGGCCCTGAAGAAGGATCTGGGCTTAGACCCCTTGTCAGAAAGAAGAGTAATCCAGCAAACTCTCCGCTTGTTGCATGGACACCAGAAATTTGCCAACCCAGATGGAGAAATTTGCAAGGTCCGAGTGACTGACAGACGACCAATATTGCTGCAACCAGGTACAGAGACTATGATATGGTGCAGGGCACGAATGGGTCTGTGTGTTCAAAATTATGAAGCCTTCATGGAACCAGTATTGGTGGAAGGGAATGAGTCTGTGATTGTGGCACGTAGCCTAGTAACTGTCACCCAGGGTGGAGTATCCATACGTCTGATAAATGTCAGCGATCAAGTTGTTAGATTATGGCGATGCCAGTCAGTTGCCAAGCTATCAAGAATTACCTTTCAAGACGTCTTGAACCTAGAGGTCACCGCCACGCAACATACCACTCAAACAGAAGTCTGTCCTGATAATATCCCTGATACTCCATGGTGGGAAGAAATACATATTGGTGACAAAGACACTCCAGATGAATGGAAAGATGGAGCCCTGAAAATTGCCAAAGAACATCACCAAGCATTTAGCAAGCACCCTATAGACTTTGGAAGAGTGGATGTCATCCAGCATACCATCCCAACTAGTTCACACCCACCAATAAGGGAAAGATACCGTCCAGTACCTCCGTCTCTATACCAACCAGTGAAGAAGTTGATTCAAGAAAGATTCAAATGTCATACGGGATAGTCACAGTCCCTGGGCTGCACCCCCTGGTGTTGGTTAGAAAGAAAGACGGCAACATTCGCTTCTGTGTTGATTATAGGAAGCTAAATAATATCACCCACAAGGATGCCTACCCTTTACCAAGAATCGAAGAGTCACTGACAGCGCTAGGGTCAGCCGCATTCTTTTCCACATTGGACCTGACAAGTGGATACTGGCAAGTACCAATGGCCCCTGAAGATCGAGAAAAGATAGCTTTTACCACATCAATGGGCTTGTTCGAATTCATCAGTATGCCATTTTGGGCTGTGCAATGTCCCAGGAACATTTCAAAGACTGAGGGAGTACTGTTTAGGCCATAAGAATTTTGAAACGGCCCTCTTGTATCTAGATGACGTCATTGTTTACTCTAAGACATATGAAGAGCATTTGAAGCACCTGGGAGAAGTGTTGGATGTCTTCATCAAGTACGGTTTAAAAGTCAAGCCGTCAAAGTGCCATTTGCTGAAGCCAAAAGTGCATTACCTGGGACATGTTGTCAGCCCTGAAGGAGTCATCCCAGATCCAGACAAAGTGGCTGCAGTGAAATATTGGCCGACCCCCTACTACCATTCAGGAGGTAAGAAGTTTCCTTGGATTTGTGGGGTACTACCGCCGCTTTATAAAGTACTTTGCCCAAATTGCAGCACCCCTACAGAAGTTGTTACGAGGCCAACCCAATCATAAGCTACAGAAGAATGTGCCTATACTCTGGTCTGAAGCTCAAGAGGTCTCCTTTAATAAACTCAAACAGATGCTAATTGAAACCCCCTTGTTGGCTTACCCAGACTACAGCCGTCCTTTCCATTTGTACACAGATGCCAGCAAGAAAGGATTGGGTGCTGTGCTTTCCCAAGTACAGGATGAGAAAGAAAGGGTGATAGCTTATGGAAGTCGAGCCCTTAGAAGTACAGAAAGAAACGATGATAACTACAGCTTGTTTAAGTTGGAATTCCTTGCACTCGTGTGGGCCATTACTGAGAAGTTCCGGGACTAGCAAATAGAAGATAGCAAAAACTCACACAATTTAAAAAAAAAAATTGTACATTTTTTTTATTTTTTTTTTCCCTTGCAGATTCGTTCCAGCTGAGCAGCTGACGAGGGGGAAGGGGTTAACTGGACACAGGTGGTATAAATTAGTCAGCAGACCTCATTTTGAGCTTGCTCTTTCTGAGCTTGGTGGTTTAAGTGGCTTGTGAACTAAGTGGAGTTCTAAAACCGGAGTTGAAAAGAGGAGTTGAAGCCCCAGTAAGTACTCTTCTTTTTCTTTGACAATTGTTCGCTGTTTTGGTGTAACTTGGATAATGGATAGCAAGATTGGAGGTTTTCTTCAGTGCACAGTTTGTCATATGTATACACGACTGGAGCCGGAGTTCCAGGGTGAATATCTCTGTGGCAGATGTGAGCATGTTGTTCACCTGGAAGCTCGCATTAGAGATCTGGAGGAGCAAAATGCAACACTGAGGAAGATAGACAATTTTGAGCGGAGCTTGCTGCTCACAGAGCATGCAGTTAGTGGGTTAGAACTGGAGGGTGAAGACATGGGTGAGCAGGATCAGGTAAGTAGCTGGGTTAATGTAGTTAGGGGCAGTAGAAAGGGGTCAAAGACAAGGAAGGCCGATCCGGTTTCTGACATTCCAAGCAAAATTGCCAGGTTGGGTGATGATGCGAGGGTGTCAGTCTCAGAAAAGGCAGCCCTAGTGGATACTGATCTCCCTAACAGCCGGGAGAACAGCCCAGCTAGTAGTCGGCGGGATGGTAATGCAGGTAAGCCAAGACAATTGATAGTTGTAGGGGATTCTATAATCAGGAAGACGGATAGAATAATTTGTCGCCAAGACCGCCTCAACCGAATGGTTTGCTGTCTCCCTGGTGCCAGGGTTCGGCATGTGGTGGAACGGGTGGACAAATTGCTGGGAGGGGCTGGTGATGATCCAGCTGTCGTGGTCCATGTCGGTACCAACGACAGAATAAATGGTAGGTGGAGGAGCCTTAAGAATAATTTTAAAGAAGGCTACAAGCTGAAGGGAAGGACCTCCAAGGTTGTATTCTCAGGAATACTGCCTGTGCCATGCGCATCACAGGAAAGACAGCAAGAGCTTAGGGAGTTAAATGCATGGCTGAAGTCTTGGTGTAGAGGAGAAGGATTTGGGTTCCTAGAGCACTGGGCTGACTTTTCATTGGGGTACAAACTGTATTCTGCAGATGATTTGCACCTAAATGGAAGGGGGTCCGCTGTGCTGGGGGAGAGAATTCTAGCTGGGGTGGCGGAGTATTTAAACTAGGGCTGAGTAGGGAGGTCAATGTAGAAAAAAAAGGGGTAGCCAGGTTAGAGAGGGGTCAGACTATATTGGTGGGGGGAGAAACAGAATGTGGGGAGAGGACTAGACAACAAGATAAGGAGATCCTTTCGTTACAAAACATCAGTGTAAATAAAAAGGACCGATTAATGTCAAATCACATTTCTGATAATAAAAGTGAAAAACTGACAGGCAAGTTAAAGTGTATGTTCACAAATGCCAGAAGTCTAGCAAGCAAAATGGGGGAGCTGGAGGCCTTGATACTGGAAGAAAATATAGATATAGTTGGTGTTGCTGAAACATGGCTGGACTCTTCACATGACTGGGCTGTAAATCTACAGGGTTTTACACTGTTTCGGAAAGACAGGACAAATAGGAAAGGTGGTGGTGTATGTCATTATGTGAGAAATGATATGAAGGCGAGCGTGAAAGAGACAATAGTGGGTGAAGACTGTGAGGAGGTTGAAACCTTGTGGGTGGAACTAGAAAGGGAGGTAAACACTGAAAAAATTACTTTTGGTGTAATCTATAGACCCCCCAATATAACTGAGGAGATGGAAGGTCAGATATATAAACAGATGGAGCGGGCTGCACAGGCGGGTACTGTAGTGATAATGGGAGATTTTAATTTCCGGGATATTAATTGGTGTCATGGTTCGGCTTCAACTGCAAAGGGGAGACATTTCCTCAACCTGTTGCAGGAAAATTTTATGGGCCAGTTTGTGGAAGACCCGACTAGAGGTGAAGCTCTGTTGGATCTGGTCATTTCTAATAATGCAGATCTTGTTGGGAATGTCAATGTTCGTGAAAACCTCGGTAACAGTGATCACAATATAGTTACATTTTACCTATACTGTAAAAAACAAACGCAGGCTGGGAGGGCAAAAACATTTAATTTTAAGAAAGCCAATTTCCCCAGGATGAGGGCTGCAATTCAGGATATAGACTGGGAAGAACTAATGTCAAATAATGGAACAAATGATAAATGGGAGATTTTCAAATCTACTTTGAGTTATTATAGTGCAAAATTTATTCCTACAGGTAATAAGTATAAACGACTCAAATTAAACCCCACATGGCTTACACCTTCTGTGAAAGGGGCAATACATGACAAAAAAAGGGCATTTAAAAAATACAAATCTGAGGGTACAGCTGTAGCCTTTGTAAAATATAAAGAGCTTAATAAAATCTGTAAAAATGTAATAAAATTAGCAAAAATACAAAATGAAAGGCAGGTGGCCAAGGATAGTAAAACAAATCCTAAAAAATTCTTCAAGCATATAAATGCAAAAAAGCCAAGGTCTGAACATGTAGGACCCCTAGATAATGGTAATGGGGAGTTGATCACAGGGGATCAAGAGAAGGCAGAGTTACTAAATGGGTTCTTTAGCTCTGTATATACAACAGAAGAAAGAGCAGCTGATGTAGCCGGTGCCAGTGCTGTTAATATATCAGTTGATATACTGAATTGGATGAATGTAGAGATGGTCCAAGCTAAATTAAATAAAATAAATGTGCACAAGGCTCCGGGACCAGATGGGTTACACCCTAGAATTCTTAAAGAGCTTAGTTCAGTTATTTCTGTCCCCCTTTTCATAATATTCAGAGAATCTCTAGTGACTGGTATAGTGCCAAGGGACTGGCGCAGGGCAAATGTGGTGCCTATTTTCAAAAAGGGCTCTAGGTCTTCCCCGGGTAATTATAGACCAGTAAGCTTAACATCCATCGTGGGGAAAATGTTTGAGGGGCTATTGAGGGACTATATACAGGATTATGTGACAATAAATAGCATTATAAGTGACAGCCAGCACGGTTTTACTAAGGACAGAAGTTGTCAAACTAACCTAATCTGTTTTTATGAAGAGGTGAGCAGAAGTCTAGACAGAGGGGCCGCTGTGGATTTAGTGTTTTTGGACTTTGCAAAGGCATTTGACACTGTCCCCCATAGACGCCTAATGGGTAAATTAAGGACTATAGGTTTAGAAAATATAGTTTGTAATTGGATTGAGAATTGGCTCAAGGACCGTATCCAGAGAGTTGTGGTCAATGATTCCTTCTCTGAATGGTCACCGGTTATAAGTGGTGTACCCCAGGGTTCAGTGCTGGGACCACTATTATTCAACTTATTTATTAATGATATAGAGGAAGGGATTAATAGCACTATTTCTATTTTTGCAGATGACACCAAGCTATGTAATATAGTTCAGACTATGGAAGATGTTCATGAATTACAGGCAGATTTAAACAAACTAAGTGTTTGGGCGTCCACTTGGCAAATGAAGTTTAATGTAGATAAATGTAAAGTTATGCATCTTGGTACCAACAACCTGCATGCATCATATGTCCTAGGGGGCGCTACACTGGCGGATTCACTTGTTGAGAAGGATCTGGGTGTACTTGTAAATCATAAACTCAATAACAGCATGCAGTGTCAATCAGCTGCTTCAAAGGCCAGCAGGATATTGTCGTGTATTAAAAGAGGCATGGACTCGCGGGACAGGGATGTAATAATGCCACTTTACAAAGCATTAGTGAGGCCTCATCTAGAATATGCAGTTCAGTTCTGGGCTCCAGTTCATAGAAAGGATGCCCTGGAGTTGGAAAAAATACAAAGAAGAGCAACGAAGCTAATAAGGGGCATGGAGAATTTAAGTTATGAGGAAAGATTGAAAGAATTAAACCTATTTAGCCTTGAAAAAAGACGACTAAGGGGGGACATGATTAACTTATATAAATATATTAATGGCACATACAAAAAATATGGTGAAATCCTGTTCCTTGTAAAACCCCCTCAAAAAACAAGGGGGCACTCCCTCCGTCTGGAGAAAAAAAGGTTCAAGCTGCAGAGGCGACAAGGCTTCTTTACAGTGAGAACTGTGAATTTATGGAATAGCCTACCGCAGGAGCTGGTCACAGCAGGGACAGTAGATGGCTTTAAAAAAGGGTTCGATAATTTCCTAGAACAAAAAAATATTAGCTCCTATGTGTAGAAATTTTTTCTTCCCTTTTCCCTTCCCTTGGTTGAACTTGATGGACATGTGTCTTTTTTTCAGCCGTACTAACTATGTAACTATGTAACTATGTAATACCTTACTGCCACTCCATTTGTAGTCTTTACCGACAACAACCCCCTGGCTCATTTAAACACAGCTCGGCTGGGAGCTTTGGAGCAAAGATGGGCATCCCGACTAGCCAACTTCAAATTCACCATCAAATACAGAACAGGAAAATCGAATATGAATGCAGATGCACTGTCCCGGCTGCCTACAGTAGAAGAAGTGGACAGAGATGAGAAGAATTGGGAAGAGGTGGAAATGCCTGCATTCTATGCACAATTTGCCAACCAAAATGCCATGACAACAAGGAGAGGAACCCAACCCCCATCTAAACAAGTGCCTCTTAATCTGCAAACAGAGAAAGTACATTGGGCTCAGGTCCAGAAAGAAAGCAGACTCTTGGAAAGTTTAAAAACCCTTCTTGAATCTGGCAGAAAACTCAGCAGGAGTCAGCGTATCAATGGCGATCCAGAGTTGGTCAAGCTGTTAAGGCAGAGAAAACGGCTATTCATAGGGAAGGGTCAGCTATACAGACGCACTCTAGATCCAATCACTTATGAACGTGTGAATCAGATTGTGGTGCCCCGGCAGGACGCCAGCATAGTCCTCGAAGCTTACCACGACCAGTCTGGTCATTTTGGGTGTCAAAAGACTGAAGCCATTATAAGAAGACGGTTCTTCTGGATTGGAACGAGAGAGGACATTGAAAAATGCTGTCGAGAATGTACTTCTTGTGCAGTGAGCCGACGAGAGCAATCTGGCCAGAAAGCGCCACTACATCCTATTGTGAGTCATAAGCCGCTGGAATTAGTTGCACCATGTGAAGCTGGAGCCAAGCAGAACTGGGTTCACCCATGCTCTGACCATCATTGACCATTACACAAAGTTTGTTGTAGCAATGCCCGTGAGGGATTTGACAGCCAATACCACAGCTGAAGTCTTCTGGAAAACCTTTGTTCTACCTTATGGATATCCTAAACAGATTTTGACAGACCAAGGGTCTGCGTTTGAGTCACAATTATTTCAAGAGTTGTGCACCCTCTATGGCTGTAAGAAGTTAAGAACAACTGCGTACCATCCACAATGCAATGGACTCTGCGAAAGAATGAACAAGACACTGATAGGAATGCTGAAAACTGTGCCTACTCATCGAAGAGCGGATTGGCCCATTCTGATTCCAGAGCTAACTTATTTGTACAACAATACAGTCCATTGTTCCACCGGATACACTCCATACTTCCTGATGTTTGGTCGTCAAGGCAAACTACCGTCTGATATAGCTATGGAAGTTCAAGTCAGCGATACCATCAATCCACTACCACGAACAGACTGGGTAGCAGACCATCAGCGTCGCCTGAATGAAGCCAATGAAATGGTTGAGAACCGGATGAAAGTCGTACGTCAGAGACAAGAGGAGGACTATAATTGCAATGCCAACGCCGAACCTTTGAAAGTTGGGGATCGAGTCTGGTTAAAGAAGAACCACAGAACCAGCAAGCTAGATGACTATTGGGAACCAAGGCCGTACACTGTGAAAGCCATTCCTCATCCAGAAATAGAAATCTACGAGATTGGAAAAGAAAACGTAGAGAGTACCAAGGTGGTACACCGTAATCAGCTGAAACTTTGCCTGTTGAAGGATTCTAGAGAGGAAACCATTCCAGATGAGACACCCTCTGAGGGAAGACTGGAGTCCCCCATGGAAAATGCAGGTAACTTGTTCCTGTTTGGCTGGCCTTTCGGTCCTTGGATGCAACTAGGTGTCCCACAAGTTGTCCCTAGCCAAAGTGTGCCGATTGAGTCCCACCCAGAAGTTGTTCCGAGCTGCTGTGAACGAATTGACTCTCAGCCCCCTACTACTTGTGATCCTCCTAGAAGGTCGGAGAGAGCCACCAAAGGTAAAATGCCTGAACGATACTGTGACTGAATAGACATGTCTATGCTACAGACTATTTCTATGGAGCCCTATAGTTACATTTGACCCCCCAGTTGGCTGATGCAGCCTTGATTTGATTTTTGAGACCCAGAGACTGTCCTGGACTTTATTTTGAAACCCAAGTTGCGCACGTTGCGTCACATCTCTATTGAGTCTATTGAAGTGCAGCGCAAGGATTGTTGGCTGTACCATGCGCCTTGCAAATGGTGGCAGAAGATGTCTTGCCATATGGACGTTGTTGCCGGATATATTGAGAGACACTAGTTTTACAGTATTGCCTTAATATTTTTGCCTTTCAGGAATGCACTATGGACATTTGCCGTTATGATGCACAGTTTACCTTTGATATGTGAATATGTTATATTGCATATTTTTGTCCCATTTTCGTTGCAGAGACAGTGTCGGGGACGACCCTGATTTTACCGGGGACGTATGTGATACCCAGGAAAATTGCTGTTTATTTACTGTCATTGTACTGTTGCTTTAGTATGCAGGTTTTAATGTGCTTTATTCTGTAATCATGGTTGGTACTGAATTCACTTCCCTATATGACTCAGCAGAAACATAAATGGGCTGTTTCACCTTAAGATGTATTCTCCAGAGAGAGGGGAGGGGTGTAGCTAGCTGGGACAGAGGAACGAACTTCACCGAGTGCAGCAGTGTGGAGCAGAGGAGTGCAGCAGTGTGGAGCAGAGGAGTGCAGCAGTGAGGAGCAGAGGAGTGCAGCAGTGTGGAGCAGAGGAGTGCAGCAGTGTGGAGCAGAGGAGTGCAGAAGTGAGGAGAAGTGTGCAGCAGCGTGCAGGCAGAGGAGAGCAGACAAGTCAGTGTCTGAAGTTGCATTCAGTGAGATGCTGCAGCAGCCATGTGGAACTGAGAGGAATTCTGTGAGAGGATCAGCAGCAGCCATGTGGAAGTGAAAGGAGTGCAGGTCAGTGTGTGTTGCATGTGGTACAGAAGCCAGACAAGGAGCTTGGACACTACTGAGTGTGCCTAGAGCAAAGCAAGGAGCTTGCACACAGCCTAGAATCCCCAAGGGACACCATTCCTCTGTGATAGTGCAACTGGATTGGGACAGTCAGCAGCGCACCTTCCAGCACAGTATAGGTTAGAAAGAGGAGCAGAACTCAGAGCACACTTGGAGGAATTACAGATAGAGTCAGGGAGGTGAAGCAGGTACCACCATTTGCAATACCCTGTGATATGTTTATACTACTTAAAGACATTGCCTCTGTAACAATAGTAACCACCAAGCATATTGTGCCCAGTAAAACTACTGTGAAAGTTTATTGAACCCTGTCTCTTGGAACATCCTTATTTTGGGGTACACCACATAACATCCCAGGGAACAGAGAACAGTGTATCCCACAAGCACCACTTATTTCACTGGTTCTGCGGCCCGAGGAGCAGGAGAGAGAAAGAGCGCCACCGTGACCAAAGGGAGCGAAAACCAACTTCAGCTCAGAGAGCCCCGCTCACCGCGACTCGGCGCCCGCGTTACCACACATAGTGATGTATTCTGCAGATTATTACACCACTGACCTCTCTGGAGAGCTGCAGAACATTGCTCTGTCCTCTCTACCTCCTGACAGATACATAGTGATGTATTCTGCAGATTATTACACCACTGACCTCTCTGGAGATCTGCAGAACATTGCTCCTCTACCTCCTGACAGATACATAGTGATATATTCTGCAGATTATTACACCACTAACCTCTCTAGAGATCTGAAGAACATTGCTCCCCTACCTCCTGACAGATACATAGTGATATATTCTGCAGATCATTACACCACTGACCTCTCTGGAGATCTGCAGAACACTGCTCTCTTCTCTCTACCTCCTGACAGATACATAGTGATATATTCTGCAGATTATTACACCACTAACCTCTCTAGAGATCTGCAGAACATTGCTCCTCTACCTCCTGACAAATACATAGTGATATATTCTGCAGATTATTACACCACTGACCTCTCTAGAGATCTGCAGAACATTGCTATGTCCTCTCTACCTGTTGATAGATACATAGTGATATATTCTGCAGATTATTACACCACTGACCTCTCTAGAGATCTGCAGAACATTGCTCTGTCCTCTCTACCTGTTGATAGATACATAGTGATATATTCTGCAGATTATTACACCACTGACCTCTCTAGAGATCTGCAGAACATTGCTCTGTCCTCTCTACCTGTTGATCGATACATAGTGATATATTCTGCAGATTATTACACCACTGACCTCTCTGGAGATCAGCAGAACATTGCTCTGTCCTCTCTACCTGTTGATAGATACATAGTGATATATTCTGCAGATTATTACACCACCGACCTCTCTAGAGATCTGCAGAACATTGCTCCTCTACCTCCTGACAGATACATAGTGATATATTCTGCAGATTATTACACCACTGACCTCTCTAGAGATCTGCAGAACATTGCTCCTCTACCTCCTGCCAGATACATAGTGATATATTCTGCAGAATATTACACCACTGACCTCTCTAGAGATCTGCAGAACATTGCTCTGTCCTCTCTACCTGTTAATAGATACATAGTGATATATTCTGCAGATTATTACACCACTGACCTCTCTAGAGATCTGCAGAACATTGCTCCTCTACCTCCTGACAGATATATAGTGATATATTCTGCAGATTATTACACCACTGACCCCTCCGGAGATCTACAGAACATTGCTCCTCTACATCCTGACAGATACATAGTGCTATATTCTGAAGATTTTTACACCACTGACCTCTCTGGAGATCTGCAGAACATTGCTCCTCTACCTCCTGACAGATACATAGTGATATATTCTGCAGATTATTACACCACTGACCTCTCTGGAGATCTGCAGAACATTGCTCTGTCCTCTCTACCTGTTGATAGATACATAGTGATATATTCTGCAGATTATTACACCACTGACCTCTCTAGAGATCTGAAGAACATTGCTCTCTCCTCTCTACCTCCTGACAGATACATAGTGATATATTCTGCAGATTATTACACCACTGACCTCTCTGGAGATCTGCAGAACATTGCTCCTCTACCTCCTGACAGATACATAGTGATATATTTTGCGGATTATTACACCAATGACCTCTCTAGAGATCTGCAGAACATTGCTCCTCTACCTCCTGACAGATACATAGTGATATATTCTGCAGATTATTACACCTCTGACCTCTCTGGAGATCTGCAGAACATTGCTCCTCTACCTCCTGACAGATACACAGTGATATATTCTGCAGATTATTACACCACTGACCTCTCTAGAGATCTGCAGAACATTGCTCCTCTACCTCCTGACAGATATATAGTGATATATTCTGCAGATTATTACACCCCTGACCTCTCTGGAGATCTGCAGAACATTGCTCATCTACCTCCTGACAGATACATAGTGATATATTCTGCAGATTATTACACCACTGACCTCTCTGGAGATCTGCAGAACATTGCTCTGTCCTCTGTACCTGTTGATAGATACATAGTGATATATTCTGCAGATTATTACACCACTGACCTCTCTGGAGATCTGCTGAACATTGCTCCTCTACCTCCTGACAGATATATAGTGATATATTTTGCGGATTATTACACCAATGACCTCTCTAGAGATCTGCAGAACTTTGCTCCTCTACCTCCTGACAGATACATAGTGATATATTCTGCAGATTATTATACCTCTGACCTCTCTGGAGATCTGCAGAACATTGCTCCTCTACCTCCTGACAGATACACAGTGATATATTCTGCAGATTATTACACCACTGACCTCTCTAGAGATCTGCAGAACATTGCTCCTCTACCTCCTGACAGATATATAGTGATATATTCTGCAGATTATTACACCACTGACTTCTCTGGAGATCTGCAGAACATTGCTCCTCTACCTCCTGACAGATACATAGTGATATATTCTGCAGATTATTACACCACTGACCTCTCTGGAGATCTGCAGAACATTGCTCTGTCCTCTCCACCTGTTGATAGATACATAGTGATATATTCTGCAGATTATTACACCACTGACCTCTCTGGAGATCTGCAGAACATTGCTCTGTCCTCTCTACCAGTTGATAGATACATAGTGATATATTCTGCGGATTATTACACCACTGACCTCTCTAGAGATCTGCAGAATATTGCTCTGTCCTCTCTACCTGTTGATAGATACATAGTGATATGTTCTGAAGATTATTGCACCACTGACCTCCCTAGACATCTGCAGAACATTGCGCTGTCCTCTCTACCTGTTGACAGATACATAGTGATATATTCTGCAGATTATTACACCACTGACCTCTATAGAGATCTGCAGAACATTGCTCTGTCCTCTCTACTTGTTGATCGATACATAGTGATATATTCTGCAGATTATTACACCACTGACCTCTCTGGAGATCAGCAGAACATTGCTCTGTCCTCTCTACCTGTTGATAGATACATAGTGATATATTCAGCAGATTATTACACCACCGACCTCTCTAGAGATCTGCAGAACATTGCTCCTCTACCTCCTGACAGATACATAGTGATATATTCTGCAGATTATTACACCACTGACCTCTCTAGAGATCTGCAGAACATTGCTCCTCTACCTCCTGCCAGATACATAGTGATATATTCTGCAGATTATTACACCACTGACCCCTCCGGAGATCTACAGAACATTGTTCCTCTACCTCCTGACAGATACATAGTGCTATATTCTGAAGATTTTTACATCACTGACCTCTCTGGAGATCTGCAGAACATTGCTCCCCCACCTCCTGCCAGATACATAGTGATATATTCTGCAGATTATTACACCACTGACCCCTCCGGAGATCTACAGAACATTGTTCCTCTACCTCCTGACAGATACATAGTGCTATATTCTGAAGATTTTTACACCACTGACCTCTCTAGAGATCTGCAGAACATTGCTCCTCTACCTCCTGACAGATACATAGTGATATATTCTGCAGATTATTACACCACTGACCTCTCTGGAGATCTGCAGAACATTGCTCTGTCCTCTCTACCTGTTGATAGATACATAGTGATATATTCTGCAGATTATTACACCACTGACCTCTCTAGAGATCTGAAGAACATTCCTCTCTCCTCTCTACCTCCTGACAGATACATAGTGATATATTCTGCAGATTATTACACCACTGACCTCTCTGGAGATCTGCAGAACATTGCTCCTCTACCTCCTGACAGATACATAGTGATATATTTTGCGGATTATTACACCAATGACCTCTCTAGAGATCTGCAGAACATTGCTCCTCTACCTCCTGACAGATACATAGTGATATATTCTGCAGATTATTACACCTCTGACCTCTCTGGAGATCTGCAGAACATTGCTCCTCTACCTCCTGACAGATACACAGTGATATATTCTGCAGATTATTACACCACTGACCTCTCTAGAGATCTGCAGAACATTGCTCCTCTACCTCCTGACAGATATATAGTGATATATTCTGCAGATTATTACACCCCTGACCTCTCTGGAGATCTGCAGAACATTGCTCATCTACCTCCTGACAGATACATAGTGATATATTCTGCAGATTATTACACCACTGACCTCTCTGGAGATCTGCAGAACATTGCTCTGTCCTCTGTACCTGTTGATAGATACATAGTGATATATTCTGCAGATTATTACACCACTGACCTCTCTGGAGATCTGCTGAACATTGCTCCTCTACCTCCTGACAGATATATAGTGATATATTTTGCGGATTATTACACCAATGACCTCTCTAGAGATCTGCAGAACTTTGCTCCTCTACCTCCTGACAGATACATAGTGATATATTCTGCAGATTATTATACCTCTGACCTCTCTGGAGATCTGCAGAACATTGCTCCTCTACCTCCTGACAGATACACAGTGATATATTCTGCAGATTATTACACCACTGACCTCTCTAGAGATCTGCAGAACATTGCTCCTCTACCTCCTGACAGATATATAGTGATATATTCTGCAGATTATTACACCACTGACCTCTCTGGAGATCTGCAGAACATTGCTCCTCTACCTCCTGACAGATACATAGTGATATATTCTGCAGATTATTACACCACTGACCTCTCTGGAGATCTGCAGAACATTGCTCTGTCCTCTCCACCTGTTGATAGATACATAGTGATATATTCTGCAGATTATTACACCACTGACCTCTCTGGAGATCTGCAGAACATTGCTCTGTCCTCTCTACCAGTTGATAGATACATAGTGATATATTCTGCGGATTATTACACCACTGACCTCTCTAGAGATCTGCAGAATATTGCTCTGTCCTCTCTACCTGTTGATAGATACATAGTGATATGTTCTGAAGATTATTGCACCACTGACCTCCCTAGACATCTGCAGAACATTGCGCTGTCCTCTCTACCTGTTGACAGATACATAGTGATATATTCTGCAGATTATTACACCACTGACCTCTATAGAGATCTGCAGAACATTGCTCTGTCCTCTCTACTTGTTGATCGATACATAGTGATATATTCTGCAGATTATTACACCACTGACCTCTCTGGAGATCAGCAGAACATTGCTCTGTCCTCTCTACCTGTTGATAGATACATAGTGATATATTCAGCAGATTATTACACCACCGACCTCTCTAGAGATCTGCAGAACATTGCTCCTCTACCTCCTGACAGATACATAGTGATATATTCTGCAGATTATTACACCACTGACCTCTCTAGAGATCTGCAGAACATTGCTCCTCTACCTCCTGCCAGATACATAGTGATATATTCTGCAGATTATTACACCACTGACCCCTCCGGAGATCTACAGAACATTGTTCCTCTACCTCCTGACAGATACATAGTGCTATATTCTGAAGATTTTTACATCACTGACCTCTCTGGAGATCTGCAGAACATTGCTCCCCCACCTCCTGCCAGATACATAGTGATATATTCTGCAGATTATTACACCACTGACCCCTCCGGAGATCTACAGAACATTGTTCCTCTACCTCCTGACAGATACATAGTGCTATATTCTGAAGATTTTTACACCACTGACCTCTCTAGAGATCTGCAGAACATTGCTCCTCTACCTCCTGACAGATACATAGTGATATATTCTGCAGATTATTACACCACTGACCTCTCTGGAGATCTGCAGAACATTGCTCTGTCCTCTCTACCTGTTGATAGATACATAGTGATATATTCTGCAGATTATTACACCACTGACCTCTATAGAGATCTGCAGAACATTCCTCTCTCCTCTCTACCTCCTGCCAGATACATAGTGATATATTCTGCAGATTATTACACCACTGACCCCTCCGGAGATCTACAGAACATTGTTCCTCTACCTCCTGACAGATACATAGTGCTATATTCTGAAGATTTTTACACCACTGACCTCTCTAGAGATCTGCAGAACATTGCTCCTCTACCTCCTGACAGATACATAGTGATATATTCTGCAGATTATTACACCACTGACCTCTCTGGAGATCTGCAGAACATTGCTCTGTCCTCTCTACCTGTTGATAGATACATAGTGATATATTCTGCAGATTATTACACCACTGACCTCTCTAGAGATCTGAAGAACATTGCTCTCTCCTCTCTACCTCCTGACAGATACATAGTGATATATTCTGCAGATTATTACACCACTGACCTCTCTGGAGATCTGCAGAACATTGCTCCTCTACCTCCTGACAGATACATAGTGATATATTTTGCGGATTATTACACCAATGACCTCTCTAGAGATCTGCAGAACATTGCTCCTCTACCTCCTGACAGATACATAGTGATATATTCTGCAGATTATTACACCTCTGACCTCTCTGGAGATCTGCAGAACATTGCTCCTCTACCTCCTGACAGATACACAGTGATATATTCTGCAGATTATTACACCACTGACCTCTCTAGAGATCTGCAGAACATTGCTCCTCTACCTCCTGACAGATATATAGTGATATATTCTGCAGATTATTACACCCCTGACCTCTCTGGAGATCTGCAGAACATTGCTCATCTACCTCCTGACAGATACATAGTGATATATTCTGCAGATTATTACACCACTGACCTCTCTGGAGATCTGCAGAACATTGCTCTGTCCTCTGTACCTGTTGATAGATACATAGTGATATATTCTGCAGATTATTACACCACTGACCTCTCTGGAGATCTGCTGAACATTGCTCCTCTACCTCCTGACAGATATATAGTGATATATTTTGCGGATTATTACACCAATGACCTCTCTAGAGATCTGCAGAACTTTGCTCCTCTACCTCCTGACAGATACATAGTGATATATTCTGCAGATTATTATACCTCTGACCTCTCTGGAGATCTGCAGAACATTGCTCCTCTACCTCCTGACAGATACACAGTGATATATTCTGCAGATTATTACACCACTGACCTCTCTAGAGATCTGCAGAACATTGCTCCTCTACCTCCTGACAGATATATAGTGATATATTCTGCAGATTATTACACCACTGACCTCTCTGGAGATCTGCAGAACATTGCTCCTCTACCTCCTGACAGATACATAGTGATATATTCTGCAGATTATTACACCACTGACCTCTCTGGAGATCTGCAGAACATTGCTCTGTCCTCTCCACCTGTTGATAGATACATAGTGATATATTCTGCAGATTATTACACCACTGACCTCTCTGGAGATCTGCAGAACATTGCTCTGTCCTCTCTACCAGTTGATAGATACATAGTGATATATTCTGCGGATTATTACACCACTGACCTCTCTAGAGATCTGCAGAATATTGCTCTGTCCTCTCTACCTGTTGATAGATACATAGTGATATGTTCTGAAGATTATTGCACCACTGACCTCCCTAGACATCTGCAGAACATTGCGCTGTCCTCTCTACCTGTTGACAGATACATAGTGATATATTCTGCAGATTATTACACCACTGACCTCTATAGAGATCTGCAGAACATTGCTCTGTCCTCTCTACTTGTTGATCGATACATAGTGATATATTCTGCAGATTATTACACCACTGACCTCTCTGGAGATCAGCAGAACATTGCTCTGTCCTCTCTACCTGTTGATAGATACATAGTGATATATTCAGCAGATTATTACACCACCGACCTCTCTAGAGATCTGCAGAACATTGCTCCTCTACCTCCTGACAGATACATAGTGATATATTCTGCAGATTATTACACCACTGACCTCTCTAGAGATCTGCAGAACATTGCTCCTCTACCTCCTGCCAGATACATAGTGATATATTCTGCAGATTATTACACCACTGACCCCTCCGGAGATCTACAGAACATTGTTCCTCTACCTCCTGACAGATACATAGTGCTATATTCTGAAGATTTTTACATCACTGACCTCTCTGGAGATCTGCAGAACATTGCTCCCCCACCTCCTGCCAGATACATAGTGATATATTCTGCAGATTATTACACCACTGACCCCTCCGGAGATCTACAGAACATTGTTCCTCTACCTCCTGACAGATACATAGTGCTATATTCTGAAGATTTTTACACCACTGACCTCTCTAGAGATCTGCAGAACATTGCTCCTCTACCTCCTGACAGATACATAGTGATATATTCTGCAGATTATTACACCACTGACCTCTCTGGAGATCTGCAGAACATTGCTCTGTCCTCTCTACCTGTTGATAGATACATAGTGATATATTCTGCAGATTATTACACCACTGACCTCTATAGAGATCTGCAGAACATTCCTCTCTCCTCTCTACCTCCTGCCAGATACATAGTGATATATTCTGCAGATTATTACACCACTGACCTCTCTGGAGATCTGCAGAACATTGCTCCTCTACCTCCTGACAGATACATAGTGATATATTCTGCAGATTATTACACCACTGACCTCTCTGGAGATCTGCAGAACATTGCTTCTCTACCTCCTGACAGATATATAGTGATATATTCTGTGAATTATTACACCACTGACCTCTCTGGAGATCTGCAGAACATTGCTCTGTCCTCTCTACCTCCTGCCAGATACATAGTGATGTAATCTGCAGAATATTACACCACTGACCTCTCTGGAGATCTGCAGAACATTGCTCATCTACCTCCTGACAGATACATAGTGCTATATTCTGCAGATTATTACACAACTGACCTCTCTGGAGATCTGAAGAACATTGCTCCTCTACCTCCTGACAGATACATAGTGATATATTCTGCAGATTATTACACCACTGACCTCTCTGGAGATCTGCAGAACATTGCTTCTCTACCTCCTGACAGATATATAGTGATATATTCTGCAGAATATTACACCACTGACCTCTATAGAGATCTGCAGAACATTGCTCTGTCCTCTCTACCTGTTGATAGATACATAGTGATATATTCTGCAGATTATTACACCACTGACCTCTATAGAGATCTGCAGAACATTCCTCTCTCCTCTCTACCTCCTGCCAGATACATAGTGATATATTCTGCAGATTATTACACCACTGACCTCTCTGGAGATCTGCAGAACATTGCTCCTCTACCTCCTGACAGATACATAGTGATATATTCTGCAGATTATTACACCACTGACCTCTCTGGAGATCTGCAGAACATTGCTTCTCTACCTCCTGACAGATATATAGTGATATATTCTGTGAATTATTACACCACTGACCTCTCTGGAGATCTGCAGAACATTGCTCTGTCCTCTCTACCTCCTGCCAGATACATAGTGATGTAATCTGCAGAATATTACACCACTGACCTCTCTGGAGATCTGCAGAACATTGCTCCTCTACCTCCTGACAGATACATAGTGCTATATTCTGCAGATTATTACACAACTGACCTCTCTGGAGATCTGAAGAACATTGCTCCTCTACCTCCTGACAGATACATAGTGATATATTCTGCAGATTATTACACCACTGACCTCTCTGGAGATCTGCAGAACATTGCTTCTCTACCTCCTGACAGATATATAGTGATATATTCTGCAGAATATTACACCACTGACCTCTCTGGAGATCTGCAGAACATTGCTCTGTCCTCTCTACCTCCTGACAGATACATAGTGATATATTCTGCAGATTATTACACCACTGACCTCTCTGGAGATCTGCAGAACATTGCTTCTCTACCTCCTGACAGATATATAGTGATATATTCTGCAGAATATTACACCACTGACCTCTATAGAGATCTGCAGAACATTGCTCTGTCCTCTCTACCTGTTGGTAGATACATAGTGATATATTCTGCAGATTATTACACCACTGACCTCTCTGGAGATCTGCAGAACATTGCTCCTCTACCTCCTGACAGATACATAGTGATATATTCTGCAGATTATTACACCACTGACCTCTCTGGAGATCTGCAGAACATTGCTTCTCTACCTCCTGACAGATATATAGTGATATATTCTGCGAATTATTACACCACTGACCTCTCTGGAGATCTGCAGAACATTGCTCTGTCCTCTCTACCTCCTGCCAGATACATAGTGATGTAATCTGCAGAATATTACACCACTGACCTCTCTGGAGATCTGCAGAACATTGCTCCTCTACCTCCTGACAGATACATAGTGCTATATTCTGCAGATTATTACACAACTGACCTCTCTGGAGATCTGCAGAACATTGCTCCTCTACCTCCTGCCAGATACATAGTGATATATTCTGCAGATTATTACACCACTGACCCCTCCGGAGATCTACAGAACATTGTTCCTCTACCTCCTGACAGATACATAGTGCTATATTCTGAAGATTTTTACATCACTGACCTCTCTGGAGATCTGCAGAGCATTGCTCCCCCACCTCCTGCCAGATACATAGTGATATATTCTGCAGATTATTACACCTCTGACCTCTCTGGAGATCTGCAGAACATTGCTCCTCTACCTCCTGACAGATACACAGTGATATATTCTGCAGATTATTACACCACTGACCTCTCTAGAGATCTGCAGAACATTGCTCCTCTACCTCCTGACAGATATATAGTGATATATTCTGCAGATTATTACACCCCTGACCTCTCTGGAGATCTGCAGAACATTGCTCATCTACCTCCTGACAGATACATAGTGATATATTCTGCAGATTATTACACCACTGACCTCTCTGGAGATCTGCAGAACATTGCTCTGTCCTCTCTACCTGTTGATAGATACATAGTGATATATTCTGCAGATTATTACACCACTGACCTCTCTAGAGATCTGCAGAACTTTGCTCCTCTACCTCCTGACAGATACATAGTGATATATTCTGCAGATTATTACACCTCTGACCTCTCTGGAGATCTGCAGAACATTGCTCCTCTACCTCCTGACAGATACACAGTGATATATTCTGCAGATTATTACACCACTGACCTCTCTAGAGATCTGCAGAACATTGCTCCTCTACCTCCTGACAGTTATATAGTGATATATTCTGCAGATTATTACACCACTGACCTCTCTGGAGATCTGCAGAACATTGCTCCTCTACCTCCTGACAGATACATAGTGATATATTCTGCAGATTATTACACCACTGACCTCTCTGGAGATCTGCAGAACATTGCTCTGTCCTCTCCACCTGTTGATAGATACATAGTGATATATTCTGCAGATTATTACACCACTGACCTCTCTAGAGATCTGCAGAACTTTGCTCCTCTACCTCCTGACAGATACATAGTGATATATTCTGCAGATTATTACACCTCTGACCTCTCTGGAGATCTGCAGAACATTGCTCCTCTACCTCCTGACAGATACACAGTGATATATTCTGCAGATTATTACACCACTGACCTCTCTAGAGATCTGCAGAACATTGCTCCTCTACCTCCTGACAGTTATATAGTGATATATTCTGCAGATTATTACACCACTGACCTCTCTGGAGATCTGCAGAACATTGCTCCTCTACCTCCTGACAGATACATAGTGATATATTCTGCAGATTATTACACCACTGACCTCTCTGGAGATCTGCAGAACATTGCTCTGTCCTCTCCACCTGTTGATAGATACATAGTGATATATTCTGCAGATTATTACACCACTGACCTCTCTGGAGATCTGCAGAACATTGCTCTGTCCTCTCTACCAGTTGATAGATACATAGTGATATGTTCTGAAGATTATTGCACCACTGACCTCCCTAGACATCTGCAGAACATTGCGCTGTCCTCTCTACCTGTTGACAGATACATAGTGATATATTCTGCAGATTATTACACCACTGACCTCTCTAGAGATCTGCAGAACATTGCTATGTCCTCTCTACCTGTTGATAGATACATAGTGATATATTCTGCAGATTATTACACCACTGACCTCTATAGAGATCTGCAGAACATTGCTCTGTCCTCTCTACTTGTTGATCGATACATAGTGATATATTCTGCAGATTATTACACCACTGACCTCTCTGGAGATCAGCAGAACATTGCTCTGTCCTCTCTACCTGTTGATAGATACATAGTGATATATTCAGCAGATTATTACACCACCGACCTCTCTAGAGATCTGCAGAACATTGCTCCTCTACCTCCTGACAGATACATAGTGATATATTCTGCAGATTATTACACCACTGACCTCTCTAGAGATCTGCAGAACATTGCTCCTCTACCTCCTGCCAGATACATAGTGATATATTCTGCAGATTATTACACCACTGACCCCTCCGGAGATCTACAGAACATTGTTCCTCTACCTCCTGACAGATACATAGTGCTATATTCTGAAGATTTTTACATCACTGACCTCTCTGGAGATCTGCAGAACATTGCTCCTCTACCTCCTGCCAGATACATAGTGATATATTCTGCAGATTATTACACCTCTGACCTCTCTGGAGATCTGCAGAACATTGCTCCTCTACCTCCTGACAGATACACAGTGATATATTCTGCAGATTATTACACCACTGACCTCTCTAGAGATCTGCAGAACATTGCTCCTCTACCTCCTGACAGATATATAGTGATATATTCTGCAGATTATTACACCCCTGACCTCTCTGGAGATCTGCAGAACATTGCTCATCTACCTCCTGACAGATACATAGTGATATATTCTGCAGATTATTACACCACTGACCTCTCTGGAGATCTGCAGAACATTGCTCTGTCCTCTCTACCTGTTGATAGATACATAGTGATATATTCTGCAGATTATTACACCACTGACCTCTCTGGAGATCTGCTGAACATTGCTCCTCTACCTCCTGACAGATATATAGTGATATATTTTGCGGATTATTACACCAATGACCTCTCTAGAGATCTGCAGAACTTTGCTCCTCTACCTCCTGACAGATACATAGTGATATATTCTGCAGATTATTACACCTCTGACCTCTCTGGAGATCTGCAGAACATTGCTCCTCTACCTCCTGACAGATACACAGTGATATATTCTGCAGATTATTACACCACTGACCTCTCTAGAGATCTGCAGAACATTGCTCCTCTACCTCCTGACAGATATATAGTGATATATTCTGCAGATTATTACACCACTGACCCCTCCGGAGATCTACAGAACATTGTTCCTCTACCTCCTGACAGATACATAGTGCTATATTCTGAAGATTTTTACATCACTGACCTCTCTGGAGATCTGCAGAACATTGCTCCCCCACCTCCTGCCAGATACATAGTGATATATTCTGCAGATTATTACACCACTGACCCCTCCGGAGATCTACAGAACATTGTTCCTCTACCTCCTGACAGATACATAGTGCTATATTCTGAAGATTTTTACACCACTGACCTCTCTAGAGATCTGCAGAACATTCCTCTCTCCTCTCTACCTCCTGCCAGATACATAGTGATATATTCTGCAGATTATTACACCACTGACCTCTCTGGAGATCTGCAGAACATTGCTCCTCTACCTCCTGACAGATACATAGTGATATATTCTGCAGATTATTACACCACTGACCTCTATAGAGATCTGCAGAACATTCCTCTCTCCTCTCTACCTCCTGCCAGATACATAGTGATATATTCTGCAGATTATTACACCACTGACCTCTCTGGAGATCTGCAGAACATTGCTCCTCTACCTCCTGACAGATACATAGTGATATATTCTGCAGATTATTACACCACTGACCTCTCTGGAGATCTGCAGAACATTGCTTCTCTACCTCCTGACAGATATATAGTGATATATTCTGTGAATTATTACACCACTGACCTCTCTGGAGATCTGCAGAACATTGCTCTGTCCTCTCTACCTCCTGCCAGATACATAGTGATGTAATCTGCAGAATATTACACCACTGACCTCTCTGGAGATCTGCAGAACATTGCTCATCTACCTCCTGACAGATACATAGTGCTATATTCTGCAGATTATTACACAACTGACCTCTCTGGAGATCTGAAGAACATTGCTCCTCTACCTCCTGACAGATACATAGTGATATATTCTGCAGATTATTACACCACTGACCTCTCTGGAGATCTGCAGAACATTGCTCTGTCCTCTCTACCTGTTGATAGATACATAGTGATATATTCTGCAGATTATTACACCACTGACCTCTATAGAGATCTGCAGAACATTCCTCTCTCCTCTCTACCTCCTGCCAGATACATAGTGATATATTCTGCAGATTATTACACCACTGACCTCTCTGGAGATCTGCAGAACATTGCTCCTCTACCTCCTGACAGATACATAGTGATATATTCTGCAGATTATTACACCACTGACCTCTCTGGAGATCTGCAGAACATTGCTTCTCTACCTCCTGACAGATATATAGTGATATATTCTGTGAATTATTACACCACTGACCTCTCTGGAGATCTGCAGAACATTGCTCTGTCCTCTCTACCTCCTGCCAGATACATAGTGATGTAATCTGCAGAATATTACACCACTGACCTCTCTGGAGATCTGCAGAACATTGCTCATCTACCTCCTGACAGATACATAGTGCTATATTCTGCAGATTATTACACAACTGACCTCTCTGGAGATCTGAAGAACATTGCTCCTCTACCTCCTGACAGATACATAGTGATATATTCTGCAGATTATTACACCACTGACCTCTCTGGAGATCTGCAGAACATTGCTTCTCTACCTCCTGACAGATATATAGTGATATATTCTGCAGAATATTACACCACTGACCTCTATAGAGATCTGCAGAACATTGCTCTGTCCTCTCTACCTGTTGATAGATACATAGTGATATATTCTGCAGATTATTACACCACTGACCTCTATAGAGATCTGCAGAACATTCCTCTCTCCTCTCTACCTCCTGCCAGATACATAGTGATATATTCTGCAGATTATTACACCACTGACCTCTCTGGAGATCTGCAGAACATTGCTCCTCTACCTCCTGACAGATACATAGTGATATATTCTGCAGATTATTACACCACTGACCTCTCTGGAGATCTGCAGAACATTGCTTCTCTACCTCCTGACAGATATATAGTGATATATTCTGCGAATTATTACACCACTGACCTCTCTGGAGATCTGCAGAACATTGCTCTGTCCTCTCTACCTCCTGCCAGATACATAGTGATGTAATCTGCAGAATATTACACCACTGACCTCTCTGGAGATCTGCAGAACATTGCTCCTCTACCTCCTGACAGATACATAGTGCTATATTCTGCAGATTATTACACAACTGACCTCTCTGGAGATCTGAAGAACATTGCTCCTCTACCTCCTGACAGATACATAGTGATATATTCTGCAGATTATTACACCACTGACCTCTCTGGAGATCTGCAGAACATTGCTTCTCTACCTCCTGACAGATATATAGTGATATATTCTGCAGAATATTACACCACTGACCTCTCTGGAGATCTGCAGAACATTGCTCTGTCCTCTCTACCTCCTGACAGATACATAGTGATATATTCTGCAGATTATTACACCACTGACCTCTCTGGAGATCTGCAGGACATTGCTCTGTCCTCTCTACCTCCTGACAGATACATAGTGATATATTCTGCAGATTATTACACCACTGACATCTCTGGAGATCTGCAGAACATTGCTCCTCTACCTCCTGACAGATATATAGTGATATATTCTGCGAATTATTACACCACTGACCTCTCTGGAGATCTGCAGAAAATTGATCTGTCCTCTCTACCTCCTGACAGATACATAGTGATATATTCTGCAGATTATTACACCACTGACCTCTCTGGAGATCTGCAGAACATTGCTCTGTCCTCTCTACCTCCTGACAGATACATAGTGATATATTCTGCAGATTATTACACCAATGACCTTTCTGGAGATCTGCAGAATGTTGCTCTGTCCTCTCTACCAGCTGATAGATACTTATTGATATATTCTGCAGATTATTACACCTATGACTTTCCCACACCCTTATGATCCCTGTAGATAAAAGGCTCCCTGGATAAATTCCCCAATATATATGTAACACCTGCAGAGAAAGCATTGTGTATAGAGGATGCTGCAGTTAATGTCAAGCAGGGACTCACATCAACAGACATTAGCACCTCTTCTTCTGAAGTGCAGTGGACTACATGTCCCAGCAACACTTGCTTCTCTATACCCCTGCAGCCTAGGAGAGGAGCAGGAGAGGGGAGCACTGATTGGCTGAGCAGGGGCTTGTGGGACAAGGCTGGGCAGGGAGGAGAGACAGTGGCCATTTTTGGAGAGACACATAGTCAGGAGATAGGGAGACTGTGAGTGCATTGCAGAGAGTAGAGAGTCCTGCACTGGGGCACACAGCACAGAGACCGAGAGACAGTCCTGACAGCCCAGCAGCTCACTGTATGAGAGGAAGAAATGCTGCAGCAGCATCCCCTCTGCAAAACAGCCTGATTCCAGGGAGGTTCCCTGCTCTGCAGCACTGGAGGATTTTGCCTGCCACTCCATTGTCTTCCACGCGTCTGAACGCTGCAGCCCCGAGCTGGATCCCGTGGGAATATCATCTTTGCTGCAAGAAGTAGTGAGTACACATTGCTGGAACTTATTGTGCTGATATTGAGGACTTAGTGAGAGAACTGTTCTTGAGAGGAATTCCAGTAATTAAGTGCACCAACGGTTACAGAAAAGCGCGCCAACGTCCGCGGCAACAGGGCCCCAACGTTTGGACTGTGTTCATTGCATTACTGCAGCCATTAGTAACATTATAATGTGACAGTAACAGTATAAGCGCGTGCCGGCTATTACCAGCAGTATAAGCGCGTGCCGGCTATCACCAGCAGTATAAGCGCGTGCCGGCTATCTCCAGCAGTATAAGCGCGTGTCGGCTATCACCAGCAGTATAAGCGCGTGTCGGCTATCACCAGCAGTATAAGCGCGTGCCGTCTATCACCAGCAGTATAAGCGCGTGCCGGCTATCACCAGCAGTATAAGTATGGGTGAGTGATCATTATCCTGTGTGGGTCACTGATATACTGTATATGTTTGGTGAAGATAGTATCCTAACCCTTTGTTATCCCCATAACCAGAGGCGTAGCTAGGTTCTCCAGCACCCGGGTCAAAGATTCAGTTTGGCGCCCCCCCCCCCCCACCAACCTCTTTCCCGACATCTCCTTCCCCCTCGCCGTGTTTGTTTTCTCTACCAATCGCGAGCATAAAAACATTTCTACATTTTACAAGCAATATGGTTCTATACACAACACCAGAACCAAGCTCACTACATATATAAAACACCAGCACAAATACAGCTCAATTTAGTGCAACCCCTGCCGTATAGGTGTGTACGGCGTAAAACTACAGCTCCCAGCATGGCCCAAACAATGATCTGGATATGCTGGGAGATGCCGTTTCACAAAAAATAAATCCTATCATAATCATCTCACTGCAGATCATACAGCGACTACAGTACTGATTAGAGGCAGAATAAACATTTACATTAAGTGACTCACCGGTGACGTCTCAGATTCTAGTTCTTTTTCTCCATCCGGTCCAGACCTCTATGATGACTTCTCCCAATCACAGCCCATTTCTGCAGTTTGCCGCTCACATGTCTTCAGCTTCTCACTTTTCCAACATTTCTGCACCTATAAATAAATATAAAGTTATCATTATACCACACACTACGCCCCTAAATATAATAGCGCCATACACTGCACCTCTAATTATAATAGCACCATACACCGTGTCACACACACACACACACACTGTGCCCCCTGTAGATAGTGCCTGCCATAGAGCCCCCTGTAGATAGTGCCTGCCATAGAGCCCCTGTAGATAGTGCCCCCATATAGACCACCCCTGTATATAGTGTCCCACATATAACTCCCCCTATAGTGCTCTACAGATAGCCCACCCCTGTATATAGCCCCCTGTAGATATAGCCCACCCCTGTATATAGTACTCTACAGATAGCCCAACCATGTATGTAGCCCCCCCTGTAGATATAGCCCACCCCTGTATATAGTGCTCCACATATAGTCCACCCCTGTATATAGTGTTTCACAGATAGCCCCCCTTGTACATATAGTCCACCCCTGTATATAGTGCTCCACTAGATAGTCCACCCCTGTATATAGTGCTCCACAGATAGCCCACCCTTGTATATAGTATATACAGGGGTGGGCTATCTGTGGAGCACTATATACAGGGGTGGGCTTTCTGTAGACCACTATAGGGGGAGCTATTTGTGGGATACTATATACAGGGGTGGGCTATATCTACAGGGGGACTATATAGAGGGGTGGGCTATATCTACAGGGGGACTATATCTACAGGGGTGGGCTATCTACAGGGGGACCATATCTACAGGGGGACCATATCTACATGGCTGGGCTATACACAGGGGTGGGCTATATCTACAGGGGTGGGCTATATCTACAGGGATGGGCTATATCTACAGGGGTGGGCTATATCTACAGGGGGACTATATCTACAGGGGGACTATATCTACAGGGGTGGGCTATCTACAGGGGGACCATATCTACAGGGGGACCATATCTACAGGGGTGGGCTATATCTACAGGGGTGGGCTATATCTACAGGGGTGGGCTATATCTACAGGGGTGGGCTATATCTACAGGGGGACTATATCTACAGGGGTGGGCTATCTACAGGGGGCCATATCTACAGGGCTGGGCTATACACAGGGGTGGGCTATATCTACAGGGCTGGGCTATATCTACAGGGGTGGGCTATATCTACAGGGGTGGGCTATATCTACAGGGGTGGGCTATATCCAGGGGTGGGCTATATCTACAGGGGTGGGCTATATCTACAGGGGTGGGCTATATCTACAGGGGTGGGCTATATTTACAGGGGTGGGCTATATCTACAGGGGGCTATATACTATATAGCCCCCCTGTAGCTATAGCTCACCCCTGTATATTGTGCTCCATAGATAGCCCACCCCAGTATATAGCCCCCCTGTAGATATAGTCCCCCTGTATATAGCCCAACCCCTGTAGATATAGTCCACCTGTATATAGCCCACCCCCTGTAGATATGGTCCCCGTGTAGATAGCCCACCCCAGTATATAGCCCCCCTGTAGATATAGTCCACCTGTATATAGCCCACCCCCTGTAGATATGGTCCCCCTGTAGATAGCCCACCCCAGTATATAGCCCCCCTGTAGATTTAGCCCACCCCCTGTAGATATAGCCCCCCTGTAGATATAGTCCCCCTGTAGATATAGTCCCCCCGCAGATACAGACACACACGTCTATTACAGTTAAAAAAGAATAAAAAATATTCAAACTCAACCCCCTGCGCAGGTCTCCAGGGGGTTGAACACAGCATCTATGAAAGGCACTGATTGGCTGGGAAGGATGACTTTCCCTGTCAGTCAGTCAGCGTCTTTCATCGACGGAAGCTTCACTGGTGCAAAAGGTACCAGTTGCTTCATTCGTGAAAAGGTGCTGAATGGCAGGGCACGGAACGTGCCCGGTCATTCATTGCTTCTAATTGTACCTCTCTCATTGCGACACAGGTACAATTATAGTGCAGGAGGAGGTAGCGCTGGCGCCCCCCTCTGAGCTGCGGCCGGGGCACGTGCCCCGCCTGAACCCCTCTAACTACGCCCCTGCCCATAACATTTCTGGGAATATTGATATGTGTTGTACCAGCCAGGCCTGGCATATAGCCCATGCCCACCACTAGGGGGTCAATCACACAGAACTGTAACTGTTATGTCATTTGTGCTTTATTTCTTTATTTGCATCATTCTTATTCAGATCGCCCTTGTTTACCTTTCCCTAAATAAAACGGTGTGTACTGAGCTCAGGTGGGGGTTTCCCGAGTCGACCCCTGGCAGAAGAGGAAGACCCTCCTGCTTTCGTATAGAGCTCCTAGCAAGATTTGGGTGGAGGCACTGCGCCATAGTGAGGTGAGAACTACAATACACCCTGCCTACAGAGGTCGGCCCAAAGGGGTGTTACACATATATTGTAATTGACAGATTTTGACATGATATTGATCACTTTTTAGCCCAACGTTTAGTTGATCTGTCCCAATCTCCACAGTAAAGTGTCCATAGGTCTCCACTAGACCGACAGGGGTAAAAATAAAGTGTCCTTTTGGCCTAAGTCAGGCTGGTATACGCTATTCCATACAACGGAATCCCTCAAGAAATGTACAATGCGTGGTATATGTTTTTAAGCATGGAAGACTATGGGTGAAGTATACCACTATATAGCATACGTCACAGGCCTCCGTTTCATGTATACGTCATAGGATTTACAATAGATTTTCATGACATGTATATCTTAAATTGATCCGTCGATGGGAGTCAGATGCCTGTGACAGATGCCTAACCGTGGCATCCCTCACCTATAGGCTATTATGGCATCCGTTTAACGTATATGTCTTGAAAGGGGTCATGAGAGATAATGACGCATACATTTAACGTACGCTATTGTAGTCTATGCTTGGCAGATGCCACTGTTTAGTATCGGTCACTGTCTATGTTTAACGTATATGTCGGGAGCTGTTCCTGGCATATACATTAAGTGGAGGCTAAAAACGTGATGTGATGGGGACTTATAGACTTTTCTAGACTGATATTCGTTGGAAACACAGTAAACTGTGATTTCTCGTGATCTAGTCCCCTGCAGGCCGTCTTCATCTCCGATAAAGGAGTTTCTAAGTACATTCTTTTCTATGACAATTAGCTGAAACAAAATAAAACATAATACTGTCCTCACTGTATGTCTTATATTCCCTGTATACTGTCCTCACTATATGTACTAAATTCCCAGTATCCTGTCGTCACTGTATCTCCTATATTCCCTGTATACTGTCCTCACTGTATGTCTTATATTCCCTGTATATTGTCCTCACTATATGTACTATATTCCCAGTATACTTTCCTCACTGTATCTCCTATATTCCCTGTATACTGTCCTCACTATATGTACTAAATTCCCAGTATCCTGTCCTCACTGTATCTCCTATATTCCCTGTATACTGTCCTCACTACATGTACTATATTCCCAGTATACTTTCCTCACTGTATCTCCTATATTCACTGTATACTGTACTCACTATATGTAGTTTTCCATGTATACTGTCCTCACTATACGTACTAAATTCCCACTATCCTGTCCCCACTGTATGTCCTATATTTCCAGTATATTGTCCTTACTGTATGTACTATGTTCTCTGTATATTCTCCTCACTGTATATAGTATAATCTCTGTATATTATCCTTACTGTATGTTCTATATTCCCTGTATACTGTCCTCACTATAGGTACTATATTCCCAGTATACTGTCCTCCCTGGATGTCCTATATTCCCTGTATACTGTCCTCACGCTATGTACTTTTTTCCCAGTATACTGTCCTCACTGTATGTCTTATATTCCCTGTATACTGTCCTCACTATATGTATTATATTCCCAGTATACTGTCCTCACTATATGTAGTAAATTTGCAGTATCCTGTCCCCACTGTATGTCCTATATTCCCTCTATACTATCCTCACTACATGTACTATATTCCCAGTATACTTTCCTCACAGTATGTCCTATATTTTCTGTATACTGTCTGCACTGTATGTCCTATATTCCCTGTATACTGTCCGCACTGTATGTCCTATATTCCCTGTATACTGTCCTCATTATATGTACTAAATTCCCAGTATCCTGCCATTACTGTATGTCCTATATTCCCTGTATGCTGTCCTCACTGTATGTCCTATATTCCCTGTATGCTGTCCTTACTGTATGTACTATATTCTCTTTATATTGTATTCTCTGTATGTGTTATATTCCCTGTATTCTTTCCTCACTATATGTACTATATTCCTTGTATACTGTCCTCACTACATGTAATATATTCCCAGTATACTGTCCTCACTATATGTACTAAATTCCCAGTATACTTTCCTCAAGTATGTCCTATATTTTCTGTATACTATCCTCACTGTATGTCATATATTCCCAGTATTCTGTCCTCACTGTATGTCCTATATTCCCTGTATACTGTCCTCACTGTCTGTCCTATATTCCCTGTATGCTGTCCTTACTGTATGTACTATATTCTCTGTATATTATATTCTCTGTATGTCTTATATTCCCTGTATACTGTCCTCACTATATGTACTATATTCTCTGTATACTGTCCTCACTGTATGTCCTATATTCCCAGTATACTGTCCTCACTATATGTACTATTTTTCCGGTATACTGTCCTCACTATATGTAATATATGCCCTGTATACTGTCCTTACTGTATGTCCTATATACTTTGTATATTGCCCCCACTTCTATGTCCTATATTCCGTGTATACTGTCCTCACGCTATGTACTTTTTCCGAGTATACTGTCCTCACTGTATGTCTTATATTCTCCGTATATTGTCCTCACTGTATGTCTTATATTCCCTGTATTCTGTCCTCACTGTATGTCCTACATTCCCTGTATACTGTCCTCACTACATGTACTATATTCCCAGTATACTTTCCTCACAGTATGTCCTATATTTTCTGTATACTATCCTCACAGTATGTCCTATATTCCCAGTATACTGTCCTCACTGTATGTCCTATATTCCCTGTATACTAGGTCATTGTATGTCCTATATTCCCAGCATACTGTCCTCACTGTATGTCCTATATTCCCTGTATACAAGGCTCATTGTATGTCCTATATTCCATGTATATTGTCCTCACTGTATGTCCTATATTTCCTGTATACTGTCCTCACTGTATGTCCTTAATACTGTCCTCACTATATGTATTATACTCCCAGTATATTGTCCTCATTTAATGTCCTATATGCCTTGTATACTGTCCTCACTGTATGTCCTATATTCCCTGTATATTGTCCTCACTGTATGTACTATATTATACTCCCAGTATATTGTCCTCATTTAATGTCCTATATGCCTTGTATACTGTCCTCACTGTATGTCTTATATTCCCTGTATACTAGCCTCATTGTATGTCCTATATTCCCTGTATACTGTTCTCACTGTCTATCCGAGGGGTCTCAAACTCGGCCGGGTAAGTGGGCCGCATATAGAAAAAATGGGAAGTTGACGGGCCGCATTACTTTCAAATTTGATACAATACAAAATTGTCAATCAATTAGTTATTTGATCTACTATAACACTATATTACTATCATAATAATACTACATTACTATAATAATACTACATTACTATAATAATAATACTACATTACTATAATAATAATACTACATTACTATAATAATACTACATTACTATAATAATAATAATACTACATTACTATAATAATACCGCTAGGTTTAAAATTTTTAGATATTTCTCCACGTGCTTATTTCAACAATTCAGTTTTCCAGTTTGTGTCGCTAAATGCAGTCCGGCGGCTCAGTTGGCAGCGTTTGGCAGACACACATTTCAAGATTGGGCAGTCCCTTTTTAGACCGTGCCACAGTGCCCTCTGTAGATAATGCCACAGTGCCCTCTGTAGATAATGCCACAGTGCCCTCTGTAGATAATGCCACAGTGCCCTCTGTAGATAATGCCACAGTGCCCTCTGTAGATAATGCCACAGTGCCCTCTGTAGATAATGCCACAGTGCCCTCTGTAGATAATGCCACAGTGCCCTCTGTAGATAATGCCACAGTGCCCTCTGTAGATAATTCCACAGTGCCCTCTGTAGATAATTCCACAGTGCCCTCTGTAGATAATGCCACAGTGCCCTCTGTAGATAATGCCACAGTGCCCTCTGTAGATAATTCCACAGTGCCCTCTGTAGATAATGCCACAGTGCCCTATGTAGATAATGCCACAGTGCCCTCTGTAGATAATGCCACAGTGCCCTCTGTAGATAATGCCACAGCGCCCTTTGTAGATAAAGCCACAGTGCCCACTGTAGATAAAGCCACAGCGCCCACTGTAGATAATGCCACAGCGCCCTCTGTAGATAATGCCACAGTGCCGTCTGTAGATAATGCCACAGTGCCCTCTGTAGATAATGCCACAGTGCCCTCTGTAGATAATGCCACAGTGCCCTCTGTAGATAATGCCTCAGTGCCCTCTGTAGATAATGCCACGTTGCCCTCTGTAGATAATGCCACGGTGCCATCTGTAGATAATGCCACGGTGCCCTCTGTAGAAAATGCCACGGTGCCCTCTGTAGATAATGCCACAGTGCCGTCTGTAGATAATGCCACAGTGCCGTATGTAGATAATGCCACTGTGCCGTCTGTAGATAATGCCACTGTGCCGTCTGTAGATAATGCCACTGTGCCGTCTGTAGATAATGCCACTGTGCCGTCTGTAGATAATGCCACTGTGCCGTCTGTAGATAATGCCACTGTGCCGTCTGTAGATAATGCCACTGTGCCGTCTGTAGATAATGCCACTGTGCCGTCTGTAGATAATGCCACTGTGCTGTCTGTAGATAATGCCACTGTGCCGTCTGTAGATACTGGACAGCGATGTCAGAGGCTTCCCCAGAGTCCCGGAGCAGAGCCTATACTAGCGTTTTGCCCAAGACTCCAGCTCTGGGGAAGCCCCAGACATACTAGCGCTCTGCCTGGGACTCTGCATATATGGACAGCGATGTCAGGGAATTCCACAGAGTCCCGGAGCAGAGGCTATACTAGCGCTCTGCACGGGACTCTGGCTCTGGGGAAGCCCCAGACATCGCTGTCCATATGTGGACATCGATGTCAGGGAATTCCACAGAATCCCGGAGCAGAGCCTGCACTAGCGGCTCTGTGTCCCACGGGCCGCAGATGACAGCATCAGGGGCCACATGCGGGCCGCTTGCTTGAAACCCCTGCTTTAGAGGGTAATTTATTTATTTTTTAACTTTGTGTACATAAAAATAAACCTTTGTTTTACATCCCCTTAGGGGACTTGACCCAGCAATCATTGCATCGCTTGCATGATACTATTGCACTACTAATGTACTGAAGTATATTGTGATCCCTGCCGGAGGCAAGTCTTAATAGTAGTGTAGAGATGGCAGACCTGGGGCCCCTCATTAGGGCCCCGGGTTGCCATGCCAATCATCGGCAGCCTGCGATCGCGCCGTTGAGTTGGGCGATAGACTATTAGAGCGGGTCACCAGTCTTCTTAACACCTCAGATGCCACAGTCGCTATTGTGAGCCCAGAGCTAAGCAAAGCTGGACAGAGGGCGGTCATGATGGTTCTGGGCCTGCAAGGGGTCAAGTAGAGGGGTATTGTGATTATAGATTGGTGACTGGGTTTAAGTTAGGAACGTGGCTGGGGGTATTGGAGGTGGAGTTAGGGAATATATATATATATATATATATATGTATATATATATATATATATATATATATAGGTAGTAGGCAAGGAAGCCATTTTATGGCTTGAAAAAGTTTGTGAGGAGAAGGTGTGTGCAGCCAGTGTCAGGGTAGCCATCAGTTTTTGTGTCAGTTTAGGGCCTAGACTATAGATGGAGGGCTTAGAGCAGTTGCTGGAGAGGATTAGGGTACAGGCAGTGGAGAAGGGGCTAGGGTGGGTGCAGGAGCAGTTAGGGGCCCTTGTGGGGTCTCCTTTAGGGTGTCCCCCCAGGGCTCTGCGTTCCAGGTCGCCTGAGCGCCTCAGCCCTACATCGCCCGTTCCACGGTGCAGACGGAGTGTGACCCCCCCCCTTACCTGCTGTGGAGGTTCCGGAGGCCGGGAGCAGTGGCGTGGACGGTCCGAGGCCGGTGGGGGAGATGGCGGCAGTTTCCGGTGTGCGGGTGAGGGCATCATGAAGGAGCGGTCGGGCTACTGGCATCCAGAGCAGCGTGCGGCGGGCAGTCGGCCCGTGTGACCGCAGTCGAATGAAGAGGCCGATAGAGCAACATGGGCCCGGTCGGCAAGAAAGGCTTCCTTCATTGGCGGTTCAGCAGACGGAGGCGTCTTCTTCTGCCTTCAGCGCGGCAAGCTCACCTGGAGAGCCCGCCTGGAGCTCGTCCAGGGGACCGGAGGCAGGTCAGGATGGTGCGGCTGCAGGGGTGAGTGTTCATGGCGCTCCCGCAGTGCCATCTGCTGGATGGGAGGCATGAGACAGTATTACACCAGAGGCGTAGCTAGGTTCTCCAGTACCCGGGGCAAAGATTCAGTTTGGCGCCCCCCCCAACCTCTTTCCCGACATCTCCTTCCCCCTCGCAATGTTTGTTTTCTCTACCAGTCGACGTGTCATTTCTTTTCCACATTTCTTTTTATGTAACTCGAGCATAAAAACATTTGTACATTTTACAAGCAATATAGTTCTATACACAACACCAGAATAGTGCTCAGTACATAAATACAGCCCCAGAACCAAGCTCAGTACATATATAAAGCACCAGCACAAATACAGCTCAATTTAGTGCAACCCGTGACGTATAGGTTCACACTAAATTGTTTCCAGCTCCCAGCATGGCCCGAACAATGGTAAGGATATGCTGGGAGATGCTGTTTCATAAAAAAACAAAAATCACACCACCCATCATCTCTCTGCAAATCATACAGTGATTACAGTGCTGATTAGAGGCAGAATATTAGATATAGCCCACCCCTGTATATAGTGCTCCACAGATAGCCCCCTGTAGATATAGCCCACCCTGTATATAGTGCTCCACAGATAGCCCACCCCAGTATATAGCCCCCCCCCCTGTAGATAAATCCACACCCGTAGATAATGCCACACACTTTTTTATTACGATAAAATAACAAACTATTCAAACTCACCTTAATCCCGTTCCCACGCCGTCCGGCAGCAAAGGAGACCTGCTCTCTTCTGTGCAGGTCTCCTGGGGTTGGACGCTTCTCTGTCAATCAGCGTCTTTCAACGATGCAAGCGGCGCAAAGTATCGAGCCGCTTCACTTGTAGAAAGGCGCTGACTGTATGGCCGGCAGTGGCGGATTAAGTAGACCATAGGCCATGGGCTGTTCCACAAACTTGGGCCCCCCTTCCCTACCACCGCTCTGCCGTGTCTATAGTGAACACCACCTTTTTGTGTGAGCATTGACAAATGGTTGTTACGATTCCCCTTGTTAAAGGGCTGTGTCCCCACATACTGACAGTCTCCAACCATCGCTGACCGTATCACACTGTGTAGGGACACATCCTCCTGACAATGGGAATGGTAACACGCATTTGTCTATTAGCTCTGGGTACACAGAAATATGTAGAATACAAGGATTACCTGCAACAGACATGTCAGGAGAGGAGATCCCCTATAGATCCAGTGACGTCTTCTCTGATGGGAGCCGTTTTCTTTTCTTCTCCATCTGGCACAGACCGTTATGGCGACTTCTCCTGATTAGACATCTTTGCCCATCACTTCTGCAGCCATTTCCAGCCCCTATAGAAACACACAAATTTAGACACCCAGGCCCAGGCCCATACATTAAAGGGGTGGTGCGGGCACAGACCGTTTTTTATACTGATGACCTATCCACGTGCCTGGACAACCCCTTTTACTCATACTAATAAAATTGGAACACAGACTAGATTATAGAATACCTACAGACCCCAGACCTTCTAAACTATTGCAGTCCCCAGACCAGACCCCCTAAACAAATACAGACCCCCATCACAAGCAACCTGAATAAATACAGACCTCAGACCGGACCCCTAAATACGGACACCAGACCTGACCCCCTACACTAATAATGACCCCAGACCTGACTCCCTTAATACAGACCTCAGACCAGACCCCCTAAATGAATACAGACCCCCTAAATAAAGACCCCAAAACTAATACAGACCCCTAAATACAGACCCCATAAACAAATACAGATCACACCCCCAAATACAGACCCCCTAAATACCGACACAGACCTCAAACTAAAACAGACCCCCTAAATACCGACCCCAGATCACTTAAACTAACACAGACCCCTAAATATACAGACCCTAAATCCCTTAATCTAATACAGACCCCAGACCAGACCCCCTAAATACAGACCCCTTAAACTAATAGACACCAGACCTCCTAAATACAGACCCCACACACACCCCCTAAATACAGACCCCACACCAGACCCCTAAATACAGTCCCCACACCAGACCCCTAAATACAGTCCCATTAAACAAATCAATCCCCTTATACTTACATAGTCAGTCTTCTCTGTGGAGTCGCTGCTGCTGCTGCTGCTGCTGCTGCTGGAAGTCCTGCGGTCATGTGACCAGCAGGTCTCTAAGCAATAGTAAGAACTTCAGAGATGAGGTCATGTGACCAGCAGGTCTCTAAGCAATAGTAAGAACTTCAGAGATGAGGTCATGTGACCAGCAGGTCTCTTAGGCCTCATTCACACGGCAGGGTTTCCCGGCCGGGTGCCGGCCGTTCATAAATCGGCCGGCACCCGGCTGCATTAGGAATAATAGACCCCTAATGGGGCTATTCACACGACCGATTTTTTGACGGCCGGAAAATCCGGCCGTCAAAAAATAGGACATGCTCTATCTTTGCCCGGACACCCGGCCGCCCGGCTCCCATAGAAGTCTATGGGGCCGGGTATTACACGGCCATCACCGGAATGTGTTCCGAGTGATGGCCGGGTTTCCCGGCGCTTGCGCTCTATCTCCTCCTCCTCACAGCGCAGAGTGCATGTGAGGAGGAGGAGTTGATGCCATTCTGACGAATGGCATCGCTGTACACTGTGTTGCAGGGCCGGGGTGTACAGCAGGTGGAGGGAGCGCTGCGCTGGCTCCCTTCCCCTGCTTGTTAAAAGCACCCTGGCTCGGCGACACCTTCGATGGCGCCGCTAGTAGTAGTAGCAGCAGCTGCTGCGGCTGCTACTACTGTAGCGACGCCACTATAGCAGAGCGGGGAGGTATCTCCCCGCTCTGCTATGTGCTAGCCGCACTTTAGCTCCTTGAAGGAGCGGAATCCCCGTGTTTTCGGGGATTCCGCTCCCGGACAGAGCGCTTGATGTCTCTGTCCATATCTGGGCAGTGACATCAGGGGAAACTCCTGAAGCGGAATCCCCGAACACATGGGGATTCCCCTTCAGGAGCTGCCGCTGATGTCACTGTCCGGATCTGCCCGGCCCGGCACGGATGCATAACTTTATGCAAACCGGCCGGGCAAAATGGCCGATTTTACCGGCCGACACTCGGGCTCGGGAACGACCCGGTCGTGTGAATCCCGCCTAAGCAATAGTAAGAACTTCAGAGATGAGGTCATGTGACCAGCAGGTCTCTAAGCAATAGTAAGAACTTCAGAGATGTGGTCATGTGTCCAGCAGGTCTCTAAGCAATAGTAAGAACTTCAGAGATGAGGTCATGTGACCAGCAGGTCTCTAAGCAATAGTAAGAACTTCAGAGATGAGGTCATGTGACCAGCAGGTCTCTAAGCAATAGTAAGAACTTCAGAGATGAGGTCATGTGACCAGCAGGTCTCTAAGCAATAGTAAGAACTTCAGAGATGAGGTCATGTGACCAGCAGGTCTCTAAGCAATAGTAAGAACTTCAGAGATGAGGTCATGTGACCTTATGTCTAAAGGTCCTTTTGCAGGACATACACAATGCAGTTTTATCGCGTTTTTTTGCAGCGATTTGCGGCAAAATCGCGACAAAACTACAATGTACCTTGATAATCCGCCATTGATGGCCGGGCACATGGCCCCCCCCCGCCATCCCCAGCTACGCTCCTGATTACACCCTGTAGTAAAAAAAACGCTTCGTGAAATAAAAAGTTCATGTCACTTCTTGAGTCCTTTTTGGAGCCGTTTTTCATTGTGTCAATAAAAAAACAGCTTAAGAAAAAAACGCATCAAAAACGTTTGCTTAAGAAGCAGCTGAAAATCAGAGGCCGTTTTCCCTTAAAAACATCCGCATTTTACAGCCGATTTTACTTTAGCGTGTGAACATACCCTCAGCGTAAACACTGTTGATTTTCGAAAACTGATTTAATTGCGTATTATAGTAACCGCAGAGTGGATGAAATTTGAACAAATATGCTGAGAAACCGTTTCATAAATTGACCTGCGGTGCGTTTTTTTAATCCGCATCCTGTCACTTTATGCTGCGGAATCGCTGCTCTTCTCTTTCAGGTTTTTTCCATTGAATTTAATGGGGGGTAAAACTCGCAACAAATAGGCAAATGTTGTGATTTTTGCAATGGAAAAGCTGTGATTCCGCCTGCAAAAATCACGAATCCGAAAAAAGTGTTTTTTTTCTAGCATTATTTCCGCAGTGGAGATTCCAAACGAAAAACTGCACCACAATTCTGTGCATTTTTTCTGGTGAAATTCCCTGCGGCTCCCATGGCGGATACGCTGTGTACTTTTACGCAGCGTACCCCCCCTGTGTGCCCTTACCCTATACGTTACATACATCTACTATTCAGGAGGGGAGGCCTCGCAGCAATTCATTAGTAATGTGAGAGGCCAATGTGGTTACTGTTGTGATACCGCCATAAATAGGGAAACCGCCGCTTATCTTCTATCAATCACATTATCTCACCCGTCCAGTATGATGAAGACACTAACAGAACATTAAAACGTGGATATTGGGCGAGTCTTTATCTTTACAATTAACTCGCTGACAGAAATAAAAAGACTTAAAGCGCTGTCGTTTCAAAGAAACCAAATCACCCCATAAGGCCCCATGCACATGACCGTATTTTTGTCCACCCGTAAATACTGGCATAAATACGGGTCCTCGGTCACACGTATTCGACCCGTATTCCACCCGTATTTACGGGCACGTTTTTGGCTGCAAAATTGCACTGAACTAATCGGCAGCCCCTTCTCTCTATCAGTGCAGGATAGAGAGAAGGGACACCCCTTTCCGTAATAAAAGTAAAGGAAATTCATACTTACCCGGCCGTTGTCTTGGTGACGCGTCCCTTTCTTGACATCCAGTCCGACCTCCCTGGATGACGCGGCAGTCCATGTGACCACTGCAGCCAGTGATTGGCCTGTGATTGGCTGCAGCGGTCACATGGGCTGTAACGTCATCCCAGGAGGCCGGACTGGAGGAAGAAGCAGGGAGTTCTGGGTAAGTATGAACGTCTTTTTTTTTTTTTTTTTTTTTTTTTACAGTTTTATCTATATTGTGATCGGTAGCAACTGTCCAGGGTGCTGAAACAGTTACTGCCGATCGTTTAACTCTTTCAGCACCCTGGACAGTGACTATTTACTGACGTCGCCTAGCAACGCTCCCGTAATTACGGGTGCACACACGTAGTCACCCGTAATTACGGGAGCCCCATAGACTTCTATTGGCTGCCCGTGCCGTAATTACGGGCTGAAATAGGACATGTTCTATCTTTTTCAACAGCACGGGCACCTTCCCGTAAGCATACGGGGAGGTACCCGTGACCAATAGAAGTCTATGGGGCCGTAATTACGGGAGTTTTTACGGTCATGTGCATGGGGCCTAAATCTGTAATGTCACTATTTTTCTGTTTGAGATGGAATAAATCATTTCCTTTCCACACACATATTTATTTGTGTGTGTGTGTGTGTGTGTGTGTGTGTGTGTGTGTGTATATATATATATGTATATATAGAAAAAAGCAGAGGATTGGAGCAGCACTGTGAACAAATGCCTGACTAGGCTGGTGCAAAGCTTCAAAAATAAAGGCGTGACCTCTCCTTATGTGTTAGATATCCAAAAAAGTGAACGTGAAGCAGCACTCAAATACAGTGACTTGAAAATGCCTTCATAGAGGAGGTGAAACGTTGTGGTTCCATGTTGGATGAATAAATTCACTTTATTTGAGTGCTGCTTCACGTTCTCTTTTTTGGATATATATATATATATATATATATATATATATATAATGTATAACATATAACCGCTTGTTGCTTTATTAAAACAAACACAAAAACCGTCATTGGTTTGGTCCGAGCCTACCCTTGTAGTTTACCTAGTGGTACAAACCAGTTGGAAGCTTCTGATTGGACGCTTTGAATGATCCCATCCTCAGAGCTCCTCTGCACCAGCCGTCTCCATGGAACTGCAGGTGTCAGTTGGTGTCAGTTGAGCGGATAATAGACAGCGAGAGACTTGAGATCTGTGTAAGAGACGATGTTTAGGGACGGCCTTAAGTGTGTGTGACCTGTACGAGTGCACGGGGCGCTGCACCCTCCCAGCATGTAGGGGGCACCACTGGGCTCTGCCACTATTCTGTCCTCTCCTCCTCGTTACACACATGGAGGAAACAAGAGCCGAGGAGCAAGAGCAGAGGAGGAAGCTCCGTCACAGCCCGTCCTGCAAGAAACCTGTGATCCTGTCAGCAAGAAGAGATGTAAGTGTCTATGTGTGTGTATGTCTCTGTGTTCGTGTGTGTATATGTTCCAGTATGTGTGTGTGTGTGTATATATATGTATATATGTCTCTATGTTAGTGTGTATATATGTGTGCCTCTGTGTGTGTATATATGTGTGGGTATAGTTATCAGAGTGTGATATCTGTGGTGTTACATAGGACTGCAGGTGACATCTACTACATTATCTGCACAGTGTATATATGGGTATGTATATGAATGTGTGTTTGTGTTTGTATATATGTTCCTGTGTGTGTGTGTGTGTGTGTGTGTGTGTGTGTGTGTGTGTGTGTGTGTGTGTGTGTGTCTGTGTGTATATATATATTTGCCTGTTTGTCTAAATATGTCCCTCTATGTATGTGCAGTATATATGTTCCTGTGTGTGTGTGTGTGTGTGTGTGTGTGTGTCTGTGTGTATATATATATTTGCCTGTTTGTCTAAATATGTCCCTCTATGTATGCGCAGTATATATGTTCCTGTGTGTGTGTGTGTGTGTGTGTGTGTGTGTGTGTGTCTGTGTGTATATATATATATTTGCCTGTTTGTCTAAGTATGCCCCTCTATGTATGTGCAGTATATATGTTCCTGTGTGTGTGTGAGTGTGTGTATATATTCCAGAATGTGTATATATATATATATATTTGCCTGTTTGTCTAAATATGTCCCTCCTATGTATGTGCAGTATATATGTTCCAGTATGTGTCTATATATGTGGTTAACTTTTGGTTTGTGGAGGGCGGCAACAGAGAATCCCGCAGAGGGCGCCATCCAACCTAAGACCGGCCCTGACGGTATTTATATATAAGTGAGCGCAAATATAGCAGCTAAGAGCTTTTATAATGTGACATCTAGTCATGAAATCCATGAAATATGGACAGAACCGGAGGAAAGTCTCTCAGCTTATGTGAAGCAGTAAATGACTCTACAACTTGTAATGTTTATACAAGGACCTTCCCAAGAAACGTTCCTCATCCTCTGTTGTAATATTATACAATGAGCGGACCTGACGTTCTATCTGGTAATGATTGTTACTTCACGGTCCAGTCACTAGTACAGCTGTAAGGAAGGCGAGGACTACAGGCAGGAGAAGAACACAGAGACATAAGACACTAAGGGGGGGGTCATTTATCAACTCTTCTACGCCAGGCGTAGAAAAGTCGCAAAAGGTATTAAAAGTCGCATTTTTGATGCAAATTGCAATTGTTGCCCTTTTTTTGCGCCACTTTCCACACTTTTGTAGAAATGGGGCGTGGTCGAGGGGAAAGGGGTGTGGTCACTAAGCCAACAAATGTATTATGATTCTCCCAGAAAAGTGGCATAAATTATAGTGGAAATCTACGCCAGCTCCTCGCTAACGTATATTTCACTCCATGGGGCATAGCAAGGTGGAGGCCCGCGCTGGACCTCGCAGATCTGGCACAGTTTAGAATTTTCTGTAAAAGCAGAATGAGCCATTACAGAAGAGAGAAAGCAGAATACATTGGGACCCTAAAGAGGTCAGGAGCTTTAAATTGTTTGGGTTTTCCGGAAAAAAATCATCTTCTGTGCGTGAATATAACCTTAAAGAACCAGTTCCTGTTGTTCAACCCCTTAACTGCTTCCCGCAAAATGTTGTGTCAGATATGACATAGTGCGAGGGGTGATGTATGGAGCGCTCACGCGCTGTGCGTGTACCATACGCTGCGGCTGTCAGCTGTGTATTACAGATGACACCCGGGACTAACGGCCAGAAACAGTGATCGCGCTGATTTCTGGCTGTTTAACCCCTCAAATGCTGTGGTCAATCACGACGGCAGTATCTGAGGTGTTAAAAAGAGGGGGCGGCCCCCTCTGACAGCTCGTCACTCCCACCCGCAATGAGATCGCTGGGTCACTATGGTTGTCATGGCAGCCCAGGGCCTAATGAAGGCCCCCAAGACTGCCTTCACTCTGCCTCTCCTAAGCCCTGCATGTGGCAGGGCTTAAAGTGTAGCTAAACGTTTAAGAAACTTCTGACATGTCATAGTGACATGTCAGAGGTTTTGATTGGTGGGGTTCCGAGCACTGAGACCCCCACTAATAGCTAGAATGAAGCAGCTGAAGTTCTCGTGTGAGCGCTCAGCCGCTTCATGTCTGTTCGGCTTTTTCCGGAAACCAATGTATCGGAGAAAGTCTAAGAGCCCGTACCGAGCGCTTCAGCTCCGTACTTTTAGCGATAGGTGGGGTCTCGGTGCTTGGACCTCCACCAATCAAAACTTCTGACATGTCACTATGACATGTCAGAAGTTTGTTAAACGTTTAGCTGCACTTTAACAGAAGCCTGTGGAAATGACAATATACTGCAATACATTAGTATTGCAGTGTATAGAAGAGGCTGGACGCAGCTGCAGGCTTAAGGGAAGCCGACATGACCGTCCTGGTAGGGAAAGGGTTAATGTTACGAGGTCAGGGAAAGTTGAAGGAGCTGAAGGAGGGACGGGGAGGAGTTAAGGGGGGCGGGGGGGCCGTTACTGCGCTTCCCGCTGTTTCTCGGCATTGAGCCGGAAGCAGCGGGAGGAGTAACACACAGTAAGCAAAGCTCCCCGTTGCCCGGTTTTTTAGCAATGGCAGAGGCCCTGATTTTAGAGCGGCTGCGCGCCGCTGCTGTGCACCACGGTCCCGGATGGCTGGAGGAGACCGTGGCTGCATTAACGCGGATCCCGGACGCCGTTTCGCCACGTCGGGCACGGCGTTCGGGGTCTGTTGTAAGGGACAGGCTCCCCTCCCCCGGCCCCCCTACGAGCATGGCTATGGCGGCGGGGGGGGAGTCGGCAATAAACGCTCCTGCGGTGGGCAGGCAGAGAGCGGTGGCAGGGGTGACGGCGATGCAGGCTGTGTCGACCCGTCCCTCTCGGCGGTCCCGACCTCCAGAGCGCCTTAGTCCGGAGGTAGTCCCGCGGACACGGCGTCGCAGAGGGAGCCCGATCCCGGACGCTGCAGGCCAGGCAGCTGGGAGGACCGCCCCTTCCCAGGCCCTGCGTCCTGGCAGGAATCCCAGGCCGCGACGGGGTCCGGCGGTAAGCAGGGAGTCGCAGGCTGGGCTCCCTGTCACCCCTCCCCCATCAGATGGAAGATGTCGAGAGCAAGGTACGGCCGCCCCGCATGGTGATGTTCCGGCCAGGGGGCAGGCTTCGTCAGGATCGTCTAGACGGACGACTAGATCTGCAGCGACGTCGAGGCAACAGGTCCGGTCGGAAGTCTGGGTCCCGGCGGTCGGGCGGCAGGTTGCCGGCCCATCGGTCAGCGCGTCCTCATCCCCTTTCCGAAGATGTCGTTGGGAGGGACAGTCGTCGGCGAGAGAAGAACTGGAGGAAGGTGAACTGGACGTCTATCGTCGAGGTCAGGATGGTCCGGCTGACGGGAACACAGCGCCTGTGCAGCCCGGTGAGTGTATAACTCCATTATTGTCTTATCCAGCGATTTTTATGTCGGGTGTCGGCGGGGGGGCTGCTAGCATAGCATCGGGGGCCGGTAGTGGCGCGGGCGGACGCGACGGAGCGGGTTTGGCAGATTTAGTGGGTTGCTTACGGGAGCTGGTGGGGCGCCTTGATAGGGCCGCGGCGCCGGTAGTAACGGAAGTGTCCCCTGCGGTAGTTTGGGAAGGCCCCAGGGACGTGGGATCGTTGCAGGCGCGTCCTGTGGTGGCGGTTAGAGAGGCGGTCGCGGTGTCGGTGCAGACTGAGGCACAGAAGGACGGCGATCGAGTGCGCATGGACGATCGTGCTCGGGGGGAGGTGTATGTTTGTTTTGAGGGTCCGTTGGGGGCGCATTTAAAGCAGGAGGTGCGTGATCGGATCTGGAAAGATGAATACGTTGAAATTTTTTCTCTCTTGCCGCTGGCTAAATTCAATTTGGATAAGAGCAAGCGGGATGAGAGTAAAAAGGACGAGGAGGAACGGCGGCGGTATAGGATTATCCCGCAGACGTTCGTTAATTGGTCGCAGGCGTTCGCCATATTGGCTAGTGTGATAGGGGAAAAGGCGCCGGAAAATTGTTCGGCGTTATTTTGTTATTTTGATGCGATTGGGGAGGCTCATAGGGCGTATGGGGGTCAGGCGTGGCTGCGATATGATGAGCAATTCCGTCAGCGGAAGGCGGTTCGGCCGGCGATTCGGTGGGACCAGAAGGATATTGCTCTCTGGTTGCGGGTTACGGCTCCGGTTAGGCAGCCCTTTCCCGGGAGCGGTGGCCAGGGAGGCCAGTCTAGTCAGAGTGGACCAAGCGGCGGGGGAAAGGCGGGGTTTTGCTGGCAATTCAATGAAGGCCAGTGCAAGTTTGGGGCCACGTGCAAGTTCAAGCACGTGTGCTCCGAGTGTAATGGTGCATCACACGGGGCGGCAAAATGTCTGCGAAAAAAGAGGTCCGGGAACCAGCACGGGGCTGGTCAAGGGGGTGTCGCCGGTGAGGGTGGAAAGGATGGCCCTTTATCTAAATGAGTATCCGGATAGGGCGGCAGCTAGGTTGCTTTATGAAGGGTTTAGTGTTGGTTTTGTTATTCCTCCGCCTCCTTATGAGGTTCCGGTTACGCGGAGAAATTTAAAATCGGCTTACTTGCATGCGGAAGTCGTGTCGGAAAAGTTGTTAAAAGAAGTTTCGTTGGGGCGCATGTCGGGGCCATTTGTGGAGTCGCCGGTGAAAGATTTAGTTGTGTCCCCTTTGGGTATTGTCCCTAAACGCGAGCCCGGAAAGTTTCGTTTGATTCAACAGTTATCGTATCCCAAAGGTTCGTCGGTAAATGACGGGATTGATCACGAGTTGTGCTCCGTAGTTTATACCTCATTCGATAAGGCGGTGGGGTTAGTGCGGGCTGCGGGTCCTGGGGCGCTGCTAGCAAAAACTGACATCGAGGCGGCGTTCAGGTTGTTGCCGGTCCATACAGAAAGCCAACGGCTGTTGGGTTGTTTTTGGAATGGGGCCTTTTACGTGGATCAGTGCCTTCCGATGGGGTGTTCCCTTTCTTGTGCATACTTCGAGGCGTTTAGTAGCTTCGTGGAGTGGGTAAAGAGGGGAGTATCCGGGGTCGACTCGTTGATCCATTACTTAGATGATTTGTTATGCGTTGGCCCGGGGGGGTTCGCCGGTTTGCGGTAATTTGCTTCATGCTCTACAGAAGGTGGCGAGGGATTTTGGGATTCCTTTGGCGCCGGAAAAAACGGAGGGCCCGGTAGCGACGATTTGTTTTTGGGAATCGAAATAGACTCGGTGGCAATGGAGTGTCGTCTCCCGGCGGATAAGTTGGGTGCTTTGAGGCTGGAGGTTCAACGGGCTTGTAGAATGAAGAAAATGACGCTGAGGGAGCTTCAGTCGCTGCTGGGGAAGTTGAATTTCGCCTGCCGGATTATGCCGATGGGGAGGGTGTTTGGTAGGAGGTTGGCGGCGGCAACGGTGGGAGTGCGTGCGCCGCATCATTTTGTGCGGCTCAAGGAGGAGTACCGTGCTGATCTTCAGGTTTGGAATGACTTCTTGGGCCAGTTCAATGGTCGCTCGCTATGGATGGCCCCAGCGCAGGATACGAGTGTTTTGAATATTTTCACGGATGCGGCTGGGGCGGGTGGTTTTGGAGCTTACGGGGGAGGTCCGTGGTGCGCAGGTCAATGGCCGGCTAGCTGGGTGTCCAGTGGACTCACGCGGAATCTGGCCCTGCTCGAGCTGTTTCCCATCGTGGTGGCGGCTACCATTTGGGGGGACTGGCTCAGGGATAAGAAGGTCCGTTTTTTTTTACTGCGACAACATGGGGGTGGTGCTTGCCATTAATAACATCACGGCGTCCTTTCCTCCGGTAGTTCAATTGTTGCGACATTTAGTGTTGGTATGTTTGTCGTTGAACGCGTGGGTGGTGGCGGTGCATGTCCCGGGTGTACGGAATTGTATCGCTGATGCTCTTTCTCGCTCGCAGTGGGACCGGTTTCGGCAATTGGCACCGGGAGCGGAACGTCTCGGTTTGGCTTGTCCGCAGCATCTTTGGGATCTGGTCTCGGTCCCGTAGAACAATTGGTACAAAGGTCTTTGGCGCGCACGACGTGGAGTGCTTATGCTGCTTGTTGGAGGCAGTGGGAGGAGTGGGTAAGAGAGTTGGGTGACGTCAATACGGATAGAGACAGGTTGGTGGTACTTTTGTACTGGTTAGGGGACGCCTGGGAGGCGGGGTTTTCAGTGGCGAAGGTGAACCGGTTCATATCTGCGGTGGCGTTTGGGTTTAAGTTGCGGGGCTTTCAGGATGTATCGAAGGAATTTCTGGTATCGCAGGCTTTGAAGGGGTTGCGCCCCGGGGTCGGTTATGTGCCCAGTAGAGTGCATGCGGGGTTTTACGCCAAACAGGGGGTCTCCAGATTTGCCTTTGTTACGTCATGTGGACGGGTCGTTTTTGTCCAGGTTTCAGTTTGGAGCTGTATTTAAAAAATGTTTGACGGCGGTTGGTGTCGCGGCAGGCTCATATTCATCTCATTCCTTCAGGATTGGCGCAGCAACAGAAGCGGGGCGCTGGGGGTTGGATGATGAGGGGGTGAGGCGTATTGGTCGTTGGGAGTCCAACAGGTTTAAGTCCTATGTCCGCCCCCATATGTTATGAATTTTGCTGTTAACGCTTTACAAATGTTATATGGTGGTGCCTAATTGTTTTTCCGTTTCAGATTCGCCTCCGTGTTTGGTGTGGTTGATGGGTCATTCTTACGTGCACTGGGGGGCTTTGAGGGCGGACGTCCGCCCGAATGGTCGCCAGTTGCGCATTCCGCGACAGGATGCGGTTGTGCATTGGCTGGGTTTTAGAGGTATGTCGTAGAGCAGGGTGTTGGCGGAATTCCAGACATATGCTCGGCTTGATAGGGTTCCGGAGGTCTTAGTGTTGCACGTGGGTGGGAATGACTTAGGAGTCCGCCCCTTTCGTGAGTTGGTGCGGGATATCAAACATGATATGTTGTGTTTGTGGGTATCTTATCCCAAGTTGGTGATAGTGTGGTCGGACATAGTCCCAAGAAAGCATTGGCGGTTAGCTAGATCTGTGGAGAGAGTCAATAAGGCTCGCATTAAAGTTAATCGGGCGGTGTCCCGTTTTGTGGCAAAAAACGGGGGCATTTGCGTGAGGCATAGGGATTTGGAGTCAGGAGTGGGGAATTTCTGGAGGAGTGACGGGGTTCATCTGACCGAGGTTGGCATTGATCTTTGGAGCTTGGCGATAGCAGAAGGAATAGAAAGGGCGGTGGTGGTGTGGAGGAACTCACAGGCTTAAGGTGGTCAAGGCCTGTTTCGCTGTGGCGGGGGGAGTCCTTGAGGCCAGTCAGTACAAAATGGTGGGGGGGTCGCATCGGGGGTATGCGTCCCCCAAAAAAGGTACATGGTTGAAGACTTCATCGGGTGGTATCCCTTTGAAGTGGTCTTCTGGTAGAAGGTATATCACTTGAAGGCTTCATCGGGTGTTATCCCTTTGAAGTGGACTTCTAGTGGTCGGTATATCACTTGAGGGCTTCATCGGGTGTTATCCCCTTGAAGTGGACTTCTAGTGGTCGGTATATCACTTGAGGGCTTCATCGGGTGTTATCCCCTTGAAGTGGACTTCTAGTGGTTGGAGCCATCTGCAGAGGTGAACGGTGCTTCCGAGCTGGTTTACGGCTGGAGGTAATTGGTGGTTTGCAGATGGCTAATTCGGTGTGTTCTTTAAAAAGGACTATCTGAGGGGGCTTCAAGGACTTCCTCTGCTCGGGTTAATGTTATGACCCATGTTGGGTCATGGGAATTATTAGGAGGAATTCTCTGGTGGATTCCTAACTAGTTATCCGAATGTTTCGGATTTAAATTGTTTTTATAAAACTGTGAAATTAATAAACGGCTGCTGTGGCCATTTCACATCCAACCTCGGTGTCATGTGTCGTTACTAAATGGGGATGGGGGATAGTATGGTTTAAGGTTAACACACGACTCTACCTAGGCAGGTCAAGAAGAGGCTGGACGCAGCTGCAGGCTTAAGGGAAGCCGACATGACCGTCCTGGTAGGGAAAGGGTTAATGTTACGAGGTCAGGGAAAGTTGAAGGAGCTGAAGGAGGGACGGGGAGGAGTTAAGGGGGGCGGGGGGCCGTTACTGCGCTTCCCGCTGTTTCTCGGCATTGAGCCGGAAGCAGCGGGAGGAGTAACACACAGTAAGCAAAGCTCCCACCCTCCCACCCTTGTTTTGTTACTCTTTAGGTCTTATGTACGTCTGGCTATGAGCGTTGTGTTTTTATTTTGTGTGCTTATTTAACATGTTTTTCTTTTTTCCGGAGTAGGTTCTGTTGTCATGGCAGCTGGCGGGGGGAGTCCTTGAGGCCAGTCAGTACAAAATGGTGGGGGGGTCGCATCGGGGGTATGCGTCCCCAAAAAAGGTACATGGTTGAAGACTTCATCGGGTGGTATCCCTTTGAAGTGGTCTTCTGGTAGAAGGTATATCACTTGAAGGCTTCATCGGGTGTTATCCCTTTGAAGTGGACTTCTAGTGGTCGGTATATCACTTGAGGGCTTCATCGGGTGTTATCCCCTTGAAGTGGACTTCTAGTGGTCGGTATATCACTTGAGGGCTTCATCGGGTGTTATCCCCTTGAAGTGGACTTCTAGTGGTTGGAGCCATCTGCAGAGGTGAACGGTGCTTCCGAGCTGGTTTACGGCTGGAGGTAATTGGTGGTTTGCAGATGGCTAATTCGGTGTGTTCTTTAAAAAGGACTATCTGAGGGGGCTTCAAGGACTTCCTCTGCTCGGGTTAATGTTATGACCCATGTTGGGTCATGGGAATTATTAGGAGGAATTCTCTGGTGGATTCCTAACTAGTTATCCGAATGTTTCGGATTTAAATTGTTTTTATAAAACTGTGAAATTAATAAACGGCTGCTGTGGCCATTTCACATCCAACCTCGGTGTCATGTGTCGTTACTAAATGGGGATGGGGGATAGTATGGTTTAAGGTTAACACACGACTCTACCTAGGCAGGTCATGTACCAGCGATCTAACAATCGCTGGTTCATGTCCCCTAGCAAAAAAAAGGGAAATATAGTTTTTAGTAAGGAAAAAAGAACAAATTAAAAGTTAAAAAAAAACACCTTTTCCCAGTTTTCCTCTAAAGTAATGTAAAAAATAAAAAAAAGTTAACAAAATTGGTATAGCTGTTTCTGAACTATTAAAATATAGCGTTATTTAACGCGCATGGTGAACCCAAAAATATTTAAAACCCCAAAATTGCTGTTTTTTGGTCAACTTAGCTCTTAAAAAAATTTTAATAAAAAGTGATCAAAAAATTGCATGTACCAAAAAATGTTACCTATAAAAACTAGAGCTCGTCCCACAAAAAATACGCATCACACCGCTCAATCGATGGAAAAATAAAAACCGTATGGCTCTTAGAATGTGGCTACACCAATAAAAAAATTTTACCAAAAAGTTTTTTTTCTTTGAAAGTAGTGTCATTTAAGAAAACCTATATAAATTGGTATCTCCGCAACCGTATTGAGCCACAGCATGTAGTTCCGTTTTCATTTTTACCGCACAGTGAAATCTGTAAGAACGAAACCCAAAAAGCCATGAAGGGATCACAGTTTTTTACAATTTCAGCACGCAAATAATTTTTTGTCCGTTTACCAGTGCATTGTATGGTACTTTAGATGCTACTAATAGAAACTACGACGCCTCCCGTAAAAAATAAGCCCTCAAAGTCTATTAAAATGGCTTCGGCCTGAAGAGGTTATACAAGCCATTTTTCATTTGTCACTCGCCTTCCTAGAGTCATAACTTTTTTATTTTTACGTCAATGGAGTGGTGTGTGAAGGATTATTTTTTTGCGAGAGGAGTTGTCGTTTTTTAGGCACCATTTAAAGTACCATGTAATGGTTGAATTTGAGAAAACTGAGCTTCCTCCATGTTTTTTGGGTTTAGTTTTTACTGTACACACTTACCTTCTCTTAAGATAAAAGTAGATTTAACATCTACTTTTACCATAAAGAGGCTCTGTCACCAGATTTTGCAACCCCTATCTGCTATTGCAGCAGATCGGCGCTGCAATGTAGATTACAGTAACGTTTTTATTTTTAAAAAACGAGCATTTTTGGCCAAGTTATGACCATTTTTGTATTTATGCAAATGAGGCTTTCTAAAGTCCAACTGGGCGTGTTTAAAGTAAAAGTCCAACTGGGCGTGTATTGTGTGTTACATCGGGGCGTGTATTATGTGTGTTACATCGGGGCGTGTATTATGTGTGTTACATCGGGGCGTGTTTACTACTTTTACTAGCTGGGCGTTCTGACGAGAAGTATCATCCACTTCTCTTCGTTACCACCCAGCTTCTGGCAGTGCAGACACAGCGTGTTCTCGAGAGATCACGCTGTGTCGTCACTTACTTCCTGCCCCAGGTCCTGCATCGTGTCGGACGAGCGAGGACACATCGGCACCAGAGGCTACAGTTGATTCTGCAGCAGCATCGGCGTTTGCAGGTAAGTCGATGTAGCTACTTACCTGCAAACGCTAATACTGCTGCAGAATCAACTGTAGACTCTGGTGCCGATGTGTCCTCGCTCGTCCGACACGATGCAGGACCTGGGGCAGGAAGTGAGTGACGTCACAGCGTGATCTCTCGAGAACACGGCTGTGTCTGCACTGCCAGAAGCTGGGTGGTAACGAAGAGAAGTGGATGATGCTGATTCGTCAGCATCATACACTCCCATTCCCAACGCCCAGCTAGTAAAAGAAGTAAACACGCCCCGATGTAACACACAATACACGCCCAGTTGTACTTTTACTGTAAACATGCCCAGTTGGACTTTAGAAAGCCTCATTTGCATAAATACAAAAATGGTCATAACTTGGCCAAAAATGCTCATTTTTTAAAAATAAAAACGTTACTGTAATCTACATTGCAGCACCGATCTGCTGCAATAGCAGATAGGGGTTGCAAAATCTGGTGACAGAGCCTCTTTAAAGGGGTTGTCCGAGATACCAAAATTTTTTCAAAAACTGTGTCATACATTACCCCTTATACAGACAACCTAAATAAAGCATTATTTTTAAAAAAAATTCTACTTCGCACATTTCTGCTTTGAGTTTAGCGCCGCTTGTTTACATGCAGTTCAGCTCTGGTTTGTTGATCTTTCCTTGTGAGGAAACTTTTTTCCCGTGCACGCTCCTTGCAGGCTGCAATGAGCGTGCACGTACCTTCCAAGAGTTCACGTGAGCTGTCCCTGCTCCTCCCCGCTGACATCCTTCACTGGACTTGTCTTCTTGCTGACATTCTTGAAGGACGGTGACCGTTCTCCCCCCATTATGTTTTTCACATTGATGTTTTCTTTCTCTTTTCAGGTCTATAAACCTCTTCGTGTCTCCCTCACCCTCGCCCACCCTCTTCTATCTCATGTCTCTCTCCACTAAGGCCATGTTCACACAGAGTTTTTTTGCAGGAAGAATATCTGCCTCAAAATTCCGTCTTGAAGTTTGCGGCAGATTTACCTCTCCCTGCACGTTGATTTTTGCGTCATTTTTCCCGGAGTTTTTTGTGCGCTGTTTGCGGCTTTGTTTGCGTTTTTGTTTGCCGCTTTGTTCGGGGCGTTTTTCGCTTAGTTTATCTTGGCGTTTTTTGCTTGTTTGTTTGCGTCTGTTTTTGCGATTTTTTTTGCTGTGTTTTCCGTTGCGTTTATCATAGCCTTTTTCGCGTCGTTTATCGTTTCTTTTTTTGTGTCGTTGTTTGCGGCTATTTTTGCTGCTTTTTTCGTTGCGTCTTTCGTGGCGTTTTCCCAGTTGTTTTTCGCGGCGTTCTTTGCCTCTTTGTTTGCGGCTTTTTTCGCGTCTTTTTCGCAGTGTTTTCCGTGGCGTTTATCGTAGCCTTTTTTTCTGGGTTTTTCGCGTCTTTTTTTGCGTCGTTGTTTGCGTTTTTTTTTTCTGGGTTTTTCGTTGCGTCTTTCGTGGCGTTTTCCCTGTCGTTTTTTGTGACGTTCTTTGCCTCTTTGTTTGCGGCTTTTTTCGCGGCTTTATTTGCAATGTTTTTTGCGGCGTTTATCGTAGCCTTTTTGGCGTTGTTTTTTACGTCTGTTTTTTGTGGCGTTTTTTGCCCGCGCCAATTGAGCGCCGCGGGCATAAAACAACGCGAAATACGCTTTCTCTGCCTCCCATTGAAGTCAATGGGAGGTCAGAGGCGTAAACGCCCGAAGATAGAGCATGTCGCTTCTTTTTCCCGCAAGGCAGTTTTACTGCTCGCGGGAAAAAGACGCCGACGCCTCCCATTGAAATCAATGGTACGCATTTTCGGGCCGTTTTTGACGAGTTTTGCAACGCTGTTTCCGCTTAAAAAAAACTCGGCAAAATACTCTGTGTGAACTTAGCCTAATGCTGCCTCCGTTATTGTACTTCATGTACCATTCCTCCTCCTGCACTTTGTGTTGTGAGGAGGAGTCATTTTATTACATAGATGACACACTACCCCTCCCCCCACCTGTACCTAGCGCTATTGTAACTTATCGGAGTAGTGGAATCCCACTATGGTCGGGGATTCCGCTCCTGCACGCTTTGCTTGGACATAGACCTAGGCAGAGACATGAAGCAATCCGTTGTGGACCGGAATCATAGTGGCGCTGTCTATCTAAGGGCGGATTTACACGAACGCCATATACGTCCGTGCAACCCGCGTGTTTTTCACACGTGTGGCACGGACCTATGCAAGTCTATGGAGCAGTGCAGACTGTCATTGATTTTTGCGCAGCGTGATTCCGCTGCGTATAACTCACGACATGTTCTATATTCCGGCGTTTTTCGCGCATCACGCACCCATTGAAGTCAATGGGTGCGTGAAAACCACGCATTGCCGCACGGAAGCACCTCCGTGCGAACTGGCTGTTTTGCACAACAGCTGTCAAAAGGATGAATGTAAACAGAAAAGCACCACGTGCTTTTCTGTTTACAAACATCCAAATGGCGTGTCATAATGATGGCGGCTGCGCAAAAACCACGCATATGATGCTGCCTCACGGAGCAGGTAAGTGGCTTTTGCGCAGGCAAAATGCCACGTGTTTTGCCTGCGCAAAAACGCCACGTTCGTCTGAATCAGGCCTTCTACACATTTTTAGGCAAGTTAGTTCAGACATTGATGGGAACTCCGCTGCGGACGATAGGCAGCGGTGCAGAAATTTCAGGCCGCAGCATGCGCTGTCTGTTGCGGAGAAGTGGAATGGCACAAAGTATTTCAGCCTTTGCAATGCAAAAACCGAAATCAGTGGCAGGTCCGCTGTGTTTTCTGCAACGTCTGAATTACCTGTCAAAACTGCAAATATTGGTGCAGATTCGTTGCGTACTTTCCCCTAAATCTGCAACAACATTTGAAGCATAAAAACTCTGCCACGTCTGAACGTGCCCTTATAATAACAGCCAGCGCTGTGGCCACCACAGTATTAGCGATGGTCAGCTACTGGATGTTACCCAGGTATGCTATTCCCGGTGCCCCTGGTGGCGGAGGGTACCAGGGTCATAGTGATGGTTAGTGTTCGTTATGCCTCATGCACACTTGCGTGTAAGATTGACGCCCGTGAGAAACGCGTATGAATGGGGTCAGTCTGTGTGCGTTCTGCGTCAGTGTGCTTAGCAAGTGGCATGCGTTATTCACACACTCAGAAAGGCCATTTTTTTGTTACAACAAATTGCAGCATAAATCACGCAGCAAACACGCTTGTTTGGTTCGTGGTTTTCACGCATGCGTCTACTTTAATGTGTGTAGGTGCATGATAACGCGCCAATAGAGGACATGCAGTATGTTTCACGCAGCGGACTCTCGCTGCGTGAAAACGGCCCCATTGAAATAAATGGGTCGCGTGTGCTATGCGTGGTTTCGACGATCAGCACACGGACGAGATTCACCCTGGTGTGAATGGGGCCTTAGGCACGATTTACACAAGTGTGAATCACGTCCGTGTGCTGTGCTTTGAAAAAACGCACAACACACGCAACCCATTTATTTCAATGGGGCCGTTGACACATGCGTGACTTTTCACGCAGCGAGAGTCCGCTGCGTGAAACATACTGCATGTCCTCTATTGGTGCGTTATCATGCACCTACACTCACATTGAAGTCAATGCATGCGTGAAAACCTCGCACCGCACACGTGTTTGGTGCGTGATTTACACAGCAATTTGTTGTAAAAAAGAAGAAAAAAATGGGCTGGCTTTGTGAGTGCGTGAATAACACATGACAATCGGAAAGTACACTGATGCATAAGGGCGGATTTACACGAGCGTGTGCGTTTTGCGCAAACAAATACGGTGGCGTTTTGCGTGCGCAAAATGCACTTGACCGCTCCGTGTCATGTTCATACGGATGCGCGGCTTCGGTTTTCGCGCAGCCGTCATCATTATGACACTCCGTTTGGATGTTTGTAAACAGAAAAGCACGTGGTGCTTTTCTGTTTACATTCATTATTTTACTGCTGTTGCGCGAATTACGCGCGTCACACGGAAGTGCTTCCATGGGGTGCGCCTGATTTTCACGCACCTATTGACTTCAATGGGTGCGTGATGCTCGAAAAACGCAGAAATATAGAACATGTCGCGAGTTTTACGCAGCGGACTCATGCTGCGTAAAATTCACGGACTGTCTGCACTGCCCCATAGACTAGCATAGGTCCGTGCCACAAGCGTGAATACCACGCGGGTTGCACGGACGTATAGCACGTTCGTGTTAATCCGCCCTAACGCAAACACACGGATGGAATTGACGGAAGTTTTTCACGCGCGGAAAATACACACGCTAGTGTGCATGAAGCCTTACTAATGGACGCTGTTAGACAGTGGCCATTAATAATGCACTAGTAATACATTTTTAAATAAATGAGAAGGACATAGAAAAAATATTGTAATAAAATAACACACACATAACACTGGTTAACGATTTTATTAAAAATAAAAAAGGTGTCATTGAAGTCGTCCTTGAACTTGATGTAGTACCAAGGACCCAACCTGTAAAAAACACCTAATAACTAAGAAAAAAAAAAAAGAGGGATGCTTAGATACACTGCTCATGTGTGATACTGTTAGACCATGTATCTAAGCCTACCACAAGGTAGCCTTAGTAACATTACCCAAGCAGACAGTGTCACACATGGGCCATGTATCTAAGAATACCACATGTTAGGCTTAGATACAGGGCCCCAAAACACTAATCTTAGGGTATGTTCACACGGCAGCGTCCGTAACGGCCGAAATTAAGGGGCTGTTTTCAGGAGAAAACAGCCCCGTCATTTCAGCCGAAACGGCATGTGCAGGCGCTTGAACGCCATTGCTTTCAATGGGCAGATGTTTGCCAACGCTTTCAAGCCGTAATTTCGGTCGTAATTCGGGGGTTAATACGCCCGAATTACGTCCGTAAATAGGCCGTGTGAACATACCCTTATACAGGAATAAAAAGAATGTAATCTGGGGTCCTGTATCTAAGCCTACATTGTGTTAGGCTTAGATACAGGCTCCATGTGTGACACTGTTTGTTAGACCCCGTATCTAAGCCTAACAATGTAGGCTTAGATACAGGACCCCAGAAGATCTTATCCAGTTCAGGACCGGGCTATTTTGCGCCTTCAGGACCAGACACCGTTTAGCCCTTTTTAGCACGTGTTAGTTAAATGGCTATAACGTTTTTATTTGTTGGGCTAACGACGTTATTTTTGCGACGTTTTTTCCGTAGACAATGGAGGTTTATTTTTTTATCGTTTTTATACCCACCTTTTTGCCATTTTAGAATTTTCATTCATAACGTTTGAAAATAATAGTAAAAAAATAAGCTTTTTTACATTTCAGCTTTTTTTTTTTTTTTGGTAATAACATAGTTTTACCCTAAAATAGACCTTTTTTTGTGATCGTCATTGTCTACCGTAAATTGTAATATATTATATGTCTATATTAGGGTAATTGGGTCAGCGCTAGCGTTACAACAATGATTGGCGGGGGGGGAACGGTATTTTTTTGGGGTGGGTATTTTATGTGTATTTATTATTTTTTTTTTTTTGTACTTTACTATTTTTTTATTATTATGGTCTGTCCCTCAAAGGTCAAAAAAGACCTTTGGGGAACTTTATATATTTTTTTTCTTTCTTTTACACCATCTTTTCCACTGTAACTGGAGTTGCACAACAGCCCCAGTTACAGGGGAAATCAGCCCTCTCATAGTGACGATTGTCACTACCTGGGCTGTGCTGGGTCTAGTAAGACCCAGCAGCAGTCTGTCACTAACGGCACCCGGCGATCATGTGACCAGTCACATGATCACCGGGAGGAATAGAGACAGCGCCGCTGCTGCTGTCTCTATTCCTATACACAGCGTTCATTGAACGCTGTGTACAAGTCATCAGAGAAGACAGAAGCAGCGAAAGCTGTTTCTATCTTCTCCTCAGGGTCCCCGGCAGTCACTGACAGCCGGAAACCCGACATTCAGCTGCCCGATCGCGCGGGCAGCAAGTTAAAACCCGAGCCGTAGAAAGTCTATGGCTCGGGTTTTAAGGACCCGTCCCTGAACCAGTTGTTAAACAGTTTACTATTATAGGCTCTGCTCCGGGACTCGCCTGACATCGGAGCAGAGCCTATACTAGCGTAGTGCGGCTCCTCCTTGGGCCTGCTCGGTCCTACGGCGCAACGGAGTCCCGCGGGCCGCAGATAACAGCCTCAAGGGCTGCATGCGACCCGTGTGCTGCATCGTATTGTATAATTCCCTATCAAAGCCTACTATGTGTAGGCTTTGATAGGGGAAGAACTAAAAGTACAGATGCCACTGTACCTCTCTAGTCTGCAGGTGCCGTCCCTCTTCACTTTTTTCACTGTGAACACGCATAGGCGCGCTCACAGTGAAAAGCTGCATGGGCGGGCACCCGCAGAAACGACACGTCTCCAGTGACGTGTCGTATCCCATCCGAGGTCTCGCTGGGGCGAGACCATGTGATCGGATACGACACGACAGTGGAGGAGGAAGAAAACGTGACATCAGAAGACATGTGATCGGAAGAAAAGAGCTGCCAGAACGGAGAACAGAAGCACGATTGCACAGGTAAGTATATTATTCAATAGTTAATGTGTGCATTGTGTGTTTAAATTTAAAATAAAAATATATCTCGGACAACCCCTTTAAGATAAGGTAAATATATACAGCCCCAGAACCACGCTCACTACATATATACAGCACCAGAACAAAGCTCCGTACATAAATACAGTACCAGAACCAAGCTCAGTATATAAATACAGCTCCAGAACCAAGCTCAGTACATAAATACAACATCAGAACCAAGCTCAGTACATAAATACAGCTCCAGAACCAAGCTCAGTACATACGTACAAAACCTAAACCAAGCTCAATACAAATATACAGACCAGAACAAACCTCAGTACATATGTACATCATCAGAACCAAGCTCAATACATAAATATAGCACCAGCAAAAATACAGCTCGGTACAGAGATCTTTTAAATATAAATACAATACCAGAACCAAGCTCAGTGCAAATATACAGCCCCAGATCCAAGCTCAGTACATATATACAACAGAGCAAAGCTCAGTACATAAATACAGCACCAGAACCAAGCTCAGTACATAAATACAGCTCCAGAACCAAGCTCAGTACATCAACACAACACCAGAACCAAGCTCATTACATAAATACAAAATCAGAACCAAGCTCAGTACATATACCCTGCCAGAAACAAGCTCAGTACATATATACAGTGCCACAACTAAGCTCAATAAATAAATACAAAACCAGAACCAAGCTCACTACATATACACATCACCAGAACAAAACTCAGTACATATATACAGCACCAGAACAAAACTCAGTACATATATACAGCACCAGTACAAAACTCACTACATATATACATCACCAGAACAAAACTCAGTACATATATACAGCACCAGAAAAAAACTCAGTACATATATACAGCACCAGAACCAAGCTCAATACATAAATATAGCACCAGCACAAATACAGCTCGGTACAGAGATCATATGCAAATTCAGTTTAACCCTTGCCATATAAGTTTGTTTGACCTTAAACTTCTGCTCCCAATATAGCCAGAACAATGGTTAGGATATGCTGGAAGTTGTTGTTTCACAAAAGAGAACGATACTGTATGATCTGCAGCGAGATAATGGGTGTGACTACAGTACTGATCAGTCACGGAGAATAAACATTTACATTGAGTGACTCACATGTGACGATTCTTTTTCGTTGTTCTTCTCTTTTCTTCTCCATGGGGACCAGACATCTATGATTACTTCTCCCAGCCACAGCCCATTTCTGCAGAGTTTGCCGGTCAGATTTCCGCACCTATAAACGAAGATAAAATTCTCATGGTGCCACACTCTATGCCCCTGACTATAATAGTACTATACTCCGTGCCTCTGAATATAATACCTGCATACGCTGTCTCCATTAATTAAATTGTGTCAAACACTGTAAAGTAAAACACCACACACACTAACAATGCCCCCTGTAGATAGTGCCAGTGACAATGCCCCCTGTAGATAGCGCCAGTCACAATGCCCTCTGTAAATAATGACCGTCACAATAATCTCTGTGGATAGCACCAGTCACAATACCCTCTGTAAATAGTGCCAGTCACACTGCCCCCTGTAGATCGCGCCAGTCAAAATGTCCCCTGTAGATATTGCCCAGTGTAAATAGAGTGCCCTGTAGATATTGCCCCAATGCTGCCCACAGAAAAAAAAGCCAGTGCAATAGTAATCGGTTGTATCTGCATCCTAAGGACACGGATACAATTGGGTAAAAAGTCCTGTTTCACCCCGGTTCTCTGAACCAGCTGTAATTTTAACAACCAGTTCGGGAAAACCTGGGCGAACTGGTCCCCCTTCAGCCTCGGGACCTGGGCAAGTGCCCACATTGCCCTCATTGTAATCCGCTCCTGCATATATGGCTCTGACACTTCTCGGCATCCACTATGTATGAGCGGCGCTGAAATGATGACGAGATGGAGGGGAGAAGAAGAGCGGTGAGGTGAGTATGTGTTTTTTTATGTTATGGGAGACGTGGGAGGGATGCTATGGTGCATGGTGTGGTCATTGCTGCACAATTTTACCGCACGGCCCAGCAGAAAAATGCAACACATTTATTAAAATGCTTTTGCCTCTTAATAAATGTGTCGCACTTTACGTTCAATTTTTTTTCTATTAAGACTGGTGTATAAAACACCAGTGTTAATAAATTGCCCCCTTTATGATTAGTATCAGCGACTGGTAAGTATCCGGATAGATTGTAGTTGTAGGATCACACGCTGCAGTAACATCTTATTTCATGCATTTCTTACAGACATCGGCATTATATAGAAATCGATAGCATTTACCAGGAATGTATTCTCACACCTCCTTCTTCTTTTTCAGGTGTCTATTTCCAAGTTCAGAGAATCAAGATGGTGAATGCTCCACAGGTCGGTTCACACGGAAACCGCAACGGAATCAGCGCCAAAAAAATGCCCCAAATCACTTTCCTGGAGCAGTTTCCGCCTCTGACCCCTCATTGAAATCAATGGGTGGCAGAAAAAAACGCGGAACTGATTAATTTGATTAATTTATAGGACTTTGTGGCTGGCGTTGGAGCCGTTTAGGTATTGTGATTGTCATGGGGCAGTTGGGTAAAGGTATGTTTTTAGTCTTGTGTGAGGCTGGTAAAGTGTAACTAAACTTTTAACATATCAAAGTGACATAGCAGAAGTTTTGATCAGTGGGGGTCTCAGCACTGAGACCCCCCCCCCCCCCGACTGCTACAGCGAAGCGGCAGAAGCGCTTGTGTGAGTGCTGTGCCGCATGGTTTCTGATTGGCTTTCCACGGAAAACTGAGTGAGCGTTGTACGGACTAAATGTAAACTCTCAGTCTGTACACCGTTTGCTCAACTTTCCGAGGGAAGACGATCAGAAACAAAGCAGTACATCGCTCACCCTGCCGCTTCTGCTGCTTCATTTTAGCAATAAGTGGGGGTCTCAGTGCTAGGACTCCCACCGATCAAAACTTCTGACATGTCACTATGTTTAGTAACAATTTAAGGCCCCATGCACATGACTGTAAAAAAACAGAACCGCCTGGTTCTATTGGCCGCAGAAACCTTTCCGTATCGCTACGGATAGCTGTCTGTGCCGTAGAACCGTGCCGTGAATTAAGGAGCATGTCCTACTTTTCGTTTTTTATGGGCCGTGCTCCCACACTTTGTATGAGAGCACGGCCCGAAACTGTAGCCCGCGGCCATCGGCAGCTGGCCGTGCCCACAATCACAGGCCGTGATTATGGGCACAGCCGTGTGAATGGGGCCGAAATGTTGATAAAATTCCTATAGAAAGTATTATGACTAAGTAAAGTAGCTGTGATAGAAATAATTCATACAGTTCTGGTAATAAAGTGATTTTGAGTTGGATTTCCACGGTCAGATGCGGTTTGGTTGCTGTTTGCAGAAGAGTTTTCTTCTGGAGTTCTTGTTCTTGGAGGATATTCTTGAGGACATTTGGACGTTCTAACAGTCAGTTGTCTACCTCTGGCCATAGAGTAGTGTTTCATCTCTTACAGACGAGTGTGCAGCTTAAAGGGGTTTTTCCATCTTAGACATTTTTGGCGGGTCCAGTTCTGATGTATGCCATAAATGTCTAAGATGGGAAGAACTCCTATAAAATGCTCCATTTGTGGCAGGGTAAGGAAGGACACTCTACTTGCCGTCAGATCCACCAAATTAAAGGTAGCGATGAATGGGGTGATAAATGTTGCAGCCAGACGCCCCTTACATCCCGGCTAGTAACAAGATATCATCATTATTTGAGGTGTTCCTGATGTAGAAATCCCTATGTGTAATGACAATGACGTTATCGAGCCCAGTATATTTTGTTTGTCAGTATGTTACACAATCTTTCTGGTTATCAGCAGTGTCCATGAAAGTCTCCCCTGAAATAAGGCTCATTTTTGTAGGGTTTGTGTGGGCAGGGTTTTAATATTTTTCCTGTGAATGGCGCAGTTTAGTTGACGCGTCTCCTTTTCTTTTCCTCTCTAGTGATTTGGCCAGAAGTCACAAGTCAGTGTCCGGCTATTTTCACTACTAGTGATATCACTTTGTGTCATAACTTGGCGCATGTGAGGTCTCTATTGAATGTGTAATATTTTTCCTGATGGATGATATTAGATATACGGTGTCCTCTCTAGGCCACACTTAGGCCCATGTTATAAATGAGATGTAAATGGTCCACTGAATAGATTGTAGAATGGTTTTCTGTTATACAGATGTGAAGGAGAGCGCTATTTCTTCTAGACATCTGATCTTTGGTGTGATTGGTGAATAATTTAGGGGCTGTGGTCAGAGACAATTCTATGATACTTGTGGCTTATAGTCAGGGTGGGGTGGTCGGTACGACCTCTTGGATAGGAAGACTTGAGGTGGGATCTCTAGTTTGGCTCTGCAGAATGTACCCCAGAACGGATTTAATTGCCCCTTAAAAATGATTTGAGCTTTATCAGAAACCAGGTACACTAACATCTCTTTACTGATCCAGTACATCTATAGCATATACCAGGAACGTATTATAGCACCTCTTTCTTTTCTAGATGTCTATAAGTGAAGAGAAGCAAAATATAGAATCCTCCAGTCAGCGGCAATGGAGGAATCAGAGGACTGGTAATTAATATTATTATTAATTACTGATAATTATCAGGCTGGTTTCTAGCTCTGGATTACTCAGAGGTGTAATTCCCAAGTGGCGGCTAAGATTTGAACAGCGAAGCTACTGCAGTCCTAGTACTTGTAGCAGACGCTGAAATAGTAAATTAGAATCACTCGGAAACAACCGCCGATTCCCGGGTACATACCGTCTTCTACAGCGATGTGACTGCACATGAGCAGCAGCGCACGCTGAAATACAGGTTTAGAATAAGCACTTGGGAACAGTCGCCGGTTCCCGGGTACATACAGTCCTCTACAGCGATGTGACTGCGCATGAGCAGTAGCGCACGCTGAAATACAGGTTTAGAATAAGCACTTGGGAACAGTCGCCGGTTCCCGGGTACATACCGTCTTCTACAGCGATGTCACTGCGCATGAGCAGTAGCGCACGCTGAAATCTCAAAGGGGAGAGAAAAGACATGGACCGCACATCCACTGTATACATTGATCAATTGCGGCTAGGCAAAATATATAAATATGAACGAGAGGTTCTTTGTAACATTTTGATCAAATTGTATGCAAGCCCACTTGCCACTTCACGGCGACCTCTGAAAGTGGGTCCCTACTCTAACGGTTGCAGCACCGCATGGCGGCTACCGCCACCGCAGCGCCGCTCCTGCAGAGGGAGCAACCCAGGGGCCCAAAAGCACCCATGCCTTCAGACCGTGCCAAGCCTCCTTGGCTCTGGGCCACGTCCCCCCACAAGTGCAGCACTACAGCAACAGACACCACCACACAGCACCACAACATGTGAACAGATGGAATGAGCTCACCTTGCCATGCGCCCCCAGTGGCCGACTGAGAGTACAAGCAGGAGCAGGAACACTTATGAGGTCATTCCTAAATTAAAATCAGCTGGGCCAAAAGTGTGGAGTGCTGGTACCAAGTAAAACAAAACAACAGAGGGGATAGACTCTGTATAATATCAAAGGGGAGAGAAAAGACATGGACCGCACATCCACTGTATACATTGATCAATTGCGGCTAGGCAAAATATATAAATATGAACGAGAGGTTCTTTGTAACATTTTGATCAAATTGTATGCAAGCCCACTTGCCACTTCACGGCGACCTCTGAAAGTGGGTCCCTACTCTAACGGTTGCAGCACCGCATGGCGGCTACCGCCACCGCAGCGCCGCTCCTGCAGAGGGAGCAACCCAGGGGCCCAAAAGCACCCATGCCTTCAGACCGTGCCAAGCCTCCTTGGCTCTGGGCCACGTCCCCCCACAAGTGCAGCACTACAGCAACAGACACCACCACACAGCACCACAACATGTGAACAGATGGAATGAGCTCACCTTGCCATGCGCCCCCAGTGGCCGACTGAGAGTACAAGCAGGAGCAGGAACACTTATGAGGTCATTCCTAAATTAAAATCAGCTGGGCCAAAAGTGTGGAGTGCTGGTACCAAGTAAAACAAAACAACAGAGGGGATAGACTCTGTATAATATCAAAGGGGAGAGAAAAGACATGGACCGCACATGTCTGTTCACATGTTGTGGTGCTGTATGGTGGTGTCTGTTGCTGTAGTGCTGCACTTGTGGGGGGACGTGGCCCAGAGCCAAGGAGGCTTGGCACGGTCTGAAGGCATGGGTGCTTTTGGGCCGCTGGGTTGCTCCCTCTGCAGGAGCGGTGCTGCGGTGGTGGTAGCCGCCATGCGGTGCTGCAACCGCTAGAGTAGGGACCCACTTTAAAGAGGTCGCCGTGAAGTGGCAAGTGGGCTTATACAGTTTGATCAAAATGTTTACAAAGAACCTCATGTTCATGTTTCTAAATTATGCCTAGCGGCTCAGATCAACGTATATACTGTGGATTGTGCGGTCCATGTCTAGTTTCTCACAATGCTGAGTAGCGCACGCTGAAATACAGGTTTAGAATAAGCACTTGGGAACAGTCGCCGGTTCCCGGGTACATACCGTCCTCTACAGCGATGTGACTGCGCATGTGCAGTAGCTCACGCTGAAATACAGGTTTAGAATAAGCACTTGGGAACAGTCGCCGGTTCCCGGGTACATACAGTCTTCTACAGCGATGTGACTGCACATGAGCAGTAGCGCACGCTGAAATACAGGTTTAGAATAAGCACTTGAGAACAGTCGCCAGTTCCCGGGTACATACCGTCTTCTACAGCGATGTGACTGCGCATGAGCAGTAGCGCACGCTGAAATACAGGTTTAGAATAAGCACTTGGGAACAGTCGCCAGTTCCCGGGTACATACAGTCTTCTACAGCGATGTGACTGCGCATGAGCAGTAGCACATGCTGAAATACAGGTTTAGAATAAGCAATTGGGAACAGTCGCCGGTTCCCGGGTACATACAGTCTTCTACAGCGATGTGACTGCGCATGAGCAGTAGCGCACGCTGAAATACAGGTTTAGAATAAGCACTTGGGAACAGTCGCCGGTTCCCGGGTACATACAGTCTTCTACAGCGATGTGACTGCGCATGAGCAGTAGCACATGCTGAAATACAGGTTTAGAATAAGCACTTGGGAACAGTCGCCAGTTCCAGGGTACATACCGTCCTCTACAGCGATGTGACTGCGCATGAGCAGTAGCGCACGCTGAAATACAGGTTTAGAATAAGCACTTGGGAACAGTCGCCGGTTCCTGGGTACATACAGTCCTCTACAGCGATGTGACTGCGCATGTGCAGCAGCGCACGCTGAAATACAGGTTTAGAATAAGCACTTGGGAACAGTCGCCGGTTCCTGGGTACATACAGTCTTCTACAGCGATGTGACTGCGCATGAGCAGTAGCGCACGCTGAAATACAGGTTTAGAATAAGCACTTGGGAACAGTCGCCGGTTCCCGGGTACATACAGTCTTGCTGAAATGCAAGTTTAGTAGAAGCACTCGGGAACAGTTGCCAGTTCCCGAGTGCAGGCGGGGACTTGGACAGCGCTACTGTTGCGCATGCGCAGTTGCAGCTACAGGCTGGTAGTCACACCAAGCACTCGGGAATAATTGGATGTTCCTGAGTGCAAACGAAATAAAGCGTGTTCATGAGAACATTGAAAGCGACCACAAAGCCATACTATGGTCGGGAATTGTCTTTTCCCGACCATAGCCAGAGGAATGGGTTATGGTCGGATCCAAGGGCAACCAGTAACACAACAAAACTTCTGCAACAAAGGCGTTGAGTACATAATGGCATGGCTTTATAAGCATTCACACATGGCAGACCTGGGAGCCTTGTTTAGGCCCCCGGTTGCCATGGCACCTATCAGAAACCTGCGATTGCGCTGATGGTGACAGAAGAAGCCCCCGCCATCTGTTTACCCACGTAGATGCCCCACTATTGACCACAGCAACTGAGGGGTAACGTGCCGGGATCTACGCTATTTCCCGCACCATCCAAGTACTGTACATTTACGGTACTTTGTGCTAACTGCGTGGCACTGTATATGTATGTCACTCAGTGGTTAAATGACAGAAAGCTGACATCAGTACCGTGAATTTCTAGGTTTATAGGATTTGCGTCTGTAAGTAAATAAACCGTATGCAACCCCAATGGCAGCCTCTATCTGTGGTGCACGGTTGGGTAAACGTTCTTTTGGCACTTGCCCCCTCCCCACCTAGTGCTGCACATGGAATAATACAAGACGTTTTTGGGCATGTGCTGTAGCCTGGGGCTGCTCTGCTTGTATGTACCAAGATGATGATGCAAGCGGGCCTGGGACATTTCACCCATTTGCCCTTAACAACAACCCACCCCCATATCTGGAACTTCTACAGAGCAGAGAGTAAGCCGGAGGGCATGAATAGCAGAAACAGTGAGGAAAATCCTGACCTAGAATGGATCCAATTGTAGCAAACTATCAGCTGCGAGAAATATCAGGCATGTTCCTGGATATAAACAAGAATATTCCCATTCACTGACCCCAAACAGATATCTTAAAAATGCTGAGGAATTAGTAAGTTGCCAAACTTTTCATTATACGAAATTTAAGCATCTAGTTACATGAAATCGGAAAATCCCTATTATATTGCCATTTTATAGAGATCAGTGGTAAAATAGTGGCCACTCGGGGCACAAATATGGATAACCAGGCCTGTACCTCTAGTTGTGGCTGTGACAATGCATCACCCCCAACTTATTCTTAAAGGAACAGTGTCATCACAATTTTTTTTTTCATATGTTAAAGATGTTAGTGCTTTATTAAAAACGTTTATATTTATTTGTGTGTTTGTGTTTTACTTTTTCTTATTTTTACACTTTTTCTTCCCTATGGGGGCTGCCATTTTTTGTTCCATTTCTGTATGTGTCGATTAACGATACATACAGACATGGAATACGGCAGCCACAGTCCCATAGAGACTGCAAACGGCTCCCGTCCCATCCACTTCTGTGTACGCCGTCTGTGTGGGAACTGCGCATGCGCCGCTCCCACACAGTCCAATTTGAAATTGGCGCCGTCCGGCGCCATTTTCCTGTGGACCGGAAGTCGCGGCCGGACAGTAAGATTACTACTTCCGGTCGCGGCTTCCGGACTTGTGCACTTGGACCAGCGGCAGCAGACGGAGTGGACGGGCCGGAGGGAGCCGCGGCGGCAGGAGCAGGTAAGAGATTTCAATGTATGTTCGTGTTTGTGTTTGTTTACTACTGTATGTAAACCTACTACACTGTGTGTTAGCTCAAAAAATGGCGACACACAGTGTAGGAGGTTTGACCGTTCAAACCCCTCTTTTATCCCGGCACTAGCCAGGATAAAGGAGGGGGGGATGCTGAGAGCTCACTAGAGCGAGGGCTTTTTACCCAATTTTGCAATGCTGCAATTTTGGGAATAGCTCCATCTAGTGACCAGCAATGGGAAATATTATAAATTATAATCTAATTTATAATATTTCCTGACTCGTGAAAAAAATAAAAAAAATTTGAACAATGTTTAATCACCTACACACTAAATGTTTAATTTAAAAAAAAAAAACATGTTTTTCTGGCAACACATTCCCTTTAAGGACCATGAAGTGTTTGAGCTTCTACATGGACCTAACAAGCGATCTGCTGGAGTCCCTTATCTACACATATTCAGGGCGGAGGTGCCTTGCTGGGGGCTCCACTACATAAATATCCTGCAGACTGTCCTGAAACAAAATGTACTTCTCAGTCGTATGTATATATGTATGGAGCATGTCCTCACTGTATATACTGTACTCCCTCCTTACTGTCCTCATATATATTGTATATAATGTACTGTTCAGTTATATGTATATATGGGACGTGTCCTCACTGTATATACTGTACTCCCTCTTTACTGTCCTCATATATACTTTATATAATGTACTGTTCAGTTATATGTATATATGGGACGTGTCCTCACTGTATATACTGTACTCCCTCTTTACTGTCCTCATATATACTGTATATAATGTACTGTTCAGTTATATGTATATATGAGACGTGTCCTCACTGTATATACTGTACTCCCTCTTTACTGTCCTCATATATACTGTATATAATGTACTGTTCACTTATATGTATATATGGGACGTGTCCTCACTGTATATACTGTACTCCCTCTTTACTGTCCTCATATATACTGTATATAAAGTACTGTTCAGCTATATGTATATATGGGACAGGGTCCGCTCTCTAATCAGGATTTTTAAGGTGCTATGGATAAAACATTATCCCCTACTATACCTTTTCCTGTAATATTATAATAAATATTGGATTTCTCTCTTTCTAAACAGACTCCGCTCCCACTAGACAACATGCAGGGCTCCCATGTTACGTCATCGCCATAGAAACTGTTCGGTTTCCAACCATCGTAGAACGGACAACTAACCGGCAACTGAAAGCTCCTCCCAATGTATTAATGTCACTTCTGTATGGACAGGTAAGATTTGTCTATCCCCTTCAATGGGTTTTCCCATGAAGGACATTTATGACATCTCCACAGGATATGTCATAAATGTCAGATAGATGGGAGTCCCACCTCTGTGACCGGCGCCTATCTCCAGAACGAGGCCCCCTAAACAGTGGCGGATTAAGTAGGCCATAGGCCCTGGGCTGTTACCCAAACATGGGGCCCCCCTACTCCTCCGCCGCCCTGCCACTACCTTTTTGTGCAAGCATTAACAGATGGATGTTACGATTCCCCTTGTCAAAGGGCTGCGTCCCTACATACTGACAGTATCACACTGTGCAGGGACACATCCTCCTGACAAGGGGAATGGTAACACGCAATTGTCTATCAGTCCTGGACTGCACAAAGATATTTTGTGAAAGACAAGGATTTCCTATAAAAAACATGTCAGGAGAGGAGACAGATTCTCTATAAATCTAGTGACTCACAGAAGGTAAAGTAAAGCACCACACACACAGCCCCCGTAGAAAGCGCCACACACAGCCCCTGTCGATAGCGCCACACACACAGCCCCTGTAGATAGCATCACACACACAGCGCCTGTAGATAGCTTCACACACATCCCCCCTCCCCTTGTATATAGTGCCACACAGCCCCCTCTCCCCTTGTATATAGTGCCACATATCCCCCCTCCCCTTGTATGTAGTGCTACACAGCAATCACCCCCCTGTATATTGCCACATATATTGCCTCCAAAAAAAACATTGTACTTACCTTGCCCCGTTCCCGCGACGGACGGTGCGCTGCACTGTCTCCAGGCAGAACGCATGCTCATATCAGCGTGATGCAGTTAAGTCATCACGGCGGCCTGCCCAGGAAGTCTTCCCAGCACCTTATAGGCTGCAGTCCTAACTTGGCCTGAAGCCTATATCATTAATTCATATCTGCGTCCTGAGGATGCAGATACAAGTGAATGTGGCTGTCGCTAGCATCGGGGCCCCCTCCAGTTCTAGGCACCAATGGGCTTGAGGGTGCCCGTGCAGCCCAGCCAATAAATGTTATGGGCTTGGCAGCCATGGGCCCCCTGGGAGCCTTGGTCGGCTGCCCGAGCCTTCCTAACGATGATCCGCCGCTGCCCCAAAACCCAGTTATAGCTTTTTGTGCTCATGCTGCTTCCTGGTCACTTCTTGATGACATGGTCGGAAGTTACAGAAACAGCGGTGAGTGCCTCGAATTTCTATCTTCTATACATATATATATATATATATATTGATGTGCTCAGGACTTCACCCTAGGATCCCCCCTTACTAGTAATAAAGGCCGTGCACCTGCATTTGGGATTTCAGATCCTCGCTGTCTTTTTGGATTATTTATCAGTTTGTTTTCTGTGTTTTTACAGATAGTGCCAGAAACCCAACTATGGATTTTAGAACCAGAGAACAGTCATGGCTGGTTAAAGATGACTCCACAGCCACAGGTGTTGGCAGTCAGAGAAATATTAGGGAGCCACAGAACTCCTTCAAAAGCCTTGTAAATAAAAGAATGAAAGTTTGGTGGAACCGAGCATTCCTACCAAATTATCTCCAACGGAACCTTATACCGAGGGGGTTACGCATACAAGTTTTCCCATCATTTCCAACTGAAGATGTGAATTTTCCATCTAAATCGGAGGAGAACTGCAGTGCGTGTTCATTTAAAGTGATGGAGCTTCTTATTGGACTCAATAACACATCATTAGAAAACAGGGATAACGAGCTGGAAAAGATCCAGCAAAAATTAAAAGCAGAGATGTCCAAAGAGGACTTAGAAACATTTAAAACACAATTGGATCAACAATGCCTCGTGTGGGAAAAAGAAATGGAGAGCAGAAAAACAAAGAAATTGATATGTGATAATAATGATTTTCAACAGAAGAAAATATATTGATGGAATGGGAGACAAAATGGTAATCACTGAGTCTTTCCTCTTCTATGTGATCTTTGTCATCACAGAGCGGTCACCATGATATGACATTATGTAGTAGCGTGAGGTCTACACGTGACTTACCAAGATACAAAAGAAAACGGAACTAAAATCAGTCGTCCAACAGTAGGAGAAAAATGAATAAGGGATTGGAACAAAATCCAAGACATCACAAGAAGGTCATTAACATTTCTATGCATCAATTATCTATAGGTGACATCACACTGTTGGACAAAGTCTTGACCTTTTCTCCCGCCTCCTGTTTTGATCTTTTCTCAGCAGTAAAAGATCTGCAATTTTTTGCACAATCTTTGATCTTTAAGAAATGGTATTTTAAAGAGGAAGGCGATTTATTTGTCACAGTTGAGGATCGAGAAACATTGTGAATATTTGAGAAACTCTTTCACCAAGAAGGGGGAATATCAGAAGGTAAGATTCATATCTGTATTAGAACCAAATCTACAAAATCCCCCCGTTGTCTATTTGCCCCGCAGTAGATCTTCTTGTCAAATTAGTCCCTGAAGATTAGCAAAACATTCCAAGGAAAATTAAGAATGACAATCTGTCGAGTTCAGAGAGAGAGAGAGAGAGAGAGAGAGAGAGCTTGGAGAGGATTAAATCATGGCATGATGTGGTAGTAAAACCTGCCGATAAAGGCAGAAATGTGGTATTTTGGCCACGCCAGATGTATATTTATGAAGCAAATCGCCAATTGAAAAAACTCCACTTTTTAAATAATGATATCACGGAGGCGGAGGTTGCTTTAGCAATCTCTAAGCTACACAATAATAAAACGCCGGGTCCTGACGGCCTACCGGCTGAATACTGCTAACTTTTGCCAGATATTGTACCGACATTGACGAGGACCTTACAAGCCATATTTAGTGGGGAGATTGACCTGCCTAACTTTCATGCGTTCAGGACCATATTGCTTCCCAAACCTGACAGGGATCCAACCCTCCTTTCCTCATATCGTCCGATTTCCCTTTTAAACCAAGACTATAAGCTTCTAACAAAGATTTTGGCCGACTGCCTCCAAACCATGTTTGGACTGATCATTGCCCCAACCCAACTGGGTTTCTTAAGGAATAGACATTCCACTAAACGTATCCGTCAGGTTGTAGCAGCCACGGTGTCTGCACTAGACCCCTCCTCCCCAGTGACCATGCTGCTGGGACTTGACGCGGAAAAGGCGTTTGACTCTTTATCATGGCCATTTCTCACAGCGGTGTTGCAGTCCCGGGCCTGCGGGGACTGCTTTCTAACATTCCTTTCACGCTCACAGGCCTGCTCTACCACATCCCTTACCATCAATGGGCTTAACTCACCTCCTATCTCAATTTTCAGGGGTACGCGTCAGGGATGCCCTCTCTCACCGTTACTGTTTCATTTATCCCTAGATCCACTTCTCCGTCATCTGCAGTCCCTAGCATGTTTTCAAGGCATACAAATTGGAGATTCTCAAATTAAACTATCGGCATTTGCAGATTATATTTTGTTCTTCATATCTAACCCTGCCTCTACTTTACAACCAATCCTCCAGGATATCCCAATTTATGGTGCCCTGTCAGGTTTCAAGATCAATCTACAAAAATCAGAAGCCCTAATTCTTAAGGGTCCCTCCAGGCCACTCTGGTCTTCGAAGCATGCATTTAAATGGAACTCTGATTAGATTCCCTATTTCGGGGTACGCATCACGAGACAACGATCAAATTTATATCAACGAAACCTTAATCCCATTATTGCATATTTGGAATCCCAACTCATGGCTTGGAGGCACTTTACTCTATCATTTTTAGGTAGGGCTAATCTATTAAAAATGGTTGTCTTCCCTAAATTGTTATACTTACTACAATCCTTGCCTATATACTTGAGACCAGTTGATGTTAGGCAAAAGAGACCAAGAGTGAGCCTATGCATATGGCAGCAACATCATGAAAATGGAGGGATTAATTTTCCACAGATTCACTTATACAATATGGCAGCTCAACTACGAGTGATTGGAGATTGGATAACTGGTAGCTCCTGTTTTTCTGATTCTACATTCGACCAACAATTTTCAAAACCCATTTCCTTAACATGCCTCTTACACACTCCCTACTCGGCTCTATCACCTGATGAACGGGCTAACCCCCTAGTCATGTCCTCCTGGAAACATGGACCAAGGTCAGACAACACTTAGGTTTAAACCCTAGATTTTTCCTACTTCTTCCTTGGGTCCATAACTTTGACTTCCAAAATGCCAATCCCCATGTGGTTTTTCGTGGATGGGTTGGGGGGGAGGGGTTGACATGTATTAATCAGATAACTAACATGCTCACTCGTCGTCCATACTCATTTAATGAACTACGTATACAATATGATTTTTTGGGCCAACACCCATTTTATTACATGCAGGCCTGTAGCTATGCTCACAAGGTCATTAGACACTTACAAGACCAAGACTGGGATGACTTCTTCTGTCACTTAACTCCATTTCATCAATGCCGAAAAAGACTAATCACTACCTATTATAACGTTTTAAGACAGCCATTGGACTACACTAAATCGAGATCAGGCGTATCTTACTGGGTTGACCACTTAGATCAAGCAACTCATTACGATGTCCTATCATCTGTAACTATGGCTGCCAAATACCTCCCATCAGCCATGTCCTGGGAGATGTCTTTTACAATAGCCCATAGGGCTGACGTGTCCCCTTATAGGGGCTTTCTCATGGGTAACTCCTCTGACCATTCGTGTTTAAAGTGTGGAGCACCGCAATTACATTGTCTCTGGTTATACCCAACTATTGTTGACTTTTGGCGAAAGATACAATATTTTGTGTCGAACACCCTGTCCATACCATGCCCCTCAACCCAAAAGTGGGGTCTCTTTGGGATACTGCCACCTTCCATGCTCTTTATCCCGAAACATCACAAACAACTGTTATACTATGTCTCTGCGGCTGCTAGGAAGGCCATTCTCCAGGTTTGGATAAATAATACACCCCCCACACATCGTATTTCCCTAGAAAATATATCTTATCTTTTCTGAATGGATTGGGTGGAAACCTCCCATCGAAAAGAGCACAAAACTGAAGCCTTTTTTAAGTTGTGGGAGAACTTTATACCTCTCTTACCACTTCATATAAAACAAAAACTGATTGCATGCTTTGGCTCCACAACTTGGTATCTGGAGCATCAGCTGTCTGGCGTGACACCAATCATGATCTGATTCCTTAAATATCTGTATTGAATCGCGGTAACGATGGGGATACACGTGTCCATCCTCTTCCCCCTCCCCCTCTATACTTCCCTTCCCCCTTCTTTATGGTTTATTTAGTGTGTTTCATTTCCTATGAATATTGACACTTTTTCAATTTGTCTTTGGGCTAAAATCTCTAATTCTGTCCTCGCTCCAACTAGGATCATTTGAAGTAATTTATACAAATTGTAGATTATATAATATGCAAAATAATGATATAAGTGTTCAGAGATGCTATTGCCATGGGAAATATTGTTGAATTGTTGTTCGCTTGTTTGTTATGTTTGGAAAAATAAAAAATACATCAATTAAAAAAAAAACTAAATAAAAAAAAACTCCACTTGTTGTAGAAGGTTAACATACAATTCTTTATTATCCTTTAGAGCAAAGATGATCCACATTCTACAAGATGGTATGGATGCCGGAGTCCTCTCCAAGTCCCTAATGGAGGCACTGATTGTGACTGAGCCAACGATACAGACGCCTTTTCTACTACCCAAAATTCATAAGGACTTTCCAGGTAGGCCAATTATATTGTGTACCGGGGGGTTAACTCAGAAGGTGTGCGGATGGGTCGACCACCATTTAAAACCATTAGTGGAATGTCTACCTTCGTATCTGTGCGACTCTGCAGATTTGTTGTTGAAAATTGAAGAGATTCATTTAGATGACAGACATATTTTGGTAACTTGTGACATTGAGTCACTATATATCGGCATCCAGCATTCGGATGGGTTGCATGCAGTGGCCACCTTTTTGCATATGAGCAATATAGGAAAGACTTTTCAGAGTTGTTGCTCACCCTATCGGACATTGTTCTCAAACACAATTTTTTCACGTTCAATGGGTCCTTCTACCTGCAACTCCAGGGCACGGCAATGGGGGCAGCCTGTGCACCCTCATACGCCAACCTGTTCCTGGGGCTGTGGGAGAGGGACCTATTCCTGCCAGATCATGAGATATCAATGAACCAGCTCCTTTTCTGGGCCCGTTCATTGATGACATCTTCATGACCTGGCAGGGGACTTCGGATGAATTAATGGAATTCATCAGTGTATTTAACTATAATACACGTAACATTAAATTAACATGCAAGTGGAATCACGTTGAGATAGATTTTTTGGACATACTAACTAAAAGGAACCATAATGGTTGTCTCCAGACAGATTTGCATCGTAAAGAGACATCAACAAACTCATTTCTTCACGCCACGTCTTCACATCCCCGCCACACCATCGAAGCTATACCAACTGGACGATTACTGCGTGTTAAGAAAATTTGTTCAACTCATAAAGATTTGAAATTCCGCACGACTGAGTTAAGAAAGAGACTTGCTCAACAGGGCTGCAGCTGCCGCAATGTTAATAAAGCCCATTGACGACCACGTGCACAGCTCCCCCTCGTGCACAGCTATTACAAACTGTAACTAAAAATAAGGAATTTCTCCTAAGGTAAGATTTACGAACACGTATCATTTGGTCAGAAATGAGGGACACCTCAAACACATTTTGGCCGATGCTCCTCAATGATCCAATTCTACAGAAAGTACTACCAAATTATCTTGCTGTTGCACCATGTAGAGCGCGTTCTTTACGTGACGCAATAGTTCACAGTTACCGAACAGTGGAAAAACCGGGTAAATGTTTTGGAAAGATTGGTCCTAAGTGGGGTTGTAACCCTTGCGGCGACTGTATTAGTTGCCCTAATATTGAACGCTCTCAAGGTTTTGTTGACTCAAGTGGGTTGAAAAATGTTAAGATCACATGGCCAATTACATGTGGCACTACAGGTGTGATCTATCATGCAACTTACCCTTGCCCTAAAATGTATATTGGCATGAGAACCCGAGAATTGCGCTTTCGCGTAAGAGAACATGTTAGAGACATTGAAAATGCCAAAACAGTAGAGTATATGGAACAGCTGAAAACGATTCCACAACATTTTCACCTACATCATGCGTGTAACTCTAGACTTGTGAGAGTGAAGGGAATAGATCACATCAATACTGATATGCGAGGACGAGATGTAAAAAGAGGCTTTTGCAATCAGAATGCAAGTGGATATGGAGGCTTAAGACAACACAACCGAGGGGTCTCAATGAGAACATTGGTGTTGCTGCATTTCTCTGACTGCTACCAAAGATTTTAGTCGGGTATTTTTGATTTTATGTTCTTATTTTGATTTTAATCTACATTTCTTTATTTATGTATACAGATTAGATATATGGTTTACGCTGCCTGTGTTGACTATGTCAACTGTGCAATTTTCGGGTTGTCATGATCTTCACCCTCAACAATGATTTCCTACTTCTGATGATCTTCACAGACAATAGAAAAGCGGGCTCTGTCTGCAGATCACTGCATATTATATTCTGCACCTTAGAGGCTTGTTGTATTAGATATATCGACATGTAACTAAAATCTGCTTTGTGCATGGCACTTGTAGTCCATTTTATTTTTTGATGCATAATACACACGTTGTTTTTTTTCTTCTTTTTTCATCGCACACGCCTATTCACACTATTTTATTTTTCGTTTTTTATTTCTTTTATTTTGTCACCATACATTTATTACCTTTTCACTCTTTTACTTACACATGTTCTATATAAACAACACTTTATTGTGTTTAATATCATTTCTTACCTGTCACTTACCTACTATGTTCAGGTTGTGTGCACTGGATTATTCCTTTTGGCACGTATATATTGGTCTTTTTTCACACATTATAATTGATAATAATGTTCCACACTTGATTACTCCCTACACGTTGACACTCTTCATCACACATCACTTTGTGTCCATATATTTATATGTATTTGTATGATACATGTGCAATATATCTGTATAACTATCTTGTCTCTCTGTATTTTGGGTTTAGACTTGCAGACATGAAGTGTATCGCTATTGGACTGCCCGTACAGGGTTAATATCCTTCTGATTGCTTTTCTTGCCTTCAATCACTGGTTGCATTCTGATTGGTTGTGATTGACCGGCCTCCGATTCGTCACCCATGACACGCTGGGTTGCTGACACACGTGACCACGTCAGGTGACGCGCTGATGTGTTTCCGCCCCAGTGTCTCGTTGTTGCCGTTTCTGGAGTCCGGCCATGTACTCGAACACATATTGCCACCAATAGTAAACAGTGAGTGCACTGATTTGATTTATGGGCATATATATATATATCACCTGGATATCTTTAAGTACCATTGGCTAGCGTTCATTTAAATACTGTGTGTGAACTATCAGCGCCACCCCCTGATGAAGGCATTTAGCGCTGAAACGTG